>NC_089589.1:2452038-2792038 GCF_019320115.1 Miscanthus floridulus
TGATTGGCGTGCCGCCACAGCCTTGTCCTGTACGTACTCATGTGGCTCCCGTCAAAGCAAAAATCAAAACTGATGGAGGACATATATAATTATATATATTATGTATATAATATGTTACGCTCCTACGTACTATACATTCATGTGCTTACGATGTGCATTACTATATATATATATATATATATATATATATATATATATAGAGAGAGAGAGAGAACTACTACTCTGTAGCTGGCTACAAAATAACTTATTATGTAGCCACTTTGAGTTACGATAATTACTATATTAATTTACGATATTATAGTAACTCCTTACTAGGTGGTTTACTATAACGTTATGGTAAATATCCCCATATGTTACAGTAACCCAACTATCGTAAATATGTATTGACATTATCGTAAATTAGTATATAAAATTATCGTTAATGGAGGTGGCTACAGAATAACTTATTTTGTAGCTGGCTACTAAATATACTCTCCATATATATATATATATATATATATATGTATATATATATATATATGTATATATATATATATATGTATATATATGTATATATATATATGTGTGTGTATTACTATGGACCGTGCCCGTGCGTTGCAACAGGAAAATCACGGCATTGCCTTTCTAATTATGGTCTAATTTGCCTTCCATATTAATTTTCTTTTTTCCTCCTCTAGCATGGCATTGCTTTCCATTCTGGGTTTCTTTCCTTTAATTGTGCTGGTAGGGAAGCGATTATATGAGAAGTTTTTGGTCCTGCCGGGTGGACCTGTGTTGAGAGGTGTTTGGTCCTGCCGGGTAGACGTTGACAATTCATATGTTTTAGTTGTAGAGATAGAGATAGAGATAGAGACGTGCCGCCAGTGCCTTGTCCTGTACTCATGTGGCTCCCGTCAAAGCAAAAATCAAAACTGATGGAGGACATATATAATTATATATATTATGTATATAATATATTACGCTCCTACGTACTACACATTCATGTGCTGACGATGTGCATTACTATATTACTACTATACTATGATGATATACAAAGCCAGCCGGCCGGCCAAGACACACAGGAGGAAACCTCATTTGAGCAACCTCTGGGACTTGCGTGAGATACTGGAAAGGTGCATGCATAAGGACAACCAATCCTTTGTTTGACTGGACTTATACGATCGTATACGATCGTAGATTATAAACTAAAATAGTATTTTTCTCTCACACCAAACCAATCAAACCAGCCACTAGTAAATAATCTACGATCATTTACGACGAAACGAACAGGCTGCAAATTGGCTGGTGCATTCTTTTTTGTCCATCGGGCCCCCCATGCACTGCACGCAGCAGACAGATTATTCCTGCAACGCGAGTAGGAGTAATTACCGCCATGTTAGGTTAAGTTTGCACTGTATGTATGTGCGCTGCGCAGAGCAACAAGACACCAAACTGCAACCAGGAGAACACACAGCGCGGGGCGAGGGGGGCTGGGTCCGCTCGAGCCTCCAGCCTTCCCGATTGCTGCTGAGGCTCTGGAGCCCTCCCTAAAAATTTCTGCCATTGGAGCTAGGCTTACGAGTAGGATCTGAGCTAGCTTTCGAGGTTAAAGACGAGTAGAAGGCGCCACTATGGGCTAGCGTGAATCCATGGGCTTGAATTAGATAGCCATATGTCTGCAGGCCCAGTGAAGAATACACGGCAGCCCAGGGTCCACCCCAGGGCCCAGGATACCACCAAATTAAATCCCACGCGTCCCAATCTGTTTCTCCTGCAGGAAAAAGTCCTCCTTGTTGTCTGATTTACCTCCTTGAACTAGAAAAACGGATGTTTGGCTCCTTCACTATTGAAACCGATTGCTTTTCCTCTTTCGATGGTATTCAAGGCGGTTTAGTCTCACGTGGCGCCATGTCAGACGCGTGAGAACACGCAACCAAAACACCCATGCTATTGTTATGCTGCACTGTGTCATCTTCATTCTGGTTTCATGCGCCCCCACAGGTTGTCAAAAGAGCAGGGATACCGAAATTCCATTCTCTTGTGTACCTATATGGGTACACGGTTGGAAGCGGATTTGGCAGGACTGCTCTCACTTCGTTCGATTACTTCAATTAGGCAAACGACGTTGTACGAGTTGATTACTTCCAGTTCATTGTGTCGACTACTTCCTAGTGTAGCGTCAAATCTAGGCAAGAGGTTTGGATGTGGGACGAGCATCGTCCTTTATTTGTTAATGGAAGGCATGGTAGAGGGGTGGCGGTTCGCCACTGCAGCCTGGTGGGGGTGGTGGAGGCAAGGGCAAGCGGCAACATGGGAAAGGCTAAGGTGGCACATGTTTTATCATGCATTAACTATTCTCGTGATAGGTTGAGTTTGCAGATATATAGCATTGACAGGTATGGTAACAAATATCTCATATATATATATATATATATATATATATATATATATATATATATATATATATATATATATATATATATATATATATATATATATATATATATATATATATGGGATATTTTGGGAGCCCAGGGCTGTAAATAGTTATTGGAAGCCCCAGCCAGCCACCTCACCCAACCCCCCACGAAGCTGACTCGCGCACAGGTGGGGCCCTGGGGACCCAACTGATCATACGCATAAAATCCTAGCTCAAGCTACGCAGAAAGATTTTTATCACGACGATGCATAAAATCTAGTGGTTGCATGAATTAAAATCAATTTGTTACCGCACAAAAACCTCTCCGCAAACTGGACGTTACACCTGACAGCAGCTGACGCAGGCTGACACATGCATACATGCGTGCGTCCACTTTGATCTCTTCTATTTTTTCACAATAATTTCTCAACGAAACATTTGATTCAAAAACAGTTTTCACCATTGAACTTCTGACATTTTTATGCACGACTCAAGATCCATTGTGAATATTATTTGAAAAAAAATAAAATTCATAAATTTGAAATTTGAATCATGGCACATGGTGGCCGTTTGGATGCATAGAAACTATGGTCAAGATGCGCAAAAAAGTTTTTTTGCACCGACGTTGCATAGAAATTAGTAGTTGGATGAATAAAAATTAATTTTGCTACCGTGTAAAAACCTCTCCGTGAGATAAACATTCCACCTGACACAACCTTAATTGCCTCACACCACCATCATACTTTCCACTATGTAGGTGTATGATTAACATGGGAACAATGCATAAAAAACATGGAGACCGCAAGCGTAAAACATGGAGACGATCTCGTCTACTCCAAAATTTGAAATTTGAAATTAGAATCACTGGTCAAGTTGTGCATGGCATCGACATTGCATAGAAATTAGTGGTTAGGTGCGCAAAATGTTTTTGCACCAACGTTGTATAGAAACATTTGGTTGGATGAATAAAAATTAATTTTGTTACCGCGTAAAAAACGTCTCCGCAAGACGGACATTCCACCTGACACAACTGTGATTGCCTCCACCAAGATCATGCTTTCCACTAATGTGGGTGTATAATTAACATGGGAATAATGTATAGAACTTGGAGACCATAAGCGTAAAACTTGGAGACGATCTCGTCTTCTCCAAAATTTGAAATTTGAATCATGGCATGTGATGGCCGATTGGATTCATAGAATCAATGGTCAAGATGCACAGAAAAGTTTTTGGCGCCCATATAAATTAATGGTTGGATGAATAAAATTTATTTTTTTACCGCGTAAAAACCTCTCCGCGAGATGGACATTATACCTGACACAATCATGATTGCCTCCACCAACATCATGCTTCCCACTATGGGGTGTGTAATTAACATGGGGGACAATGTATACAACCCTCACAAAACCCTCTCCTCTGGGTATTAATTTTTTGAAAACCGTGATTGCACACACCCACACCATGCTTTCCACTGGGGGATGTATAACTAATACAGGAATAATGCATAGAACCCTCACAAAATCTCCGCTTTGGGTATTATTGTTTCAGAAACCCTGACTGCACCAACCCACACAATGCTTCTTTCTAGGCTATTTAATTAATAGAGGAACAATGCATAGAAACCTATAGAACCCTACCCATGGGAAGGGGCAATTATAACAAACATCGTAATGGCCCCAACCCACACCATGTTTTTTTCACTAGAGGATGTTTATTAAATACAAGAACAATGCATAGAAGCACACAGACCCTTCCTACTAGGGGAGGGGCCTATTATAACCAACACCATAACAGCCCATACCCACACCATGCTTTTCACCGGGAGATGTTCATTTAATAGAGGAACAATGCATAGAAACTTTACACCATGCTTCCCTCTAGGGACATATTTAATTAATAAAGAAACAATGTATAGAAACAAATAAAACACTAACCATTAGGTGTGGACTATCCAATGGTCCCAACTCACAACATGCATAGAAACTCAGTCAACAAAATATTGAAACCCAACTAAGGTTACATAGAAACTAATAGTTTTCCTCATGTCATCCAAGCATATAAACATAACATGAAAAACTAACTTTTTACATTAACACATCAACTACATCAAGATCACACTATGCCACTACCACAAGCCAAGGAAGTCATGGACGTCGCAACCTCTCACAACAATTGGAGCGGAATCCTTCCAACCATGCTACATCACAACAAAGGCATATAAAACATGTTTTAGCAGGCACAGAAAACTTACAACAGCCATGCATATAATCCCTGGTCAAGGTGCACAGAAAAGTTTGTTGCGCCAACATTGCATAAAATATAGTGGTTGGATGAAGACAAATTACTTTTGCTGCCGGTTTGCGTCTCCATTTTTATTGTATGCATAGAAACCAATTGTTTGATCCATAATAATCCATTCAGCTAGAATCAAATATAAAATTGTTTCATGCATAATAACCCACTAAGGGATGTTTAATTAATAGATGAACAATGCATAGAAACCCATAAAACCCTTCCCACTTGATGCGTCCGCCGTTGCCGAGCATGGGGCACATGACGCATCCGCCGTTGCTGAGCGAACGCCACCTTGCGACACGACAGACCTGCACCAGCTTCGAATGCGACCTCTGCTACTGCCGATTTGAGCTCTCGCCATGTCCACCATGAGTCTCTGCAAGACCGAAAGAGGAGATGAATAAAAGAAGGGAGGAGCTCAGGGATCTGGTCGAAGGGAGGAGCACGGGAGTTCGACAGAAGGTTGCAACACTATGGGAGGAAGAGAGATAGCTCTGCTCACCTCTTGCGATTAGGGAGGAGGCGCATTTGAGTTGAGGACGCATGGTGACCGCCGTTTGCTCGACTCTAGGACCACAGTGGTGCTCCTGTCTGCCGCCTGCAGGGCTAGGCTGCCGCACTCCCTACCGGCTCGGGCGTGGCCAGTCCGTCGTGCATTGGCTGCGCGTCACCCCTTGATTCGATTGCAGAGCACGGACAAGGAGGACGCCATCGCGCCGGGCTGGCCGCGCCACCGGCGAGAGGCACCATCCGCGTGGGGATGGCCCGGCCGCCATCGCAGCTGGGTCGGGGCTGCCACTGCGGATCAGATCCACCACTGTTGGGGTGGGGGAGGCCGTTGCGAACCAGATCCATCGCCGGTGGAGTGGGGAGGCCGCTGCGGGCCTGTGGCGCCACCGGGGAAAGCCCACCGTCACCAGTCCATGTTGCCTCCGCACCAAAGCTGCTGCTACCGCCTCCATCGGTCAGAGAAGGTGTGGGGCCGCGTCGTGGGTCGGGGAAAGGGAGGAGCAGCGCCGCCGCGGGTCGGGGAAGTAGTGGAGACGCGCCGTCGAGGGTCGGGGAAGTAGTAGGGCCACGCTGCCTCGGGTCAGGGAAGGGGCAAGGCCGCGCGCCGCCAGTCGGGGAGGAGTGGGGTCACGCCGCCGTGGGTCGGGGCGGCACCGCCGCCGGTTGTGGAAGGGTCTGGGCCGGCCGCTGGCGGTCGAGGAAGGTGTGGGGCCGCGCTCCAGGGTGGTGTGCGGAGGGTGGCATGGCTGGCGGCTAGGGTGGGTGGGGATTCGGGTTTGGGGGTATATGTATAGGGCCTGGTGGGCCGGTGAGTGGGCTAGCGGGCTGGTCTGGTTGGGATTGGGCTGGAACCTGGTTTGGTGTAACCAGGAAACACCAGTTTAGGCTGGGGCTTCCAGTAACTATTGAAAGCCCTATGCTCCTAATATATATATATATATATATATATATATATATATATATATATATACACACACACTACTATGTAGCTGGCTATAAAAATAATTTATTCTGTAGCTATTTTTAGTTACGATAATTACTATGTTAATTTACAAGATTATAGTAACTCCTTACTAAGTAGTTTACTATAACGTTATGGTAAATATCCTCATGTGTTATATTAACCCAACTATCGTAAATATGTATTGACATTATCGTAAATTAGTATATAAAATTATTGTAAATGGATGTGGCTACAGAATAACTTATTTTGTAGCTGGCTACTAAATATACTCTCCATATATATTCTCCTTCAGATTCGTCTGGACAGCGTGAGTTGTACATTGTACATGTAGATGTACATAAGAAAAAGATACATGCCTAGAAAAGGCAAAACAACGGATGAAGTAATTAACACGTTTCTGGTGGTCAACAAATCACTCCAAAATGCATGTCGTATTTTAGAATTTACAAGTTTCCTTTTTAGCTTATTTAAGCTGTTCAAACCGAATTAGTAGTTAAATGTCGTTAGTCCTGCTTACTGAGGGGTTACCAACTCTAGATAGCTTAGCTAGCTAGTTGCAAGTCTTGCTGCTTGCATACATGGTATGCTGCTTGCTCCTTCATTTCTGTTACTACTGCTCTGTATACTAACTACTATACAAGAGATAGCAACATACTATAAACAATTACCTTTATAATTTGTACTAGTACGTCATTCCTTGGAACTAATTAACAACCAGCCCCATTTTCTTTTTCTACATACTTTATATATGCATATCTACCTTGGACCGGCGTGCCGCCACAGCCTTGTCCCATGTGTCTCTCACAACAGCAGGAATCAAACTGGATGAGGATATACATGCACTGTGTATGATCTACTCGCTCCTGCTACATATATCTACACATATACACACACATCCATGTGCATGCTGATGTGCATGAGTATAATATACGGAGCCCAGCCGGCCGGCCGGGAAGACGACCGGATGAATTAGGCCTTGTTTAAATCCAGGGTGTAAAGTTTGGGGTGTCACATGGAGTATTCGGATACTAATAAAAAAAATAAATTACACTACTACACAAACTTTAATGGAGGCGAACGTTTTTTATTTTCCGCGGCGGGCAAAGCTGTCCGCCGCGGCCTAGAGGCCACGGTAAATCGTGGCTTAACCGCGGCGGGCGGCTTTGCCCGCCGTGGTTAACCTATTTACCACGGCGGGCAGTGTAACGTGCCCGCCGCGGTAAATATACTTTTACCACGGCGGTCACGTTGAACCGCCCGCCGCGGTAAATTATTTTACCGCGGCGGACACGGTACACCGCCTGCCGCGGTTATGTTCGTTAGCCGTGGCGGGCATTATTATTTGCCCGCCTCGGTAAATTATTTCCTGAATTAAAAAAATACAGCAGCATATAATTAAATTCAAATTCAAATTCAAATTCAAATTCAAATCACATCCAGATTTCACAGATTAAACTTAAAAAGTATGCAGGCATTACACATGAGATAATATACATATATATACATTCACTTAGTCGTTCTTGTCATCGTTAATTCATTACATTTACATATTAAAGTCGTTATACATGCCCTAAGGAGTAATCTTGCGGACGCATCATCGTGGGCCATTTCCTTAGCCTCTCGTACTCCGGTAAAATCGCTAGCTGGCTGTTCTCATTGAAGAACGTGCTCCCTTCAAGCACGCATTTGTCTAAGACAAACTTACATATGTCTGCCGTTGTCTGCTTGAAGGAGTGTTGGGTGCTCTGCACGTCTCTCCACCAGTTCAATCCATTCTTGAGCACCCTCCAACTGCTGCTGTACTGCTTGCACTCCCTCAGGTACTCACAGACGTAGAAGCCACAGGTTTGTGATCCTACCGGTTGTTTGGCACACTGCATGATCGATACACAAGCATTAGAATACAGGCATTAGAACGCTTATGAACAGAAAGCACAATTAAACCTTTCAAATACTTACCGGAGAGTTGCGTCTGATTTTGATGCGGTTCTTATGCTTAGCCTTAAAATTCTCTGTTCTTCGATCATAGCATTCAGGATCCTTCACGTACTCCTTATAAGCGCTATACGAAATGTACTAGTATTAGGCAGGGCATTAGAACGCATATGAGAAGACAGTTCAGTCACTTACACTCTGAGGCAATCTTCAAAGGCCTTGTACCCTTTTAAGTTTGGCATTCTCAACGAATCAAATACGCAGGCCCTGCCATCCTGAGGATAGATGATAAATGCAACCCAGTGACCCTCGAGGCCTTGGCTGCGCCATTGAAACAAAATACAGGTTACAATGAGAAATAATAATACTAGCTAGCTACCCACTTATCTCTAGAGGCATGTCTTCGACTTACCCAAAGTGGTAGGCAGCTACGATACACCCATTTCTCCTGATCTTCTTCATTGCTCCTAGTATGTACCTTGAAATGTTCAACTTCTCATTGTCCATCAGTTTCTTCCTGTGCGCCTCTCTCTGTCGCTTGGTCAAGTCTTTCATGGTTGGATGATTGTCATCTAGGTGGTAACCAATGATGACTCTTTGAGCAATATGCATTGGAGATAGATAGATAACATCAAGTTTTAGTTCCTTGGATATATAGGCCATCAACCTGCAAGGACAAGCCATCGTGGCATATATAAGTAGTCTTGACCGATTCAAAGGCAGGTGATATGTGAAACTCGCAATTCATCACTTACATAGAGAACAAGGTGACTTGGGCGATGTCAAGGTCTTGTTCCCATAGTAGTCTGTACATGTCGTGGAAGTCCACGGGGAGTTCTACATCGTTGCCGGGCAAGTGGAAGTACTCCGCCACAACCTTGACTAGAAAACCATGTAGGCCAGCTTTTGCCGCTTCCATGTACCAGAGATGAAACCTCCTTGTCTCCCACCTTTCCTCGTCGACGAGCTGGGCCTTGGTTATCATGAACTTCCCATGCTCGTAATGGCCGGGGCAGTCATCCGATTCAGGAAATAGATGGAAAGGTGATCTCGGCCTGGGATAGAAATGTTAGTATCATATTATGGCAAAGAAAAGTTATTAGCAAATTATGCTCGCCGCTACCATACCTTTCGAACTCAAGTGAGTATGTGAGATGCCCTTGGTCACCTTTAGTCTTCGCCGGCGGTGGAGGACAGTGGCTTGTGCTCGCAATGGCAGCAGGCGGTGTCTTTGCCCCCGGTTCCTCCGTGCCTCCCGGTCCTTTGCTTGTGCCCTTAGACAGACTATCGGGAGGTGGAGGTGGACTTGTTGTTGGAGGAGGAGAACGAGGGTGAGGGCTTGTGCCTCGGGGTGACTTCCTTCCCTTGTCATCCCCGCCATTGCCTTCGTCATCGCCGTCGCCATGATCCGGATCATCGGGGGGACAAGATCCGGCAACGGATGGTTGTGATGCTGGTGTCGCCATCGGCGTAGAAGTCGGCGTCGAGAGAATGATCTCTATGTCGTCCTTGTTCCACAGGACTTCGGAACCAATGGCAGCTCCAAGGATCGTTACCCCTTGTGCAGTTGGATATTCCATTTCAAATTCTTCGTATTGGGTCGCATACCATGTAAGTATCACGGCAGCATAGTTGGCAGGGATCTGGTCTTGGTTGAAATCTTTGATATCTTCTTTGGGGTGCATGTAACCCTCACCCACGGTCAACTTTTTCGCCCTGCCGAACGGGATGTTGAGGTGGACGCGCATGGGTTGCTGGATGTCGTCGACGGGGTGCCTTGGGCGATCCTCGATCATCGGCAGTGGCTGCCCTTATGTCTGCCCTTGTGGAACTTGTGGCACGGCCACGCCAGCCTGGCGAAGCATCTGTGACCTCATCGACACCATATCTGGGTCATTGCTCGTGAAGGCTTCTTTTATGGACCGACTGATCATTTCGGCCACGCCTTGATCATAGCCCTTCTGAAAGATGCCCTCCTTGTACCTCTGCCTTGACCGGTATGTGGCAGCGTCGGATTGCCATGACTCCACTGAGTTCCAGCTCATCTTCGACGATATGCCACGGACGCGACCACGGTGCTCGGGGGTTCCCAGCGCCAGGGTCAGCAAGTCCTGGCCCCTGCGAACCTCGAAGCTGTCCTTGGATTTAGCGGCCTCGATGAGAGCCCTCTCCACCTCCTTGAACTTCGACTCATTGAACTTGCTCGTGCCCTCCTTGAGCTTCTTCGGCTTGCGGGCATAAATGAAGTCCTTAGCCCTCAAGTCTACACCGTCGTACGGATCGGGAAGCCCGGCGGCAGCTCTAGCCCTTTCTTCCTCCCACCACTGGGGCCTCTTACCAGCAAACCCAGTCATGCCCAAGTGGTGGGGGTGCAGGTTCTTCTTCGCGAGTGCGCTGAACTTGGCGCTCTTTGCCTTTGCTTCTTCTGTTGTTCTTTGTTTGTAGAACTCTTGCCAGTGATGTTCCTTCACCATAGTGTATTTGACACAGGGTGACTTGCCTAGCTTCAGGTAGTACCTGGTCAGCATGGACTTGAAGTTTCTAAAGGCTCTTCCTGCCACGTGCATGACCCACTCCCTGCACTTGTCCAGATCGGCGTCCTCGGGATAATGGAAGCTCCTCGTCACCTTACCCCAGATATGTGTCTTGTAGTCGACCGGGACATTGTTCCACTCCGCCCAAGTGATCTCCACCTTGTCCTTGACTATACATGCCACCTGGTTGCTGAACTTGGCAAGGACCGTGGGTGGCGACAATGGGTTTCCCTCTGGTCCCACCTCATGGATCACATGGACTTCGCCGTGGATTTCCCTCCGGTGCCTCCCGTGTTCCCCCCTTCTCAGCTTTGTCCTCTGACCACTAGACTTGCCTGAAGTGGTTGGAGATGGAGCGGGGGGTTCTTTGTCACTGACTTCTTCCTCCTCGAAATTCAATTCTCGAGGCACCACCGGCATCTGTTCAGGGTTTGGAGACCGCGCACTTTCAACTTCGTCATCCCTCGGTTGGTAGGTCGGATCATCATCGTCCTCTGTACGACGTTTCTTTGTTGGCCTTGGGGTCACGGACACTTGGCTCTCGAGGCTAGTTGATGATGATGCACTAGGGGTAGGGTCGCGCCATTCGCTTATCGGTTCCTCCGCCATTGGAAAGCTACAATGAATACATATTTTAGTTGTATAGACACAGTTATAGAGTAGTAAAGTAGAGTAGTACTAGAGTAGTAAAGTAGTAGTAGTTGGCTCAGATTTGCCCCATTGTCATCACATCGCTTTTAAATTGGTTGCTTGTATCTGGTATACAAGCCATCCTAGTTTAGAGGGGGCACTCGATCATCATCGCCGCTGCCTCAGCATAAAAGGGTTCACATCATTGCATATGCCACTGCCTCAGCAATAAGTTTAAAAGTTCATCATTGCATATGCCAAAAAAGGAACCAGCCCCATTAAATAAAAACCTTTCACAAATCAAAAACAGGAGCAGCAGTAGTAGAATAGTAGTATAGGAGGGAGTAGAGGAGTAGAGGAGGAGGGAGTAGTAGTAGGCAGTAGTAGTAGTATACTAGTAGTAGTATACTACTAGAAAGTAGTAGGCAGTAGTAGTAGTATACTAGTAGTAGTACAGGAGGGAGTAGAGGTAGGCAGTAGTAGTAGTATACTAGTAGTAAAGGAGGGAGTGACCAATTCATCTCAAAATTCTCACAAATTATATCAAATTTGGCAAAATTGCAGCAGAGTGACCAATTCATCTCAAAATTCTCACAAATTTAACTCAGAATTAGTTTAAAGGCAAGGTGCATCATAGGCAGTGGCATATGCTCAGAATTTTGTCATAAATTTCTTTGGCATCATAGGCAGCAAAAAGAATTGAATTCAAATGCTACGGTTCACCAAAAGCATCATAGATCAGTAGTATAGCAGTTCAAAATTCACCAAGTGTAGTATAGCAGTTCAGTTGAATTCAGAGTAGCAGCAGCAGTAGTAAGACAACAGTGGTAGAGAGAAATAGGTAATACAAGTACAATTTTGCATCAAGCAGTAGAGTACCAGTAAGGAGGGAGTAGAGGAGTAGAGGAGGAGGGAGTAGTAGTAGGCAGTAGTAGTAGTATACTAGTAGTATAGGAGGGAGTAGAGGAGTAGAGGAGGAGGGAGTAGTAGTAGGCAGTATACTAGTAGTGTTCACAGGCAAAAGCTATAGCGTCAACTGCATATAAGCCTTCATGTATCTCCTAAGCATGCAGATTGACAACAATGAAAACTTTCTCAGGTAACAGCTACAACATACATCTTCGACTATCAAAGCACATATCCAAGGAACTATCAAAGCACATATCAAAGCATGCAGTTTAGGTGATTATTCGACTGATCTAGAGGGGGCAAAGCAAAGAGACCAAAAGCAACAAAACTGACCCTAGACATACAGATCCAAATTCAATAAGCCCAGTTTAGGTGATTATTCAACTAAAAAGATTCTAGAGGGGCAAAGCAACAAAACTGATTTTTACTTGATACGATTCATATCTAGTACTGTAGTCGCCTAGAAGATGGCCGTAGTTCCTAGATCATCATGTCATCAAGCAATTAACCCCCCACCCCAATATAATTCGCACAAAAGTGATAAAAGTCAGTGGAACCTAGATCATCATGAGCCATCCACGAACAGAAGCGATGAGGATCCCCACCACGGCACCGCCTAGGTCTTAACCATAGATCGTGCCTAGGGAGGAGAATCGATCTACAAATCAGCAAAGGAGAGAGAGGATCACCGTGCGTAACTTGGGGCGGATCGGATTTTGCTGTGCGTGCTCCGAGCAACACAAAACGAGACTCCGAGAGGGGATTGAGCCCAGCGCGGAGGAGCTCGGCGGCCAGAGCAACGGTTCCGGGGATGGGGCCCAGCGTGGAGGAGCTCGGCGGCCGGAGCAACGGTTCCGGGGACGGGGCCCAGCGTGGAGGAGCTCGGTGGCGGCGCGAGACTTCTCAGTGGCCGACGCTAGGGTTCCGGTGATGGGGCGCCGGAGGAGCATGGGGGCGGGGCGCGGGCAAGGGAGAGGAGGACGGGGGCGTGGACTGGGCACAGGGAGGAGAACGGGGCGGGGGTCGGTGCGCGGAGGAGCTCAATCGGTGGTGGAGATGGCGGCGGCGGCGTGAGATTTTGGCAGCCCTTCGGGGTAAAACTGAACCGCGCGAAAGACTTAGAATGTTGAGGGTGGGGACGGCTTATATAGGTTGAGATTAACCGCGGCGGGCAACGTAATAGCCCGCCGTGGGAAATGTTTACCGCAGCGGGCGATTACGTTGCCCGCCGCGGTTAATCTATTAACCGCAGCGGGCTCTGTTATTTGCCCGCCGCGGTAAAGATCATCAGTTCAGAATTCATTAGCTATTTTAAGTCTCATGAAGATGAAACTAGTCTATACTAACATAATTCATTAGCTAATTCATTAGCTATATTCATTAGTCTATACTAACATAATGCATTAGAATTCAAAATCGAATACAAATATAAAAATAAATATAATATAAATGATATCCCACCATATCCGATATATTTGCATCCCTAACAAGTAATAGGGACAATCGCACCAACACTCAACAACCACCTATCTATAAGCGCTGAGTGATAAAAAGAACCCTTGGCTTTTTATTAATTGACTTTTGTAGCACACTTAAGAATCTTATCCTCTTTTATAGAGTATGCATATAGAGTATCTGGGATTGTTACATATAGAGTCTCTAGGATACATTATTATATATATGTCTCTGGGATACGTATAGAGTCCACTACATTATTACATAATATATATATATATATATATATATATATATATATATATATATATATATATATATATATATGTCTCTGGGATACATAAATCATTTTGGTGCAGGTGCTTTCACCGTCCTCTTCTCACCATCGGGGCGGGCCCACGGCATCATCCTGGACTTGTTGAATCGGTCCTCGACGGCCTTGATCTTCTTTGGATGATCAGTAAAAAGCTCGAGCTCTGTGTAGTTGTTGTATTGTTCGGGACTCTGCACCCCATCAGCTCCCACAATCCGCTGCTTTCCGGACACAACCACACGCCTTTTTGGGTCCTCTGCATATATATAGTAGGCCACTTGTGCGACATTGGTTGCTAGTACCCACGGGTCATCTTTGTAGCCGATACTTTTGAGGTCCACGGTGGTTAGCCCATAACTGTCCACTGCAACCGCATTCGGTTTGACCCACTGGCAATGGAAGACGGTTATGCGTAGGTTCTGGCCGTAGTCAAGTTCCCATATTTCTTCAACTTGCCCATAGTATTGCCTCCTCTGGCCCGTGTACTCTTCTTCGCCCTCGTATCGAACACCGCAGTTCTGTGCCGAGCTCTTCTTGTCCTTGTCTTTCGTGTGGAACCTGTAGCCCTGGACGTCATACCCTTGCCACGTGGTGATTTGGCTGGATGGGCCTAACACAAGCCTCTTAACGGTCTCCGTATCTTCATCAGGGCATCCTTCAAGGGGTATGTGTTGCTCTTTGAGCCACTCTACGAAATTGCTCTTGTGATGGTTCTGGACCCATGCCTCCATGCGTTGTCCATCATTAGCGGCGCGGATCTCTTCCAGGTTCTTTTCAATATATTTCTCCATGCTCACTAACTGATGAAGGATGCTGTAATGAGCTTCTTGCACCATTCGGTTTGCCACATCGGTGCGCACTTTTCGGCCTGTGCACCCCATTCCTGAGGTTTTGCCTTCATGGTGATGGACAGGCAACCCAATCACCCCCCCATCTCTTATGTACCTCATACACCAGTTC
Source organism: Miscanthus floridulus (assembly GCF_019320115.1). Lineage (NCBI taxonomy): Eukaryota > Viridiplantae > Streptophyta > Magnoliopsida > Poales > Poaceae > Miscanthus > Miscanthus floridulus. The sequence goes on from NC_089589.1 coordinate 2,466,942, forward strand.
ACGGCCTCCTCCGTTGTGTATGCCTCGATCATAGAGCCCTCCGGGTAAGCGCGGTTATGGACGTATCTGTTGAGGGTGGACATGAACCGCTCATACGTCCACATCTGGTGTAGGTACACGGGGCCTAGTTGATGGATCTGATCGACCATATGCATCATTAGGTGTGGCATAATATCAAAGTAAGATGGTGGAAAGCACATCTCGAGCTGGCAAAGGGTCTCCGCGATGAACTCCTTCAGGGCAGGCAGCTCAGCCTTATCAATGACCTTCTGAGTGATGCGATTAAAGAAGTATGACATCCGTGTGATGACCATCTTCACGTACTCTGGACGGATAGCCCTAATCGCAATTGGTAGGAACACCATCAGCATGACGTGGCAGTCGTGTGAGTTGTAGCCGGTCATTATGAGGTCTTTCATGGAGACCAGGCTCTTGATGTTGGAAGAGAAACCAGTCGGCACCTTGATACCCCTAAGCAACTTAAGAAAAGCTGTCCTCTCGTCTTGCGTTAGGTTGCAGGCCACACCCGGGATATCGACTTTACCGTTCTGAGGCGGTCCCGGGTGAAGGTCCGGCCTGATGCCCAGATTGACAAGATCCGTTCGTGACTTAATACCATCCTTTGTCTTGCCCTTGATGTCCAGCAGGACACCGATCGTGCTTTCGAAGACATTTTTCTCCAGGTGCATGCAGTCGATGGCATGGGGTGTATTCAGTGTTTTCCAATACGACAGGTACTTGAAGAAAATTGACTTCTTCTTGAAAGGAACGGCGGAGGGGACTTCCTCTGTCTGGTCCCGCTTTCGCTTCCTTGTCTGCTTGCTCCCCTCTTCAGGCGGCTTCTTCTTCTTTCCAAACTCCACCTGATCCATGTCCTTAACCATCTCATACACCTTTGTCCCCCAACTAGTCTATGTCGGTTGATCACGCTGCGGCTCGTCCTGATTGTCAAAGTATTTGTTCATAATACTTCTTCTATACCTGTGATTTTTTGCGAGGAACCGTCTGTGCCTCATGTACACCATCTTATTGGATCCCTTAAGGTAAGTGTAGCAGGTCCCGTCGATGCAAATTACGCAGCCGGTCTTCCCTTTGATCTGCCCCGACAGTGAGAAGAGACCGGGGTAATCGGTGATGGTGACAAAGATGATTGCTTTTAGTGTGAACTTCTCCTTGCGGGATGCATCCACCATCTGGACCCCAACATCAAATAGTATCTTCATTTCCTCCATGAACGGCTCCAGGAACACATCTATATCGTTGCCGGGCTGCTTTGGTCCGGAGATAAGCATGGTCAGCATAAGGTACCTACGCTTCTGACATAGATGGGGAGGTAGGTTGTACATGGTGAGCACGACGGGCCAAGTGCTGTGCGAGCTGCTAAGCTCACCGAACGGGTTCATCCCGTCGGTACTTAGCGCGAACCTAACATGCCTGGGCTCCTTGCCAAACTCCGGGTAGGCCTCGTCGAAATCCTTCCACTGCTTGCCATCGGATGGGTGCCGTAGCTTGCCATCGTCGTTCAGGCGGTCAGCAGATGCATGCCAGGACATGAGCTTGGCATCGTCCGGGTTCCCAAATATTGCACGCAGGCGATCGGTCACGGGCAGGTACCACACCGACAGTGCTGGACTTTTCCTGTGCGTGTAACCCTCTTCTTCATCGTCCTGCTGAGCTGAGATCTGTTTGGCCACACTACTCTTCTTTGCCCCCTTCTTGTTCTTCTTCCGACCACCCCGCAAGCCTCCCTCGTCTTCTGCATCCACGCGACAACCAGCATTTTTCTTGTACCGACTAAAGCCGCAGTGCGGACAACTCGTCAAATTCTCATACTCATTGCCCCGATACAGGATGCAGTGGTTAGGGCATGCATCAAACTTTCTAAGCTTCATCGCCACTGGCCGGATCAGCTTCTTGGCCCGATAAGTATTGGCGGGCACCTTGTTAGCCGTTGGGTACGTGGTGGCAAGGTAGCTTAACAACTCATTGAAGCTAGTGTCAGACCAACCATGACGAGCCTTCAACATCAACATATGGAGGTTAAAACGGAGCGCCGTGCAGTCCTTTGGACAATCGCCGCCGTCCTTATAGAGAGGATCAACTGCCGCCTGTTTCAACTCTCTGAAATTCTCCAACCACTTTGGGCAACCCAACACAACGTCGTCTTCATCAAAGTGTTTGACTAGATCTTCAACAAGCTGCACATCCTCGGGTTGGCTCACAGTATCCTGACCATCACCACCATCGCCGGCTTCGTCGGCCATGTCTTGCATTACATCATCCACCGTGATGTAATCACGACAACTGTTGTCACTGTCGGCTGGCGCAGCTGCTGCGGAAGGATCTTTATTCACCGATGGTGCTGTCGTCGTCGGCGTCGAAGAGGTAACTCCAGATGCAGCGCCACTCGCACCAACTCTTTCGCCGTGAAATGTCCAGACTGTGTAGCCCTCGATGAAACCATACATGATCAAATGAGTTTGCACCTCGCTGTCTCGGTGGGCTTTTAGGTTCTTGCAACGAGAACATGGACATATGGTTGTCATCCGCTTCAGTCTCTCACGGTGAGCTTTACCAGCCGCAATAAACTTCCTTAATTCAAAGAGGTACCGCGGATCATTCACTCTATCGATCCGGTACATCCATTCCGATCTATCCATCGTATCTGCGAACATTATCCATCACAATCAACATTAAATAAAGGAGAATTAGGAGAAATTGATGATTTTTACGTCCAAAATCATGAAAAAGAGAGGAAATGACGATGTGAAAGATGAAGCATGCATCTATGATGAATCTAAAGTTAAAGAAATACATGACATCATTTTTTCCATTAAAATTGATCTAGATCTAGATCTAGATCTAAAGAGAACTCTAGGTGATGGAAATAGAGAGAGAGGATCGAAGGAGAGAGGGAGAGCCTTTATGAACCTCTTATGATGTCCTCCTCCCTCAAATCCAAGCCCTTCAACTCAAATCAAAAGTTTCCTCAAATTTTAGGGCAAAGCCTCCCCCATGAGTTTTGAGAGAGGAAGACCCGTGGAGAAGAAGGAGGGTCTGAGGTCTGTATTTGTACAGGCTTTACCGCGGCGGGCAACATAAAACGCCCGCCTCGGTAAATCAAGTCTTTACCGCGGCGGGCAGTTTAAAGAGCCCGCTATGGTAAACCGTATTAACCGCGGCGGGCTATTCATACCGCCCGCCGCGGTAAATAACGATTTCCTGCGGCGGGCAGGTAAGGTTGTCCGCCGCGGTAAACCAATTTCCCGCAGCGGGCGCCCCGGTGGCCGGCCTCGCTGGCCGGCCACCGGTTAACCGTGGCGGGCAAAAAAGGTGCCCGCCATGGAGCGTGTTTTGGCCACACTGCGCAAATTGATTCCTGTAGTAGTGTTACAGAATCCGTCACTAATCCGTGAGACGAATTTATTAAGCCCAATTAATCCATCATTAGCGCATGTGTTACTGTAGCACCACATTGTCAAATCATGGACTAATTAGGCTTAAAAGATTCGTCTCGTAAATTAGTCGCAAACTATACAATTAGTTAATTTTTTAGTCTATACTTAATACACCATGCATGTGTCCAAACATTCGATGGGATAGAGAGTAAACTTTAAGGAGGAACTAAGCCAGGCCTTAATCTCATTTGGGTGACCTTTGGCACTTGCATGGGATATACATACCGGGAATAATAATCAAGGTGCATGCATGCGTGGAGATAGGTAAACTGATATCTTACTAGTAAGTGCTTGCATACTACTGTACATGCTGACAACGACAATTCACAGGCCAAAGTTAGCGGGTGTTTAGATGCAGTGACGACTAAAGTTTAAGAGGTGTCATATGGGAGTGTCGCATAGGATATTAGGATACTAATAAAAAAATAAATTACAGAATCCGTCGGTAATCCGCTAGACGAATTTATTAAGCGTAATTAATCCATCATTAGCATATGTACTGTAGCACCACCTTGTCAAATCATGGACTAATTAGGCTTAAAAATTTTGTCTCGCAAAACAACTTCAATCTGTGTATTTAGTTTCGTAATTAATCTATATTTAATACTCTATGCATATGTCCAAACATTCGATGGGACAGCGACTAAAGTTTAGGAGGAGGAACCAAACACCCCCTTAGCAAGTTTATTTGCACTGTGTGTCCACTGCATGACCAGAGCAGCAAGAAGACAGCGCCTAACTGCATGCAACCAGGAGAAGTAACACATGGCAAGTACTACAAGAAGGTAAACAATAGCAGCATCAGCTCAGAGTCAATTTGAAACACAAACGTCCAGAGCCAAGACCAACCATTACTATCTTAAACTACTAGGCATATGCTAGTGCTAAACTACTGAACAAAGAAAAAAGGAGCTACGTGTACGTAGCCTTTAAGACCACACACATACACAACCATGCAACTAAATTCAAACTTGAGATGTTAGGCATAAGCAAAGGATTCCTCTCGTCGTTTCTTGCATTGAGATGATTCAATCCATCAGCTAGCAAGCTCATCGCCTAGTATACAAATAGATGCTCTTATGTGTTGGTATTGGTAAACTAAGACTGTTATGGTAAGGGACCACACGCAACTATATATTTTTAATCACGTGCCACCGCAAGCTAGTGCAGGCCCGTGATTTGTCGGTCAAAATTCAGATGGATCGGATCTTAGCTCTCCAGTTAAGCTAAACATATATACATTGTATGTAGCTTGAACGATGCAGTAGCATGCAGGTAGCAAGGACAGATGGAGAGAAGAAAGAGAGCCAAGGTTAGTGATCAGCTGGAGACGAAGGAAGACAAGAAGATGATGAGGAAGGGGCTATGGTCTCCTGACGAGGACGAGAGGCTTTACAGCCACATCACACACTACGGCGTCGGAACCTGGTCCTCCGTCGCCGAACTAGCAGGCAGGCACATATATATATAAATACTTATGTACTTGTTGTTTATAAATATGTTTGTTTTAGCAGCAGGATTTGCATCGTGTTATAACAAAGCATTCTGTTCTTATGGATGTGATCATCTCAGGGCTGAAGAGGAGCGAGAAGAGCTGCAGACTGAGATGGATGAACTATCTGCAGCCAGACCTCAGCAGGGAGCCCATCTCCAAGCAGGAAGAGGACCTCATTGTATCCTTGCAGAAACTCTTAGGAAACAGGTAATTCACAAGTTCGCTTTCATTCATTCGGATATTCTCTCTCAGTCCTTGATTTAGGCATCTGTACCGTAGGAGACGTGTATTTTATTCGATCCATGCATCTTCCCCCGGTCACATGCATGAATCATATATGACTGGAACTGTATGAGATGTGCAATGGATAATTTGCATGTGTGCTTGTTTACATGTGTATTTACAGGTGGTCTGCGATTGCGGCAAGAATGCCCGGAAGGACGGACAATGAGATCAAGAACTACTGGAACTCACGCATCAAGAAGAAGCTCCAGCGGAGGATGAACACCGGCGGCGACTACCAATCACCGCCGGAAGTTCAACAAACAACAGAGGGAGCCGCTGGTATGAACACTGGTGGTAACCTGCCGGCGGATTTGTATCGACGAGCAGCTACGTCAGAGGTTCGAGTTGATCATGGCACCACAACCTCGCACAACAACTCTGTAGATCACCCAAGGATGCCTCAGCTTCCAGCTTTCATCACAGACCAACTACTACTGGATCCTAATACTGCTGCCATTCAAAATGGCGAGCAGACAGCACAATCCTCCCTCAGTGTACCACCATTTTCCAAGAGTCATGAGAGAAACTTTGTGGAAGAGTATGTCGAATTCCTCATGTCTCTCTCGGATGATCCGGAAAATATGAGTGTGTTGGGGGTCCAACACAAGATGCACAAGAGTCATGAGTGAATATGTACTGCATCTGTGCACAAAGCAAAATATTTAGTAATATTTTTGTTAAATTAGAGAATTGAACCATCCAATTGTGTGACTAGTATCAAGGATCCAGTTCATGTAGTATTGTATCATTATGATTTCACAAGTGCACATGGACGGGAAGGATTCTGGCTTTTCAGCTACCGCGCTCTAGCTTATATATATGTTAGATTCTGCAGTCGTTTTCATGAAATTAACATGTGGTGCAAGGATTATTGGTTAGTTTCATCGTAGTGAATTGTCACCTGTGGTCACCGGGTACTCCCCCGCTCCAAAAATAAACGTCTGGTTCAGCAGCCGCTTTAGTTTTCACCTTTAGGTTTCTCCTGAAATGTCATTCCAACCTCCCTGCACTTTTGAAATCTAACCGTGCAGTGACTAGAATTATTATTACTTCATTTTACCGTATGACCTGAATGGGCTTGATCTGATGCCCGCATGTTCACAAACAAAGTCACGGGATTTTTCTTTTTGGGGCTTATGTTCAAGTGCATATATAGGAAGTGAATACCGAATAGTTGCATCCAAATATCACTATTCATGTTCTTCATATTAGAGGGTGAAATAACCTAGCTTATACATGGAGACAATACTCCCTCCATCCTGTAATATATAGCGCATACAATTCTACTCGTGCTGTCCATAGAAATGTTCCATTCGTCCACATTGTCGCGTCGTTTTGACAATTCAGTGGTGGGTTATGCTACAGTGTATGGCCTAGTTTTCCAAAGGGCACTTAATCCTTAATTGGAGTGAATGAACAATGAACCTTCAGAATAGCTGAGCAACAAATATGAACTTGGACATGTTTTTTGGATCTTAGTGCTACTAGCACATTTTTGTTCCTTTGTGCTGACTGCATCAGGTTCTAACTTTTGACATGATTTTTCCACAAAGCAAATCAAAGGCCAACATCGGTACAAGATCTTGACATAACTTTCCATTGGACATTGCTACGAAAGGAGAAGAAAATGAACAATATACACTTGTCACGCCATGGCACTCTTTGGATGTTAATGTAAATATGCCATGGTATTTCATTGCAAGTGTATATTAAGTTTTGTCCCACAACGAAATAATTTAACTTAGGAAAAAACTGCAATGGCATTCTTTATGGGATGGAAGTAGCGCTAGTAGTACATATAGGATGTATGTGTGCTGCTTGATTTTTTTTCCAAACATGGTGCTCTTTGTATTTTATTTCTAGCATACATTTGATAGATAAATACTATTCTAATGCAACAAATGGTCCATAATTTACTCACATATTTCTTCCTTTTATGTCTCAGTGCTAAATTAATATATATATAGAGCTAGAAGAGAACTGTAAAGACAAGTGAAATTTGTTGCACTTAAAAGAAAATAACTTGCAAATAAGGCAGTAACAATTTGAGGAAAAACATGCATCATGTCCAGATAGGTTTGAAGAATCAACATTTCCATTCCTTAAGAAATATTATTTAATTGGTTGTCATCCAGTACGCCAAAGCATAGCAAGGTAGGAAAACTCTACCATGGCTAGCCAAAGGCATCATGATCCAAGTGCCACACACATGCTCTAGGGATGAGGTCCAACAGATTGAATTAGCACAAGCATGTCTAATCAAATCTGGTTGGAAATATTATTCTGGCTATGCCCATCAAGTTTAGGGTATTATCATGCATGCTGATGACAGAAGCAAGCTCATGTCACCACAAGCTCGTCATTCAGTAAGAATGATGTTGGGTAATAATAAACTCAACTTACCACGTGCATTTATGTGATGTTTTATCTCAACGTCTCTTTCACGAGCTCATTGCTTGGTGACTGCAGATTCACTTAGACTATTTAGGGATATATATTGCAAGTCCATGTTATAGATGACATAATAATAATTTAAAATGGTTTGCATCAAGTATGTTGCGTAGATTTTCAAGGGCATTAATTCTTAATTTTGAGCGAACGGTCAACTTCAGAATATTTGAAGCAAGAATTGTAGACCTAGATCTCTGGCTCGGAGCATATGTAGTGCTAGTCACACATTTTGTTTCTTCAAGCCGACAAATGCAAGTGGATTGTTTTGGACATGATTTTCAACAACCTATATAAAAGATTGGACATCAGGACACTAGCCTTGTCAAACAAGCAAACATCTCTTCTAGAAACTAATGCATAATACACTAAAAAATAAACGACTTTCCCGGTGATTATTGTTTGTATAATTGGTCAATGGTTTATAGTAAGTTTTGATTAAATAGCTACAATATATAATTCTTAATTCTTCAGGGAATGAGTTTGATAGCATCAAAGTCACCATATAGTGGTAATTCTATAAGCTCTGGCCCATCTGTTTTTGTGGGTTTTAATCTCATTGCAGAGGCTTAAGGTCTGATATTGTAGAGATGCAACATGCATATACAGGAGTTTAAACAATCACATAATTAGTATGGTTCGCTAGCTACCTGATAAACTTGATAAACCCTATGCTTTGATCCACACAAGGTCGAAACAATCTTACAGTACTTGATAAATATATGCATCTGTTTATCTCTATGCAAATTTGACCTCCATATATATAGTTCTATATTTTTTTCTACAGCTTCAGTGCACTTTCTTTTTGTTTGTGCTATACTATCAGTCAATGTAAATTGTCCATCTTTTCTATTCCATGCCTACTCGTGCATAGCCACACTTAGTTGAAATAAAGTGTGTCTCATCTAAAAACACTTTAAAGCCAGAATTAGGATAAAATTCGCATCATGCATTGGCCAATATATAACTGTACTATGTAGTTACTTTTAGTATCCAAATAAATTAACTCAAATGCTGATATGTACCATGCTTAAGTTACTACAATATATAGTTACTTTTAGTATCCAAATAAATTAACTCAAGTGCTGATATATATGTACCATGCTTAAGTTAGCAAGTCTAAAATTGTTTATATATTTGCAACCAAGATGAGTGGTTTGAATAAATTTGCGTTGTCATCTTAACCATTATTAAAACTAGTTGTTTTTTAAAGAAATGAATGAACTTTTGGTTGATATTTGAAGAAAAATACATTGAGTTAATACAATCATCTTGAAAATACTCTCCACCCTAGATATATCATGCACACAGCAAAGAAAAACAAACGAAAGTACAAGAACACTAATGACCACTTGTCCGAGGACTAGGCACGCAGTCACCCATGTGCCTGAGAGAAACACGCCTTGGCCACCTGTGCTAAACACAATGCCACCATAGCCAAATTAATCTTGAGGTGCTGGTTTTAGCATGATAGCCCATGAATGAGGCCAATGGATAACCGAGTAGATAACCTGTAAATAAAGGAGATGAAAATTTTTCTTTTCGATACTAAATCATTCCTGCAAAGCAACAAGCAACAAGCAAGTAGTAGCTGCCGCTCCCAATAGGACTAGCAGTTTCAGACTCTACTAATTCCCTCATATCCAAGGTCCAAACATGTCTGAGAAAGGACTAAAGCCTTGTGTATTACCACCCAAACAACATGAGCCAATTGACACTTGCAAAACATGTCCTTAATTGTCTCCTTTTCATGATAAAAGCTGCATGTCTTACTGCCTTATATACCAATTGCGCTTTGCTAAGGTATCTTTAGTAACAATCAACCCCCCAACTCCCCATACATAAGTACCATAGAAAGACTTGATTTTTAGAGATGATTATCAAGATCAGCTGATTGTACGATTATTTAGGATGATTATGTGGAATATGTATATATGTAGTTATACTCCTAATTGATAACTAAACATCTCGATCAAGTCTACATTGCAAAAGGAAACTTAATAGGTAGCACTGTGAGTACCCTTAATTAAATAATGAACTTGCCTCCAATGAAAATTTGGCTAACTGCAAAAGCTAGCTCAAAACCTTCCAATTTCATCCATTGTCTAAATATTAGAGAGTATACTGGTGGGTAACCTTTTTGGCAAAATTGAACACATACCACTGAATGCAGTATATAAACCAAAACTTGTACCTACCATGATGTTACAATGTGCGGTGCAAAAACAAGATACATATATCATATCTTCCAACTATCCTCCCAATCAATGAGAGAATTATCAAACACCTCTAGTAAAGCTGGCAAGTCTAAGTCTGCCTCAGGATCTTGAACACTTGAACTTGTTTGAGCCATTTCCATGTTCTGAAGATCCATACTGCAGACTAGTTGAGGAAGCTGGACTATGCTGACGCTATGGTCCTCGCAAGTGTGGTCACCGTAGTACACAACAGTGTACTTTGCAATTTCCTCGCCAGTTGAGGTATCATCAATTTGTTCTTGTTGCTCAATTGTCTTCGTTGCAAAGCAGTTCTGTTCTCTGTAGGTGCATCTATAGTAGCTTCTGCTCAGTTGATCACAAGTTCATCATGCCAATATAGTGATTATTGTTATATATTTTGTGTCCATTGAACTTTTAGAGATCATCAGCTAACGAAACAAGCTACCTAATAACAACGTAGCCTGTTTTGTTAGCTGGTAATAAAAGAATGTAATGTATATATAGATAGATGTATTACCTAGGATGCTGCCTCCCATTGATGTTCTTCTGCCCATATTTTCTCCATTGATGGCCATCGTAATGTGGAACATGCGCCACAAGGGATCTTGATCGCTTGTCGTTCTTCCTCCTAGATACATATGTGGGATCAGTATGTATGAACTAAAAATCGATCAATTGATGATGCATGGACGTTACAACAAGATTAGATGTACATGATCAGTTGAAATTTGCCCAGCAGATCATTAATAACTTGGTGAGCATGCAAATTAAAGGTGTTAACCTAGCTAGCTTCCAAATTAATGACCCCCTATATATATGGTTGAACATGCAAGGCATAGGTATCATGTTTAATATCTTAAATGTTTAATATCAGCTGGGGAAGAACATAGCTATGTTGAGGTATCAATATCTAATTGCACACCTTCTCTTTTGGCCAACCACGCTTCTATGCCTCGCTTGCTCCTCCGTCTTCTCACCATTATTAGTAACGCGGCAGCTATTGTTCCTCACCAACGACTTGTCGTCTACGGGCTCTGCCGATGATCCGCCTCCGGCTCCTGTACTCATGAGGCACCCTTCAAGTGTAGAAACCACGCCTATGTTGCAGCCGATCACGTCGTCAAAGATCTGTCCCGCGATCTCAGCGGCCGAGGTACCATCGATGACGCCGTGGAGCAGCGGGAGGACGAGCGCTCGGAGCTGCATTACGAGCTCCTGCTGCCTCCACATGGCGTCCATCATCTCCCAGCCATGGCCGCAGGGTGACAGCATGACGATGCTGCTCTTGCGGTCCATTCGGTCAGGACTCAATTGTTCTGTGATTGAGCCCTGCACACGAAGTTCTAGCTGGGGTAGTATCGGTGTATGTGTGACAGTCAGGTAGCCGAGAGGGGTCGTGGGGTGTGCACTTGGTTACACACACACACACACACACACACACACACAGAGAGAGAGAGAGAGAGAGAGAGAGAGAGTAGTGCAACAATTGAGTGTGATGTCCTGATTATGTGTGACAAGCTTAATTTGCACGTGTGATGGTTTAGTCGTCGTAAATTTATATATGGCTGTGATCTGAATATATTCAGGAAAATGAATAGAAGAAGCAGCGAGGCAGCATCCATTTGGAGGTGTGAACGCATGGGCTCGTGCATGACCACACGTCCACAGAGTATTCCCATCCAGCAGGAGCCCACAGAGTGAGACTTTCACCTTCACTTGATATGCATAGTTCTTAGGCCAGTCTTTAGCAAACTATAGGGACGTTTTCTTTTAGAAAAAAAGAACATATAAGCCGTCGAATAAGATAGTCGATCTTCAACACCGAATAAATCGCTGGACGCCCGTGCTAACCACGTGTCCTCTTTTTACCTCATAGAAAACACTGTTCAACCAAGCTTTAAATACTTCCCAGCCACTATTCAGCCTGTAACTGCCCACTTCTTGCTTTACTGTTCACTCAAATAATACGGGCGCAGCGGAGCGCGCCGTCCCGTCCTAGTTCACATAGACCAGCAGTGCAGTGGACCATGGTGGCATTTTCTAGATAATGGAATAGTATATATGATAAAATCGTGAGGTGTGATTTAGCCAAATGCATAAATAAATTACCAACCTAGATTTCACAAGGATTTCCTTGTACAGTTGAGATTTGCCTTTTGGAGCTCGTCTCTTCAATCCAGCCCTGGGCCCAACCAATATAAAGAGGGAGGTCAATGTTGGCCCTATGACTAGCACACACCAGTTAGCTAGTAACAAATATGCAATTGGGGCTGCGGAGAATGAATGGGGCTTTATTTGCTCACCAATTGCCATTACATCATATGCAAAGAGATAAGAGGTGCGCATAAGAACTTAGACTAGCTAGAGTCTCCTTTCCCACGTCCAGACAGTGTAACCTACTGCACAAACCACAATCATAGCCGGCTCATTACTATTGGATAGTATAAAACCGATAGTGTAGCCGGAGTATCACTGCCGGTTCATAAGGGAAAAGGACACTACTGTTAGATTTTAAAACCATTCGACAATGATAAATGATTATCACTATTGGTTGTTAATACAACCCGGCAATATATACTAGGTATTACTGTCGGGTTATATTACTAATCAGCTATGTTTCCTCATCCCTAGACTTCAAATTTCTTTTCAACGTGATTAACTACCTCTCGCCTTCACTACTGCACAACCTCCACCCCCTTCTCATAGCCTTATTCCCTCTTCGACTCCCTCTGGTCTCCTTCTCCCCTTGCCTCACCCCAGCGTACGTGGGGTACAGGCGGCAACCCCCAACGCGAGCAGGGGGAGGCTAAGGTGGCCCCGGCGTTATGCGTGAGCGGAGCTCCCAGCCATGCGAATAAAGGTGTAGGTCCCGGTGTTGGTGTTTTTTAGAAAAAAAAAATTATGTGCCGTGTCGCATATCAGGCTGTGTGCGGCACCGGTGCTGGGCTATGTGGAATAGGAGGAGGCTTTATCATGTGGCTAGCTCTTATCGATCATACAGGTATGGGGCTTTCGTGAGATGCTTTTTTAGGATCAGTACGTGGACGCCATCTAGGAAGTATGGCACAACAGCCTGATATGCGACACCACCGTATAAAAAAAATTCCGTGCTTTTTCCCCCTTTTTGTGAAATGAGCGTCACCGTAGGCCGGGTGAGCAGCCAGAAATAAAAACACCAGACCTATCACTACCGAATGTTTAAAATCTGGTAGTGTATGCAGGTTGTGGGTAATGGATGCCAAACCAATTTCGATCTTAAGGGCACGTGCCCTCACATTGTGCACCACATATTTTGCATTGAGATGTGTACACCGTGAACACGTCTCAATGCAAAATGTGTGGTGCACAATGCCAGAGCATGTGCCCCTAAGGGCAATCTTTACTTTCCCGCAAAACCAAACATTTCTTTGGTCGTGGTGGCGGCCGAAGGGGCCGCTGAGGCATGCGCGTGACGATTGCTAATTACATTAAACAATTAAAAGGAGCTGGACCGGGGTTCTTACTTGGGGAGCAATCAACCAGCAATTAACCACTTTTCTACATATAGTCAACAACTCAAAATAGACTAATGCCGTACTTTTTTCAAGTTGCCCTTTTTGGCATAAACTGATAATACTGAATTAGGAAATCTTATCTTTCCTGATGGGATCTTTTTTCATCAGTAATGTAAATATTATTATATAGAGAATGGTGATGCATGCATGCTCTAGGTCAAGTCTATGTGTGTTAACTACTTCCTCCGTTCCAAATTATAATACTAATTCGTTTCACTTTTTTTTACCCAAAGTTTGATCACTCGTCTTATTCAAAAAAATTGTGCAAACATAGCCAAATTTAAGACATTCTTGAAGAACTTTTGTTAATAAAGCAAGCTACAGTAAAAGAAGTGATATTTTGAATAAATTTTTGAATAAGACGAGTGGTCAAACTTAGGGTCAAAAAAAGTCAAACGAATTATAATTTGGAACAGATTTAGTAATAATTAAGGAGCTCTACATATTAATTCTACTAGTGGATACAAGAGGCACTACTGGAGGCCGCGGCTTTGCCGAGTGTTTTTACACTCGGCAAAGAGCCCTTTGCACTCGGCAAAGGCTTTGCCGAGTGTAGCACTCGGCAAAATTTTTCTCGGCAAAGGTCTTTGCCGAGTGCTTTTTATCCGGGCACTCGGCAAAGTAAAAAAAAAATTTGCCGAGTGCTTGGGGCGGCACTCGGCAAAATATTTTCGGCCGTTGCAGCGCCGGCCATTAACGGTTATTTTGCCGAGTGCCCGACCCAGCACTCGGCAAAAAAAAATATTTTTTTAAAAATTACTTTGCCAAGTGCCCTAGCCCAGGCACTCGGCAAAGTTTTTTTTTATTTTTTTAAAAAAATTACTTTGCCGAGTGCCCCTTCCCAGGCACTCGGCGAAGTTTTTTTTATTTTTTTTAATAATTTCTTTGCCGAGTGCCCCTGTTTAGGTACTCGGCAAAGAATTTCTGAATTTTTTTTAGAAAAAATACTTTGCCGAGTGCCGCGGCAAGGCACTCGGCAAAGAAATTATATATTTTTTTTTTTGAAAAATCTTTGCAAAGACCCCGAGAATTGCAATTTTTTTACATTCCATTGTAATAGACAATATATATATATACACACACATCAATCATCACATCTATATCACCAACATGCATTATATATCACAAGCACACGCATATTTAATAAATCCATCGAAAATCCATCACAAATGCACCAAAGTTCAACATCACAAGTTTATTATTACAAGTTCAACATCACAAAGTTCAACATCCCTGCTGCGGCGACGGAGACTGCAGGTGTGGCCCCCCGGACTACGGTGAAGGACCGGATAGCGGCGAAGGGTTGACGCGATCAGCCGCCGGTGACACGATAGCGGGATTATTTGAACCTGCCGACGGAGGCTGCACAAAAGAGAAGAGATTGCATGTGTTAGACTCAAAATTGAAAATTTCGGCAGCACCTCCCCTGCACAGGGAGGTTTCCAACCTGCAAGAAACAACGGCACGAAGGCCGACAATCACAACGGCACGAAGGCCGAAAATCACAACGGCACGAAAGCCAACAATCCCAACGGCACGAACGCATTAAACTTTCATACTCACAGGAGTGAAGTGTCGAACCGGAGCTAGAGCTGGCAACTGCACTTGGACACCTGATGCTTGCCCGATGGTTTGCATGATCTGATACATGTCCGCCATCTGCTTCTTCGTGGCCTCCAGCTCTGCGGTCAGGTGCGCTTGCGTCTCCCTTGTCTCTGCCAGCTTGGCCTGCAGTGTTTCAATCACATGTTTTAGTATTGCAAATCTGATCAATGTGTGTAACGTTCAATGTATGACGAGTGAAACTGGAATTACCTGAAGTTTGTCGACCCGCGATAGTGTTGGAGTAGGCCATGCATGTATGGGAAGGCTTCTGGTCATGCTCCGTGCCCTCACGTCGGAGAGAGAGGCTGCAGAGCTCGAGGAGTCGGCGCCGTCTGCAATCCACAACCGCCCGTGCTTCCTGCTTTGCCCCAGCCTCACGATCACCTCTGTCTCAAGGGGCTCAGTGCTCAGATTGTGATCTAAGCCACAGAGCGCCCTAACCGCCTCCGCGTAGTCTCTGACCTTAGCGTGGACGCTCGGGTCAGAGTAAGCCTGGGCAGTGGCATCCGGGTTGAAGACGACACCAGATTTCATGGAGCCCATGTGGGACACAGCCCATGCCCCAAACTTCGGCACCGGCACGTCCGGGTGTGCCACCTCCTACGAGAAAGACGGCAAGATGATTAGAAATCAGGCAAAATTGAGCGTTAAAATAGATAAATGACATCTCGTACAAGTGCCCGCTTGAATGCGGGGAGGTTGTGGCTGCCTTGGTGGTGAGTTGGACCGGTCCTCAGTGCCCACTTCCGCTTGCCTTGCTCATGCTTTGCGATGTACGCCGAGTCAAGGTACCTGTCCACGATCCTCGACCATGCCGATCTATGCGACATGCACCACGAGGCCGGCACCTACACATCATCAAGTGTTTGACATATAAGAAGATCAATTCTGGACCTACTAAATCTCAAAACGAATCAATATTATTCACCTACCTGAAGGTACTGCTCCTTGGTCAGCGCCACCTTTCTTGCGCCGGTTTTGTTGAGGGGCTCTTTCTTGATGGACCTGTAGTAGTCGACGTGGGCCTAGAGTCACGCCTCGTGAATCATGTCGCCGACGTACTTCTTACAGGCTCTGTGTGCCGTCTGATCCGCCAGGGTCTCTCGACCTTCTTCGGCCTTGAAGTACCTCTGCATACAAACATGATGTATCCGTTCATTATTTCAATAAAAGACTTAACCAATGGAGGAGATGTATTGAGCTATGTTGTGAGACACTTACCCAAAAGTCCGCCAAAACCCGCTCCTACTTGTTGTCCTGCTCGTCATCCGAGCCGAGCTTGTACCTGTCCCACGACCGGGTTGGCTCCCACCTCCCCTCTTTCAAGTCCACAAGGCCGGGGAAGTGTT
Source organism: Miscanthus floridulus (assembly GCF_019320115.1). NCBI lineage: Eukaryota > Viridiplantae > Streptophyta > Magnoliopsida > Poales > Poaceae > Miscanthus > Miscanthus floridulus. Next base: position 2,483,355 of record NC_089589.1, read on the forward strand.
TCCTACACAGACATCCTAGGACGGTAGCGGGGGTGCGTGGGGGGTCAAGAGCACCCGACAGAACTAGCCAGCCCCTGCATAAGTGATTAAGAAAAATTATCAGTTTCTCTTTTGATTTTAAACGTATCATATGAAGTACTAGTGATAACATCTATAGTTACTTACCTTCTTCCCACAGGACGAACCAGTGGGCGTCGGTCAGGAAGTGGAACCGGAGGAAGGCTTGTGAGACCTCGCAGGTAGGGAGCCGACTGAGCAGAACTGTCCTCCGTCTACTGAGTCCCCTCGTCCCCCGACGGAGTGTCTGTGGTCATGTCCATGGCCGCCATGTGGTCCTCCAGGGTAGGAGACGTGTCCTCCGGCTGGTCGAGAGCCGAGGGAGGAGGCAGGTCCCTCCTGGGGTGACCCCAGCCCCTCCCCCTCCCCCTCCCCGTGCTGGGGCGATCCGGGCCTGCTCTCGCCATTGGGGGCGAAGACGTCCCCTCGCCTCCATCAGGAGGGCGTAGCCTCTGGTACACTGAGAGCACCTGCCTCGGTGAATGGTTGCCCACCATCTTTGTTCTATCACATGCAATGTACAAAGAATGAACAACAAGCGTTAGTACATACATGTCAAATAGTTCAAAATGAATAAACATAACAAAATTTAATAAAAAACATAGTATTACATGGTTTAGGAATAATCTTCATGATTGGGGTCATAGGTCTCATCATCACTGTCAAAATTGTCCAAATGGGCAACACTATCCGAAGGTTCTGTGTCTTCTTCATTGTCTTTGCCTAAATGGAATCGCTCAAGCATTTGAATGTCCTTCGAATTTAGCACTACATCTCCAGGGTCCTTGTTGACGAAATATGGTCGGCAGTCTACCTAGGGGTATGCCCAAGGTAGTAGATTGTCGGCAGACAGATGCGCAAGCTACAAACAAGACGGTGACGCAAGACAGACACGAGGTTTTATCTAGGTTCGGCTGCCAAGAAGGCGTAATACCTACGTCCTGCGTCTGATTTGTATTGCTGTATGTCAATGAGAGATGTTTTTTAGAGGGGTTCCCTGTCCGTCTTATATAGTCCGGGGGGTAGGGTTATAGATCTGGAAACTAATCCTAGCCAGTTATAATTGCCATATGTGACCGGATAAGGATTCCTATTCTTAACCGACCAGGATCTTGCCTGTTCACCAAATCTGCCTTGACTCCTTGCGCGGGGCTCCGAACAGGTTGGCCGAGCCGCGCGTCGTCTTTTGGTGGACCGGACTCATCGATCCGGGCTAGCCCAAGCTTAGCCGTAAGCGTATAGGGGTTAATATCCCCACAGCTAGTCCCCGAGCACCATGTATTATGCTGCGACACGCCATTTTAACCTTCTCCGACAAGTAAGGCTTGAGTCCTTGACATCTCTGACCACCGTTGTCGCCGGAGAAGTATGTTGTCCGAAGAATGTATGGTGCTCTTAAGAAAAAAGAAAAAGATTTATGTCCTGGGAAGTGTGCCCACTTGTATTTCTGAACAGAAATGTAAGTGCGTCTTGAAGCGTAGCGCCCTTGATCATCAGAGGCGTAGAAGTCGAAAAACAAACACATTCACCGCAAGGTGAAGTGTGCCCACTTAGTCCCCGAGCCTAGTAGTAGGTGATGTAGGCACGTGGTGCCAGGGTCTAAAAAGAATTCCTAGTTAAGTTGAGAACCCAAGTGTCGTACAAGCAATACGAGATGCACTGGCAGGTGCATCGTACCGATGTAGTCCCCGAGCTTGCTGGAAGGCGAAGTATGAGCCTTGTAGCAAGGTCTAAAAAATGTCTCTCAACTGTATGTGAGTACAAATCACATGTAGTCGAGGAAAGCAATCTCCGAGCAGTGGTCGGGACAGTCCCCGAGCACGATAGTAATCCTTACAATCAGTCAAAGCATAAGGGTCGATTAAATAAACACATTCACCGCAAGGTGAAGTGTGCCCACTTAGTCCCTGGGCCTGGTAGTAGGTGACGTAGGCATGTGGTGTCAGGGTCTAAAAAGAAGAATTTCCATTGAAGTTAAGAATCCAATCATCGTGCAAGCGATACGAGATGCACCGGTAGGTGCATCGTACCGATGTAGTCCCCGAGCTTGCTGGAAGGCGAAGTATGAGACTTGTAGCAAGGTCTAAATAAATGTCTCTAAACTGTATGTGAGTACAAATCACATGTAGTTGAGGAAAGCAATCTCCGAGCAGTGGTCGGGACAGTCCCCGAGCACATTAATAGCCGGAGCAATCCCCGAACACGGCAGCGGTCGGAGCAGTCCCCGAGCATGGTAGTGGTCTGGGCGGTTCCCAAGCACGGCAGTGGTCTGGGCAGTCCCCGAGCACGGCAGTGGTCTAGTCCATCATTAGGCACAAGACATGCAGCGAAAGGAAAAAGAACACCGCTTGTATTATTATTTGGTGTATTTATTTATCTCCTTACTCTGTCAAGTCCAAACTGCCATGTCTGGTCAAAAAAGCAGACGGATATAACACGTCACTCTGCCTTATTGCTCTTTCTAGCAAATAGTCGCTTGGCACCTGTATGGAGGTGCGTCAGTGTGGGCCCTCTCACACTATCAACGAAGAGGCACGTACACTGGTAACAAAGGGGCGTGTTTATTGGCGTAGATCTCGAGGTTGTGAAAACAACCGTCTACGCCGCGTGCGCACGTCTCCCAAGAATCTTGGGCGGACGAAACGATGGAGCTCTTGGTTATTTATAATATAGAACTGGTAAGTTACTTTTTACTGATCCCCATTGTCATTTGCCGCCGCAACCTTCTTCCTCTTGTCGAACCCTATTCCTCTGAAAATCATCACCAATCCCCCCGCCACCGCATCCACCCCCTTAGTAAGGACAGATTAATGGCGAAGAGAGACGCCCAGAAGAAAGGCGGAGTCATGGTGAAGGAGTGGTGGAAGTCAAGGAGCAATGAGCAGACCATCGAAGACCTTGTCGCCATGGGAGTGCTCCACAACAAGGCACTCATGGGATGGCGTGCACCGGAAGGAGAAAGCTTCCCCGATCCACAACCAGGTGAGATTGTGGTTTTCGAGGATTGCTTCAAATGGGGTTTTGGGGTTCTAGTGCACCCTTTCCTTCAGGGTCTCTGCTTGTATTACGAGATTGGGATTTGCAATCTGCATCCCAACTCGATTCTTCTTGTCTCCACCTTCATCCATCTTTGCGAGGCCTATGGTGGCTTCCAGCCCCATTTCGACCTCTTTTGCCACCTGTTCTGTCTACGGAAGAAAGGGAGCGGCGGCTCGAAGATAGCCGGAGGCATCTACCTCAATCTGCGTGACGGTATGAGGGCCTAGTACTTGCACTGCCCTCGGAACACCTCGCTGGACGAATGGTACAAGAAGTGGTTCTATATCCGCGAAGAGTCGAACACAATCACCCTGTGCGACGTGGGGTTGATTCAGGAGAAGAAGAACAGCTGGTCGGAGAAGCCCGAGCACTTGGAGCAGATCGCAGAACTGCTCGGGATGATCCCGTGGGGAAAGCTGGATGGTCCAAGTGTGGTCGGGAACTTCATCAGCCGAAGGATCCAGCCCTACCAGAAGAGGGTACATCCTGGCTTCGAGTACCAGGGGAGCACAGATCCAACGAGGACCAGGAAAGAGGCGCTCGACAAGATAGAAGTCAAGGCTAGGATTGCGGAGCTATTCAACCTAGCCGATCCCAATTATGTCAGGTTAAATGACATCGAGCATGCCTTCAAGCTGGCCCGACCTCCCCCAAAGGTAAATGATGCTTCCTTGTACCTATAGAATCATGTTGTAACAAGAAATTGACTGTTGTCTCCTTTATGTTTCCCAGAGTAATGGTCATGACCGGGCAGCAGTGTTCATGTCTCCGCCCCCTGGTGTGGATTAGCCGCAAGTTGCTGGCCCAGCCGCCCAGACCAGTGCCAGGACCGAAGACATCCACTGGGCGGCACTCGAGGTTGTGGAGGATGCATCGGCCAGAGCTGCTGGCAAGCGGCCGGCTGCCAACAAACGTCGCCAGGCCATCTTCCCCCTTTCAGACGACGAAACAGAGGATGCGGACATCTTCTGACTCGTCCCTCGAAAGAGAAGGGGACAAATGGGGTCCACGGAGCAGGGTGGCTCCTCTGTGCCAGCAGTGATCGCATCACTGACCACTACAACACAGAGGACAAGCGGGGGAAGTGTCGAGCACCAAACCCCAACGCCAGTACCGGTCATGGAAAAAGATTTGGTGGAACCCACCGAGCACGTGGAGCAGGCGTGATCGAAGAGACGCTCCTTCGCCACATCATTCCGTGCTTCCAAGCTGTAAGTATTTGTAACTTTGATGTAAGCTTATAATTTGTATTGAATACTATTGTCTTCTGAACTTTTCCCTGGTATATCAGGTCGGCGTCCACCGAAAATCCTGACCAGCTAGCCGGGTGTGGCACGACTTCGCTAGTACTGGCGGAAAGAACTACTCAGCAGCCGGTTGTGGAGGAACCTATAGAAGAAATTCCGCCAGAACCTCAGCAGACGAGCGGCCAGACGTTAGTCCCCGAGCAGCTGGTCGAGAAGACAGCCGAGCAAAGTACAAGTGCTCCGAGCACTAACCCTGCTGGAGCAGGTACCTTGGCGCCAAGGGAACTAGACCAAGCCGAGGAGCAGCAACCAGAGTTGGCATAGAGCACGCTAGCCGATGCTATGGCTCATGGGAAGGCCATAGTGGTCGCGGAGACTGTAGACTCCAGACCAGCGCCACCCCCTGAACAAGAGGCCAAAGAGGACGAAGTAGAAGAAATCCTGGGCCATCCCCAAGATAAACGACAACATGTATATGTGTCGTGCTGGCAGAACGACGAGTGGGTTATGCACGAAGAATTCCCAGAGGTCGAAGAGACCCTAAAAGTTGAACGGGCGGCAAAGCGTCTGGTGACAGAAGTCCAGGTATGTTTGGCTTGACCACTTGACCCTGTTATGTAGTTGATATGTCTGACTTAGCTTGTTTATATGTAGGACTTGATGAAGACCGCGAAGTACCGAAAGAGGTGCTTCGACCAGATTGAGGGACTCACGGCGAACAATAGAGAACTGGCGGCCGAGGTGAACGCTTGCGCCGCCAACTTGAAGCCGTCGACCAGGAGAGGACAGACCGATGTTGGAACTGGTGGTGACCACCGAGTTCATGATCTTGGAGCTGGCTTGCAGCCGGCCCGGCTCGTTACCATGAGCCTATGCTCCCACAGGTCCCAGGTCCACCGAAGCTGACAACATATAAGGCCTTTGGGCCTTCACAACCCAAAAGACTAGCCTAATAGGTGGGGGTTCTCCCACCTTATATGTTGTGCTCCCCCACCATCGCTACACGATGTGGGACTAAACCCCAATAATCTCCCCCTTAGTCACACATCAGGGTGCCCCCGCCATATGTGACGCTCAAGATTTTTTTTATCGGGTTTAGCTTTTTCTTACCATAGGTACCGGCTTTGATACCAATTGTTGGAACCAGTGGTGACCACCGAGTTCACGATCTTAGAGCTGGCTTACAGCCGGCCCGGCTCGTTACCACGAGCCTGCGCTCCCACAGGTCCCAGGTCCACCGGAGCTACAACATATAAGGCCTTGGGCCTTACCAACCCAAAAGACTAGCCTGATAGGTGGGGGTTCTCCTGCCTTATATATTGTGCTCCCCCACCATCGCTACACGATGTGGGACTAAACCCCAACAAGCGAGAGGCACAAAACCAGAACCTGGTCGGCCAGCTCAATAACAAAGAGCGAGAAAAAACAAGTAAGTTGTCATTTTATCACAGCAAGTGTATGACACGTGTTGTTGCGTTGTTGGTAGTGACAGCTGTAATGCAGGCTTAGAAGCTGAAGTAACCCACCTCCAAGAGGAGAAAAGCCGCGTGACCACAGAGTGTGGTCGTCTGAAGGAGGACAACGAGAAACTGGCATGCAACCAGTCTCAACTCCAGGACCACACCACCAAAATGAAGGAGGAACTGAAAAGTAAGTATTCCAGACCACCTTTCTCATTCTGTTGCCCGCCTTGTCTTATCGTGCCATTACATTTGATGTCTTGTACGGTGTGCAGTTTTAAAAGTCAATGCCAAGAGGCATCTAGAAGCCATGATCAAAGAGCGTGACGACTGGAAAGCATGATGCCTCGAGGCCACCAAGGATCGGGACACATGGAAGAACCGGTGCCAGGAAGTGGCAACTGGCATTTTGCCCGTCCTCGACCTTATTGACCCGGCACTCACAGAGGAAGAGCCAAGGACGTCCCAGCTCAGACTGGTCGAGAGATGCAGACAAGCATGGGGATGGTTCCAAGAGTTCATGAAGGAGGCGGGTGAGTACATGGGTGCCCATGTGCTAAGCATGGTGCGTGCCCACTACCCCCTAATCGATCTTAAGCGCCTAGAGACTGGATACCCGAAAGAGGTAAACCCAGACAAGGTGGAGGAGCTTCGGATGGCCCAGCTGGACCTGTTGTCAAAGATAATTGGTGACATTAACCTGTGTGGAGGTAGGATAGCACCTGTACAGGGGACGCCATCGACAAGTCAGCTGGAAACGCCATCAGTTGCAAACCAACCAATGAAGCCTGCAGTCTCGACCAGCCAGGCATCGGCGGGGCCATCCCCTTCAGCTCAACTAGCACAAGAGTCCCCGAGACTCGAGTAGGATATCGGAAGCAGCGAGCAGTAGGTGCCGCGCGCCCCGACCAGCCAATGTAATAGGCTTAGAGCTGTAGAAGGAGGACATAGTTGTGTTATTGTAAACTTGGGCCTCTTCAGGCAAGCTTGTAATAACGTAACTGTATATCATTATACGCTTATTTGCTTTGTATAAAACATTTTTAAGCTTGAAACTTATATTGGTGTAACTAAGTGAGAACATGTTAACGTTCTGTTTAGTTGTACCATTTTGCTCGACACATCATCTCGAAAAGTTTGTGCGGCCCTAGTTTGCCATGTGGTCGGAGTGTGAGGTGCATGACCTATGCACACGTAGACGCGGACAAGTCAAACTAAGGGGAACCTGCCGATCACCCGTAACGTAGAGGGCGGATCCCATGCACGTGTTGGGAGGAACCGGAGACAGGGCCTGTTCCGAAAACCATAGAAGGAGTGGTGGTCGGCTTTTACTGGCTAAGTTAGAATAACCATAAAATTCAAAGTGACACATTAGAGTGGTCGGAGAAATCATAATAGCTTTATTGAAGTAAATCAAAAGTACAAGAGGAGTACATATCTCAGTAGTTAAGCATAGAAACGTCTAAGCTTGTCGATGTGCCACGAGTTTGGTACGTCAGTACTATCCAGGTGAGCTAACCTGTAAGACGTTGGTCGTGTGACTTCCTTGATCATGAAAGGACCCTCCCATGGGGTTGCGAGTTTATGGACACCAGCCTGTTTCGTCTTCCACTTCAGGACCAGGTCCCCGACCATGAAGAACCACTCTTTAACGTTCTTGTTGTAGTACCTGCGCAAAACAGCAAGGTATTTGACCATACGTACACAAGAATCGAGCCGCTTCTCTTCTGTGCTATTCACTTCTAGTTCCCGTACTTCATTGACCCTTTTTTTGTCGAAGTTCTCTACCCGTGCTGATCTGAAAGCTATATCTGCTGGAAGGACTGCCTCAGCGCCGTAAACCATAAAGTACGGTGAGACGTCGGTGTTACGACTGGGCTGAGTTCTGAGGCCCCAGACCATGGCTGGTAACTCTTTGAGCCATCTTCCAGGAGCTTTGTCATTTTCTCTGTACATCCTCTTCTTCAATGCATCTAAGATCATGCCATTGGCCCGCTCGACTTGTCCATTAGCTCTAGGGTGCGCCACCGAGACGTATTTTACTACTATGCTCCTTTCATCGCAGAAGTCCCAAAAAGCGTTCCCGGTGAACTGAGTACCCAGATTAGTGATGATGCTGTTGGGTATGCCAAAATGGTGGATGACCTGGTCGAGGAACGTGATAGCCTTTTCTGAGGATGCCTGTACCAGAGGCATGTATTCTATCCACTTAGAAAATTTATCGATCAGCACAAAGACGCATGTAAATTTCCCTGGAGCCGATTTGAAGGGCCCGATCATATCCAGTCCCCAGCATGCGAAGGGCAAAGAGGCTGGTATTGTCTAGATCTCATGTGCTGGTACGTGGATTCTCTTGACGAAGAACTGACAACCCTCATAGTGGCGGACTAGCTTCTCTGCGTCGACTACTGCTGACGGCCAATAGAACCCTAGTCGGAAAGCCTTACCGACCAGCGTTCTTGAGGCCACGTGGTTACCGCAGGAGCCAGAGTGGATTTGGTCCAGGAGATGTTCGCCATCCTCCTGGGTTATACACTTCATCAAGATTTCCTCCTTTGCGTTCTTGCGCCATAGCTTGCCATCGATGAGCAGGTACTGCTTACTGCGACGCATTAGGCGCTCATTTTCTGTCCGATCAGTGTAACCACTGCCATCTGTTAGGTACTTGATGAAAGGTATTCTCCAGTCGGGCTCATGAGTGGTCGGAGGCGGCTCGGCGGTGCTTGACGCCGGAACCGTAGCCACCAACTGCTGGTCTAGAGGCTTGTCTGTCGTGGAATCTTCCTCTTCGATGGAAGGCGTGAGCAGGTCTTGGACGAATACGCCATGCGGGATTTTGGCTCAGGATGATCCTAACTTTGATAGTGCATCCGCTGCTTGATTCTTGTCCCGAACCACGTGTATGTACTCGATGCCATAGAACCTGCCTTCCAGCTTTCTGATCGATTTGCAGTATGCATCCATCTTTTCGCTGGTCGTGTCCTAGTCCTTGTTGAGTTGGTTGATGACCAGAGCAGAGTCTCCGTAGACGTAGAGACGTTTGACGACAAGCTCAACCGCAATGCGCAAACCATGTAGGCATGCTTCGTACTCGGCGGCATTATTAGATGCTGGGAAATAAATCCTGAGGACGTACCGGAGCTGCTCCTTGGATGGTGACACGAAAAGGACTCCTGCTCCTGCACCATCAATGTTGAGAGAGCCGTCGAAGTACATCGTCCAATACTCGTCGGATCCTGGAGAAGCAGGCGTGCTTAAGTCTGTCCACTCGACGATGAAATCGACGAGTGCCTGAGACTTGATTGTAGTACGGCTTGCAAATTCCAAGGAGAAGGGGCATAGCTCCATTGCCCATTTAACGATGCGCCCGTTCGCATCCTTGCTGCAATGATATCTCACAGAGGGTACTCAGTCATGACCACCACACGGTATCCGTCGAAGTAATGTTTCAACTTTCAGGATGTTATCAGTATGGCGTAGATCAACTTCTGAATCTGTGGGTACCTGGTCTTGGACTCATTAAGTACCTCACTGATGAAATAGATTGGCTGCTGTACCTTGTAGACGTGGCCGGGCTCGTCTCGCTCGACCACCATGGCCGTGGAGACCACTCGATTAGTAGCTGCAATGTAAAGCAAGAGTGTTTCATCTTCTCTGGGAGCAGTGAGGACCGGAGGTGATGTAAGGTATTGTTTCAGCTGTGTGAAGGCAGCGTCTGCTTCCTCCAACCACTCAAACTTTTCGGATGCTTTGAGTAGTTTAAAGAACGGTAATCCTTTTTCACCTAATCTTGATATGAATCGGCTGAGGGCGGCCATGCATCCGATAAGCTTCTGAACATCCTTCACCTTTTTGGGTGGCTTCATGTCCAAGACAGCTTTGACTTTCTCTAGATTAGGGCGTATGCCGTCGTGACTGACGACGTTGCCGAGTAGTATGCCAGAAGGAACACCAAAGATGCACTTCTTTGGGTTTAACTTCCACTGGAATGTGTTAAGGGCTGCAAAGGTGAGTTCCAAGTTGTCAACAAGGGTATGTGCTTCCTTGGTTTTGACAACTATATCATCAACATAAGCCTCGACGAGGTCGTCTTTTATCTCGTCTTTGAGGCAAGCTTGTATAGCGCGTTGGTAGGTAGCCCCGGCATTTTTGAGCCTGAACGACATAGTCGTGTAGCAGTAGGCGCCAAAGGGCGTGATAAAAGATGTCTTGATCTGGTCATCCTTTTTGAGAGCAATCTGGTGATAACCAGAGTAGCAATCGAGAAAGGAAAGCAGCTCGCAACCGGCGGTTGAATCTACGACCTCGTCTATGCGAGGTAAACCGAAGGGGTCCTTAGGGCAGTGTTTATTGAGATCAGTGTAATCAACGCACATTCTCCATTCATTATTCTTTTTGCGTACAAGAACTAGGTTGGCTAACCACTCTGGATGATACACCTCTTTGATAAATCCGGCTGCCAAAAGCCGTGTAACTTCTACCCTAATCGCCTCCTTTTTGTCGTGAGCGAACCGCCGTAGCTTCTGTTTGATAGGTTTGGCCTTGCCGTTGACATTTAAGGAGTGCTCGATCAAGTTCCAAGGTACACCGAGCATGTCAGCAGGTTTCCATGCGAACGCATCCACGTTGCTCCTCAAGAACCCGACAAGCGCGTCTTCCTATTTGGGATCCAAGTTGGCCCCGATAAGGGCCGTTTTGCTGGGATCACCGTCGACTAGCTGGATCACCTTGTGCTCCTTGGACTTGATGTTCTTGCGTGGGGCCTCGAGCTCCGAGATCTCCAGGTGGTCGGTCGAGGTCTTCTTGGCATCAAGCATGGTCTCGGCCATACGAATAGAGAGGTCGTGAGCGTCTGCTATTTTGAAACTGTCGTCTTCGCAGGTATAAGCTGTGTATACGTTGCCTCGGAGGGTTAGAACTCCTTTCTCGGTAGGCATCTTGAGCACCAGATACCTGTAATGAGGTATGGCCATGAACTTGGTGAGCGACGGTCGACCAAGAATAGCATGGTAGGTGCCGTCGAAGTCAGCAACCACGAAATTGACATAGTCGGTGCGGAAGTGGTCCGGGGTCCCAAACTGCACAGGTAGCGTGATCTACCCGAGAGGTGTAGAGCTCTGTCCGGGGAGAACACCCCAGAACTGTGCCTCGTATGGCTTGAGGTCCGCCTGAGCTATCTTCAGGGAGGGCAGACTGTTCTTGAACAGTATATCGATGGAGCTGTCGCCGTCGATCAGTACTCTATCGAACTAAACCTTGTTAATACAAGGATCGAGGACTAGGGGAAAACGCCCTGGCTCAGGTATTGCGGCCCACTGGTCCTTTATGCTGAAGGAGATTTCGCGGTGAGACCACAGAGGGAGCCGCGGATCGGTGAGGAGGTTGTCGGTGTTGGCAACGTTCAAGCAAGCGCGGGTGAGCAGCTTGCGTTCTCGTTTGGTCTCGATGGACACTTTGCCTCCGATGATGGTGTGTACGCGATTGGTTGGCTTGACATACTTGTGACAAGGGTCTGCATCGTCGTCGTCGTTATCCTCATTGCGTTGTTCCCCTGCGTCGTTAGGCTTGTCGGATGTATTCGGAGCCTGTTGACGCGTGTAGATAGACTTGAGAACGTGGCAATTCTCCATGGTATGGTTTGACTTAGGATGGAGCTGGCAGGGCCCTTTCAATGCTTTGGCATAGTCGTCTTCGTAGTTACGACGTCCGCCACCCTTTTTAACGGTATTGACCTCGCCGTCGTCTTCCCGAGCACGCTTGCTCCTGTAATCATCACGGCGGTTACGCCGCTGATTACATTGGTCACGGTGGTCGCAGGAGTCGTTGCGCTGGTTGCAGCGGTCAAAATTGTTGTTCCAACCATGGTTGCCGCGGTAGCCGTCGCGGTGTGGGAGGTGGTCGGAACGTTGAACCCTTGCTACTTCTTCAACAATTATCTTTTTAGCGTCGTCGGCGTCCGCATATTTCTTAGCGGTGGCCAGGAGCGCTATGACCAATTCAGGTCTCTTACGGAGGAGCTTGTCCCTTAGGGCGTCGTGGAAGCGGAGGCCAGTGATGAAAGCCTCGATTGCCTCATTGTCGGAGATTGATGGGACCTTGATGCGCATCTCCAAGAAATGCCGAACGTACTCGTGCAGTGGCTCGTCTTTTCGATCTCAAATCCATTGCAGATCGTATTTGTTGCCTGGTTGTTCACAAGTTGCAATGAAGTTGTCGATGAAGGCTTGCTTGAGCTCCTGCCAAGAGTCAAAGTAGTTTGCCGACAAGCTGACCAGCCATTGGTGACCTACATGGCCAACAGCAACTGGGAAATAGTTAGACATGACGTGCTCATCAGCCATGGCTGATCTGCATGCAGTCTCATAGAGCATGACCCATAATTCGGGGTTTTCTTTGCCGTCGTACTTCTGAAGTTTCTCGAGCTTGAAATTCTTGGGCCATATGACTTGGCGAAGGTGTGGAGTAAACTGCTTCAAACCCAGCGGGCCGTGGGCAGCGTCATATTCCATATGGCGATAACTTTCGTGGGATGCTCGATCGTCGGCTCTCTGGTTGATGCGAGCGCGCAGATCGCGTCCACCGAGGTAATGGCGGAGATCGTTATTGCCATCGCGGTGATCTCGATTGCCATCTAGATTAGCCCTGTGACCGTGGTTGTCGCGGTTGTCTCGGCGGTTATCATCCCGGACGTCGCGACGGTTGTCGTCTCGGCGGCGGTTGTCATCCTGGCCACCATCATGGCCACCGTTTCCGCCTTGACGGTTGTCTGATGGGTCATTGTTGCGCGAGCCACGTTGGTTGAGTGGCTGTGAGCGACTTAGGTGCTGGCGGCTGTGGCTTGACTCGACCGAGACGGATGGGGCTCGGGCTTGGTTTACAATCTCTACGGTCTAGGCCATAGCAGCCATCAGATAGGCTTGTATTTCATCGCAAACTGCTTGGGTTTCTGGGGTGTTGGGTAGCCGTTGCATTATCGCCATGGCGACAGCTACGTTGGCGCTTGGAGTCCTGAAGACCTGTTTGTCCCCCACCCTATCGAAAGCATCGTTGAGGTCACGTGGCTAGACCCTTATGCATCGTGCCTCCTGGTCTGCTTCGGCTTCGATTTGTTGGCGATTAAACCGGTCAATATTGCGTGCTTCGTGTGCAGTCCTTTCTTGTTCTGTTTCGCCAACCGCTGGCGGTTCGTCATTGCTGACAACATGGATCAAATCCCCTCGTCTTGGCGGGAAAGACGGGAATTGTGAGTACCCTAGGGCGTGGTCTGGAGATCCAGATCGTACTTGACGCCTTCATCTTCGTGATGCTGAAGCTCGGTGTGGACAGATGCATTAGATGTGATGCCAGACGAGGAGCTGGAGTCGCCCTCTTGGACTGTGTGGATGGATCCTTCTTGATAATCTTCAATCCTGATCATGTTGACGAAGTTGCGTGGCTTTAGCCGAGGTCGGTGCATAAAACACAGATCCAAACGGCGTTGTAGGTTATACACATAACTGGAGGCAGCGTTTCGCAGGCCGTAGGGCTGGACCTAGTGGTTCTCCGTCGAGGCTTCGTACTCGGAGAGCCGGATACCCATCGCGGAGGTTGGCCATCGATGAGCGGAGCGCCCTTTAGGAGTAGATATGACCACGAGATCTGTACCAAGTCATGCAGGGCGACTGGTCTGAGCTGGTCGGGTAGATCTGTTGTGGGGAGCGGTTACCTGCTCATTAGGTTGACTTTGAATCGTACTTACCAGAGCTAGGGTTTCAGCGAGTTTGGTGCCGACCCGATTGATGGAGTCGAGCAGGTCGGTGCTGTCGATCTGCTTCCCTTTGTAGCGGGGAAGCGGATGATGAGTTATCGGCATGGCTGAAGATGATGCAGGCGTGGTCGGAGCCAGATGTACCGTGGTCGGAGCCAGATCCATCGTGGTTGGAGCCGTATCCGTCGTGGTTGGAGCCAGATCCATCGTGGTCGGAGCCGTATCCGTCGTGGTCGGAGCCGTAGCCGATGCAGGTGAAGCAGTGGTCGGCGCGGACTGAATCCACGCCTTCTCTGGGGCCATGGCGATGAAGCCGTCGGAGCCGGTGGCCCAGGTGATCTGGCCAACGGTGAACGTGAGGCCGTTCGGCGTAGCCATGGAGCCGGAGATGATGACCATCTTGTTTGCTTGGAGAGCAGTACGCACACCCCCTACCTGGCGCGCCACTGTCGATGAAATATGGTCGGCAGTCTACCTAGGGGTATGCCCAAGGTAGTAGATTGTCGGCAGACAGATTCACAAGCTACAAACAAGACGGTGACGCAAGACAGACATGAGGTTTTATCCAGGTTCGGCAGCCAAGAAGGCGTAATACCTACGTCCTGCATCTGATTTGTATTGCTGTATGTCAATGAGAGATGTTTTTTAGAGGGGTTCCCTGCCCGCCTTATATAGTCCGGGGGGCAGGGTTACAGATCTGGAAACTAATCCTAGCCAGTTACAATTGCCATATGTGACCGGATAAGGATTCCTATTCTTAACCGACCAGGATCTTGCCTGTTAGCCAAATCTGCCTTGACTCCTTGCGCGGGGCTCCGAACAGGTTGGCCGGGCCGCGCGTCGTCTTTTGGTGGACCGGACTCACCGATCCGGGCCGGCCCAAGCTTAGCCGTAAGGGTATAGGGGTTAATACCCCCACAGTCCTCGCCATCAACCGTTTCATTGTCTACTTCCATGGCGGTCGTCACACCGGGTAAGACTATCTCAAAGCTCCCTTATAGCCCATCTGCTTGATAGAACTCTCCATCATATGTGTTTGTGTCGAAGGTGTAATCTTCATCATTTGGAACAGGTAGTTTATCGTGTGAAGATACCTGGTGCACAATAGACCAACCCTTAAGATGGTCTTTGTCTTGGCACGCGTATGGCGTATGATACACCTGCACGGCCTGTTGAGCCAAAATATAGACATCTTTTCCTTTATAGACGGAATCATACCTAATCTCGACTAGCCCAAGATGAGGGGTCCGTCTCGTTCGTCCAGGATCAAACCAGTGGCACTTGAATATGACAGGACTAAGAGGTACCTGGCCCTCATATTCAAGTTCATAGATCTCAATTATTTCATAGTATTCTACGCCATTAGTGTCCGGTGTAAAAACTTGGCTGTTGGTGGTTTTCCGACCGGGCCAAGTTCACGTATGGAGATGTCTGGGTTTTTAGCATCCGACGTCACAACTTGCTCGAAACCTTCTCAATTTTTTACCACAGCCTCCACATGCGATAACACGACGCCTCGACAAGTTACGTGATTTTCGGACTTCGTTTGCATTTTATATAATTTAAATCACATTTCCGGCAAGTACCTCGACATGTTACGTCAATGAGATGCTCGAGATTTCATGTGAGTTCCTGGATACGGCCTAAACATATCCTAAATATCATGAGTATCAAATTTTGGATGACCAAAGTCCATTATTCCATGTACCTACAGTTCAAATTTGAAATATCCCAAAAAAATCGACGAAACGAAATAAACTAATGAAATATATCAAAAAAGTCAAAATTGCCCCAAATTTTAAAATAGAGTTTGAAATACTGTCACAAGGCCCCAGAAAAAAATTTGGGCCCAAAATCAAAAAAAAATATTTTGCCGAGTGCCATGGGGAGCACTCGGCAAAGTGGGCTTTGTCGAGTGCCGGCCCAGGAGGCACTCGGCCAAATATGATTTTCAAAAATAAAAAAAAATTACCGAGTGCCTGGCGCTGGCAATTGGCAAAATAAGTTTTAAAAAATTAAAAAAAATTTGCCGAGTGCCCAAGGCTTACACTCGGCAAAATATGTTTTTAAA
The DNA here is from genome assembly GCF_019320115.1 of Miscanthus floridulus. Classification (NCBI taxonomy): domain Eukaryota; kingdom Viridiplantae; phylum Streptophyta; class Magnoliopsida; order Poales; family Poaceae; genus Miscanthus; species Miscanthus floridulus. Next base: position 2,498,976 of record NC_089589.1, read on the forward strand.
AAAAAATTACCGAGTGCCTCGGTCTGGCTCTCGGCAAAATAAGTTTTAAAAAATAAAAAAAATTGCCGAGTGCCTATCTCTGGCACTCGGCAAAATATTTTTTTAAAAATAAAAAGAATTTGTCGAGTGCCATGGGCTGGCACTCGGCAAAATATGTTTTTAAAAAATAAAAAAAACTGCTGAGTGCCTGGGGCTGGCACTCGGCAAAATAAGTTTTTAAAAATAAAAAAAATTTGCCGAGTGCTAGCCGTTAGGCACTCGGCAAAATCTGACGGCAGGTGGCCGCCGTCACGGACCGGCCACCTTTTGCCGAGTGGGATCTTTGCCGAGTGCCGCGGCACTCAGCAAAGCCCAGTTTTGCCGAGAGCCTGGCTTTACCGAGTGCCTGGCACTCAGCAAAGCCACCTTTGTCGAGTGCTTTATTTTGCCGAGTGCGGCACTCGGCAAAATATTGCTTTGCCGAGTGCCCCAATAAAAAGCACTCGACAAAGTCCAGTTTTCCAGTGGTGAGGTAGTAGCTAACCAACAAATTAATCTGTATACGTCATTCCTACTGATTTATCATTGGAACTAAGTGACATTTTCATTTTGTACTATATATATACCTACCCTCTGATTGGCGTGCCGCCACAGCCTTGTCCTATACTCATGTGGCTCCCGTCAAAGCAAAAATCAAAACTGATGGAGGACATATATAATATTAAATATGTATATACATGTTACTCCTACGTGCTATACATTCATGTGCTGACGATGTGCACTACTATATATATATAACTACTATATTATAATCATATACGATATACGAAGCCAGCCGTGCCGGCCAGGAAGACGGGAGGAACCTCATTTGAGCAACCTTTGGCACTTGCGTGAGATACTGGAAAGGTGCATGCATAATGCATTCTTTTTTTTTTTAAGGTAAAGGATATCTACTACTAGTTATAAACAGAGTAGAGAGATGGGGCGAAACATTCCCCATTGAAAGTTCTGAAGTGCCTGTTGCACATTACAAGGACGAGAGTGCGTAAACGCTTCACAGGAATACAGACAAGAGCTAGCAATACTTGCTTGTCTAGCCTGCTTTGCGAGCTTATCAGCCACTTTATTTGTTTCCCTTTTAACCTTGATGACTGAGTGTTGCATTCCTTGAGTGGTTGTTGCCAGTTCAGCAAGGATCGGTCGTACAGACCAATGTCCAGGATTGAGGCGCAGAGAATTTTTTTGGGACCTCATTGTCAGTGAGAAAGTTGACGACCTGTAAGTTTAGCGCTGCGGATAGCTTGGTCCCCCAGTAGCAACGCATATGCTTCCGCGTCCAAGGGTTCCAATGTAATATGGAATGGCAACCTGAAAAAAAGATGTTGTGCAGAGGCTATGTGTAGGAGTAGTAAGGATGAGGACGCCTAATGCAGTTTGGGTCTGATTTGGAGGTGGCTGTACACACACAGAAGCGTCGCAAAAGACCTTTGGGCCATCATTTACCTGCATATTTATACCTTGTGAAGGTAGCTGCTGGAGGTTCGGATGTTGTAGATAATTAGTGGAAAGCCTATCCATTGCCATGTCTTTTGCTTCACAGATCACTCTTGTAGGAGAGCAATGAATATTGTTGAATCTGTGATCATTTCGTGATTTCCATAAACACCACATTATAGAAAAAATCAAACCTATAGTGGCATGGCCCTTGTTGCAAAATTGTAGCAATATGAAGATGATGCCCACGGCCTGAGGAAGGCAAAGTATCAGCTCTGAACCCTAGCGAGGAGGCGAACCAAACTGCCCTTGGTTCCAAGAGCTAGCCTAAGTAACCGCCATGCAAAAGTTTCGTCAACATTAGGAACTATTCTATGTATCCTGCTAGCTGTTCCAAGAGCTAGCCTAAGTAACCGCCATGCAAAAGTTTTGACCCTTGGTTGGATTGTCCTATCAACCCACACTCGGCGAAGGATCTGTAAGACCTGCATTAAGAATGTTAGTCGGAGATGAATTTGTTGCAGCCTCAGTTGCCAACATCTTGTAAGCACTCTTGGAAGTGCATAAGATATCAAGCGTGTACCTGTAATGGTAGGAATATGCAAAAGAACATCTAGGTTTGCTGTCCAAAGAGAGTAATGATTTTTTCAGCATCCCAATTTTTTGTATTTGTCCTCCATGAATCAGATACGTTGTTGGTAATTTGATAAGCTATTTGCTCAAGATTTAACATATCATGCATTTGTCTCTATAAGGGACACCAAGGTCGATTCCATTCCATATATTAGTATTACCATCTATGAATTGGATAGTAACATGTTTTTCAAGATTATGTCTGATGGTAAGAATAAAAGTCCAGAGGGTTCATTTAGGTAAGTAGTTATTAGCAGCTGTCCAAAGGGTAGCATAAGGAAAATACTTGGACTTGATAATCTTAGCAACCATAGAATCTGAGCCATGCACTAGACCTGTGGTAAGTTGCAACTCGTGTGTGTCTGCAGTCAAAGAGATCGATGGATGGTTTTTTCCGCAAAAAAAAAGAGAGAGATCGATGGTTTGAATGGGCCCACCTGGACCTGTGGGCTGCACCTTTTCGGCCTCATAATTGGACCCATCTTAGTAGCCAGCGGGCCTGATTGTGCATCCACGTTGGTGCTGGCCCACGAACGGCCCGTGACTTACCTACACCCAGAATAGGTACGTTCTACACTTCGGTGGTCAGATTTTGTATTATTTGTGCTAGTGATATTTGAGGACACTGGTATTATTCCAGTGTCTGGTAACGTTTCCTCAAACTAAGTATATGTATTTCTTGTGATCCGTGGAACCTTAAACCATTAATTAGAGTCTGTTTGGAATGTAGCAATAAAAAGAATAGAGAAATGGAATGAAGCAAAAAGTAGAAAACTACAGCAGTTCAAAACAAAGAAATTGAAAATTGGGGGGAGGGGGGTGTTTGGATTGCAGGCCGGATTAAAAATAGGAGTGTCACATGTGCCCATGAAACAAAGTAACCTCTCTGTCCACTCTAATTAAGCAGGGTTTCCATATGCTGAGGCAAGAAAAGTCAAAAAGAACACTTGTGATTATATTGGCAATGCATGTGGGGAAATGCCTTTCACATCCCCACGCCCACGGTCAAATGTGGACTTATGGAATCTAACTGCACAAGACTTATCATGTCGTTCTCTCCCTCATTTCCTGGCCACACAAACCATATGGCATCTTCTGTCTCTCATTGGTAACATAGATCACAAGATAGGCAACAACATCGAGTAGCTAAATGGCACCATGGGAGCCCATTCTAGTATTCTACAGTGAGTCGATGGATAGCAACAAGGACGATTCTCCTTCTCATCAACAGATTGAAGCATATGGCCAATTTTAGGGTTAGGGTTTTTAAGTCTCGTGTTAGGATCGAGGGGTTTTGTGGTGTCCTAGTCTAAGCCCAGCAAGTCATCAAACCATCGGTTTAAGAGGTTACAACTAAGGCCGCTAGCTCGCTCGACTCGCTCGTTAATGGCTCAGCTCGAGCTCGACTCATTTAAAATTTTAATTAACAAGCCAGCTCGATCCATCTCGGTTAAGGTTGGATATAATATGGGCTTGGCCCATATAATATTTAATGAATCAAATAAAACTCTATGGTGTGTAACATTAAGCGTTGCATGGTTTAATACCGTACGGTGTTTTGACTGAACGTTGACTCAGCTTATATGATTGGAAATTATTCATCTAAATTGAGAAGCTGAGAAAAGGACAAAAGGCGTGCCACACGCCCGCGCGCGCCACCACCGCCACCGCCCGGGCCGGGCCGTGGCCGCGGGCGCGGGCCGAGGGCGTGGTAGGTGGGCGGGTGTGGCCAGTCTTTTGCCACTTAATCCACATAACAACGGGAGTTACTCCCCTTGATGGTGGAGGCGAACTGATCATGGCAGTTACTGTCTCTTCCACTTCCGTCTCTCCGTCTCTGTCTCATGGGATTCTCCGCTGCCTCTCTTCTTCCTGTCCATATATCCGAGTCCTCCGTCAGTCTAGATCTAGTTCTTCCGCAACTACCACTCCAGAGAGAACCACAGATCAGCAGCTTCCTGGCTTCCCCGTCCCGTAACTCTGCGCGCACGGAGTAGCGGGAGAGCAGGTGCCTCCGGAACCCTCATCCGCGAGAGAACCTTGCACGGGGTGCGCGGCGATTAGGTTTTTGGGGAGCTATCCACGACTGCTCGTCCACGTACATCTTCTCGGTGATTGCCTACAGAACCGCAAGCTATCTTCTTCCTAGTGATCCGTTCGTGGGACTGCACTGCGAACATCTTCCTTCATCGACTGTGGTCCGCGACTTCTAGCAACGCACTATGTCGACTAGTGCGAATGGAGCCTCCGATGCCCTCGGCATGGGACCCTCCGCTGGGTACAGTCTAATCTCTGTGATTTCTATACTTTGTGTTTTTACTGTATTCACCAGTATGTCATCTCTGCATGCTGTAGTGTTCATAAGAAATATACACATGCACATATATGTCGTCACAAACTTGCTGATGTTATTTTTTTAGATTAAACTGATAATGAAATTGCCTAAATTCCTAACAATCCAAAAAACTAATGATAGGCAATTTTCTGTCAGTGGTTTTGCTGCTGCTTTGAAATCAAATAATTTTGATGGCAAGAATTTCATGATATGGCATGCCAAGATGGTATTGTGATTGACTGCGATGAACTGCTATCACGCCGCACAGGGGAAGCCTGAACAGTTTACTCCTGAGGAGGAGCGAACGTTCTTGGCTGCCGATAACCTGTTTCGCGGCGCCGTGATTAGTGCACTTCATCCCAAGTATGAGAAAAACTACATATCTTGCACATCAGGCAAAGAGTTATGGGATGCTCTTGAGGCAAAGTTTGGGGTTTCTGATGCTGGCAGTGAGCTATACCTTATGGAGCAGCTGTATGACTACAAAATGATTGAAAACCGTTCTGTGGTCGAATAGGCTCATGAGATACAGGCGCTGGCAAAGGAACTAGAACATTTTCTATGTCTGTTGCCCGACAAGTTTGTGGCCGGCGGTATAATCGCTAAGCTGCCACCTTCTTGAAGGGATTTTGCTACTTCTCTAAAACACAAGAGACAAGAGTTTAGCGTGGCTGAGCTTATTGGATCTCTTGATGTTGAGGAGAGGGCGAGAGCAAAAGACAACCATGGAAAAGGAGTTGAGTCTTCCGCTGCCAATATGGTGTAGAAGAAAAACACATTTGCATCTCGTAATAAAAAGAAGAAGAACATGCAAGAGAATAACAATGCAAAGTCTAAGCAGACTGCACAGTTTAAGAAGAAAAACAACAAGAAAGCTGGAGGATGCTTTGTTTGCGGGAGTGATGAGCATTGGGCAAGTGCGTGCCCAGACCGCAAATATAAGCAAGAAAAGAAATCAGTAAACATGGTAATTAGCGAGACTGAAGGAGGAACATCTGGGTATGGTAATTATTTACCTTTTGTTCTTTTAGTTTGTCTTTCACCTGAGTAGTGGATGGACAGCGGTGCTAATATTTATGTGTGTGCTGATGTTTCTGTGTTTATTTCCTATCAGGCTAGCAGGAGTGGAGCCTTGCTAATGGGAAACGGTTCGCATGCGCGTGTTCTTGGTGCTGGTACAGTCGTTCTGAAGTTTACTTCAGGAAAGACGGTGCTATTAAAGAATGTGCAGCATGTCCTCTCCATCAAGAAGAATCTTGTTAGCGCTTCTCAGATGTGTCGTGATGGCTTTAAAATTGTACTTGAGTCCAATAAATGTGTTGTGTCGAGACATGGAACATTTGTTGGAAAATGTTATGATTGCGGAGGCTTGTTCCGCTTATCTTTGCTTGATGATGTGTGTAATAAAGTGGTGAACAATGTTAATGTTTCGGATGAGTCGAATATATGGCATTCACGACTTTGTCGCATTAATTTTGGCTGTCTCACGCGGCTTGCAAATCTGAATTTAATCCCAAAATTTAACTTAGTCAAAGATTCTAAGTGCCAGGTGTGTGTACAATCGAAGCAACCGCGCAAGCCTCACATGGCTGCTGAGGCGAGGAACTTGGCACCATTAGAACTCGTTCATTCTGGTTTATGCGAAATGAATGGCGAATTGACTAAAGGCGGTAGACGATACTTCATGACTTTTATAGATGATTGCACTAGATTTTGCTACGTGTATTTATTAAAAACAAAAGATGAAGTATTGCATTATTTTAAAGTCTATAAAGCTGAGGTAGAAAATCAACTTGAGAAGAAAATCAAGCGTTTGCGGTCCGATCGCGGGGGAGAATATTTCTCAAATGAATTTTCTGAGTTTTGCGCGGTGCATGGAATCATTCATGAGAGGACACCACCATACTCACCACAGTCCAATGGGATTGCAGAGAGAAAGAACCGCACTCTAACTGATTTGGTTAATGCCATGTTGGAGACTGCGGGACTATCTAAGGAATGGTGGGGTGAGGCTATATTGACAGCATGTCATGTCCTAAATAGAGTGCCTACAAAGAACAAAGAAATTACATCATTCGAGGAATGGGAGAAGAAGAGATTAAATCTCTCTTACCTGCGAACTTGGGGTTGTTTGGCAAAGGTGAATATGCCGATAAACAAAAAGCGAAAGCATGGACCAAAGACTATTGATGGTGTCTTTCTTGGTTATGCTATTCACAGCATGGGTTATAGATTTTTAATTATAAACTCTAGTGTTTCTGAGATGGCTGTTGATACAATCATGTAATCTAGAGACGCTACATTTTTTGAGAATGGGTTTCCCATGAAAAATGCACCTAGCACAACTGGTCATGAATTTATAATTCCCCATGAGCATGAAAATATTATTCCGATAGAACAAATTGAGGAACCCTATGTGCAAAATCCTGAGGAGGATGACACTATAGTCACCAGGAAAAGCAAGAGATAGAGGACTGCAAAGTCTTTTGGTGATGACTATATTGTGTACCTTGTGGATGACACACCAACGACCATTGAAGAGGCATATTCCTCTCCTGATGCTGACTTATGGAAGGAAGCAGTACGGAGTGAGATGGATTCTGTTATGTCTAATGGAACTTAGGAAATCGTTGATCGTCCCTATGGGTGCAAGCATATAGGTTGCAAATGGGTGTTCAAGAAAAAGCTTAGGCCTGATGGTACTATTGAGAGGTACAAGGCAAGGCTTGTGGCCAAAGGTTATACTCAAAATGAAGGTGAGGATTTCTTTGATACTTATACACCGGTTGCCCGATTGACCACAATTCGAGTTTTGCTTTCCCTGGCAGCCTCTTATGGTCTTATCGTTCATCAAATGGACGTTAAGACAACTTTCCTAAATGGAGAGTTGGAGGAGGAGATCTATATGGATCAGCCTGATGGGTTTGTAGCAATTGGTCAAGAAGGCAAGGTGTGTAAATTATTAAAGTCATTATACGGCCTAAAACAAGCTCCTAAGCAATGGCATGAGAAGTTCGACAGAACTTTAACATCTGCTAGCTTTGTTGTGAATGAAGCTGATAAATGTGTGTACTATCGGTATGGTGGGGGTGAAGGAGTCATTTTGTGCTTATATGTTGATGACATACTGATCTTTGGATCCAGCCTCAGTGATTGAGGAGGTGAAGGAATTTCTATCTAAAAATTTTGAGATGAAAGATTTGGGAGAGGCTGATGTTATTCTTAATATCAAGCTTCTAAGAGAAGGTGATGGTGGGGTCACTCTGTTACAAACTCACTATGTGGAAAATGTGCTGAGTCGCTTTGGGTTCAGTGACTGTGCACCTGCTCCTACACCTTATGACCCTAGCGTGCTGTTCAGGAAAAATCGGAGAATAGCAAGGGATCAGTTGAGATATTCCTAGATCATTGGTTCGCTCATGTATCTTGCTAGTGCAACAAGGCCTGACATCTCATTTGCTGTGTGCAAGCTGAGCCGGTTTGTGTCAAACATGGAAGATGATCACTGGCGTGCTCTTGAGAGAGTGATGCGCTACCTAAAAGGGACCATGAGCTATGGTATTTGTTATACGGGACATCCGAAAGTGCTGGAAGGCTACTGTGATGCCAACTAGATTTATGATGCTGATGAGCTTTATGCCACAAGTGGATATGTGTTTTTGTTTGGAGGTGGTGTTGTTTTCTGGAAGTCTTGCAAGCAGACTATCTTAACGAAGTCTACAATGGAAGCAGAACTCACAGCATTAGACACTGCTGGATCTGAGGCTGAGTGGCTTCGTGATCTCCTTATGGATCTACCGGTTGTTGAAAAACCCATACCGGCTATTTCTATAAATTGTGATAACCAGACTGTGATTATGAAGGTTAACAGTTCTAAGGATAACATGAAGTCCACAAGGCATATTAAGAGACGACTAAAATCTATCAGAAAATTGAGAAACTTCGGAGTAATAGCGTTGGACTATGTCCATACGTCTAACAATCTGGCAGGTCAGTTCACTAAGGGTCTGTCACGCAATATGATAGAAAGTGCATCGAGAGAGATGGGTTTGAGACCCGCTTGAAATTTACTATAGTGGTAACCTGTTCTATGTGATCGGAGATCCCGTGAAGTAGGACGGTGAAACAAGCTAGTAGTAAATTATGAGGAAAGATCCTTGGTAAGACTCATTTCTGATGCATATCTTTCCTTTCTGTAAGGTAGGCTGACTTTTGTCTTAATGGGTTCCAAGTGGCTTATCAAAGCAAAGATGTTATCCTACAGAATATCTTTTGAGGAACACACCTATATGATTCAGACTGCTGGTCACAGTCTATGAGATTTGGGTGATCTCTAAATACTCATAAAAGGCACTGAAGTATGACTTATATGCTTCAAATAGAGGGAATGTCTTTTGCTGCCCAGTATCAGCTAAGGACTTTAATGGCATTCACCTCACATAAAACTGTCAATTCAAGGCTTAGTCCATTGTTTAGTTGTGACTAAGTGAAACTATTGTTCTACATGGATGTTCAACTTAACAGTCTCCATCAAAACACTGGTATATAAAAGAAATATGGTTCTGAGACTACTTTGTTACAAACCCTAGAGTTTGGTGGGGATTGTTGGATATAATATGGGCTTGGCCCATATAATATTTAATGAATCAAATAAAACTCTATGGTGTGTAACATTAAGCGTTGCATGGTTTAATACCATATGGGGTTTTGACTGAACGTTGACTCAGCTTATATGGTTGGAAATTATTCATCTAAATTGAGAAGCTGAGAAAAGGACAAAGGCATGCCACACGCGCGCGCGCGCCGCCGCTGCCGCCGGCCGGGCCAGGCCGGGGCGCGGGCCGGGCCGAGGCCGAGGCCATGGCGAGGCAGGCGGGTGGCGAGCGGGCGGGCGTGGCCAGTCTTTTGCCACTTAATCCACATAACAACGGGAGTTACTCCCCTTGATGGTGGAGGCGAACTGATCACGGCAGTTACTATCTCTTCCGCTTCCGTCTCTCCGTCTCCGTCTCCTGGGATTCTCCGCTGCCTCTCTTCTTCCTGTCCATATATTCGAGTCCTCCGTCAGTCCAGATCTAGTTCTTCCGCAACCACCACTCCAGAGAGAACCACAGATCAGCAGCTTCCTGGCTTCCCCATCCCGTAACTCTGCGCGCACGGAGTAGCGGGAGAGCAGGTGCCTCCAGAACCCTCGTCTGCGAGAGAACCTTGCACGGGGTGCACGGCGATTGCCTACAGAACCGCAAGCTATCTTTTTCCTGGTGATCCGTTCGTGGGACTGCGTTGCGAACATCTTCCTGCATCGACTGTGATCCGCGACTTCGAGCAACGCACTATTACGGGGGTGTATATACAATTGGGGCTGTGGATATATAACTATGGATGGCTTCCATCCATCGTCACATATGCAAAGGTCGGAGGTGCATGAACTTGGACTAGTCTCATTTTCCCGGTCAGAGTGTAACCATATGCATCGATGATGTGAAATGAAACATTTCTTTTTTTATTCTATCTGGATTGGAGCGGTTGAGGAATGCATATGCGTGATTGCCAAACAATAGATGGGATTTTCCGTCATTGGATTCTTAACACTCCTTCGATCTAAATTGTAAGTTATTTTAGCTTTTCTAAATATATAAACCATATATATATATATATATATATATATATATATATATATATATATATATATATATATATATATATATATATATATATATATATATAGGGTGCAATTGTTTGCTCGCATTAGTATTCCATTGTCTTAGGAGTTATACAGCATATATATTCTTAACATATATAAGGCTATGCAATTAGCTATTGTTTGATTCGTCTGGACAGTGAGTTGTACATTGTACATGTAGATGTACATAAGAAAAAGATACATGCCTAGAAAAGGCAAAACAACGGATGAAGTAATTAACACGTTTCTGGTGGTCAACAAATCACTCCAAAATGCATGTCGTATTTTAGAATTTACAAGTTTCCTTTTTAGCTTATTTAAGCTGTTCAAACCGAATTAGTAGTTAAATGTCGTTAGTCCTGCTTACTGAGGGCACTGCTAGAAAACAGACCTTTCATCCGCCTCTATTTTTGTCTTTAGTCCCATTATTTTTGTGTTCGGGACTAAAGGGACTATTAGTCCTGGTTGTATCGTCAAACAAGGATACAAAGTTCCTGCCCCAAGTGCTTGGCGACGGCAGGCAACAATTAGTCCCGGTTATAGCCCAGAGCCGGGACTAAAGGTTATCCTTTAGTCCCGGCTAGACCTTCCAACCGGGAATAAATCTTTACTCCTGGCTTGAGGCTCCAGCCGAGACAAAAGGATGACCTTTAGTCCCGGCTCTGGGCTATAATCAGGATAAAATCTTTCTTGATAAAATAATATAGTCGCACTGGACAAAAAAATGGGGCAGCCAGGCATTGAACCCACGCCCTCATAGTCACGGTCCAAACCGCAACGCACTAGCTAGCCATCTGAACTAAGTCACTTTCTCGACAAGAAAGCACCCAAACATTTATTTAATAAGAGAAAAGACCCTTTAATTGATTATATTCTTTTGTTAACTATACTTTGAATTTTCTGGTCTATGTGCTTTCTAGTGCCTGATTGATCTCATAATTTTTATCAGGGTTTCAAATGCCCAGTGTGAAGCCACCACCAAGTTCGAGATTTTTCTGAATTGGTTTGGTAATTTTTTCACTTTAATTGAATTTCCACGCGACTTCACCGATTAATTATACGTTGAACTGAGTCCACCCCCGAAAAGATCCGGAATGGTGCCAAACTTTGCCAAATGGTCTCTTGTGCCCTAGGAGACAAATATTTGTGGAGGTTGATGCAAAATTATATTGTTTTGAATATGTAATTCACCGTATTTCGTCTCACGCGGCACAAAGAAAAATGTAATAACAAAAATAATTATCAGAAAAACCTAAGATCTTGTGTGGGGCCATATTTTGGGTGTAAATGACTGCCAAAAAAATTTAAGTCATTTCGACATAGGCGGAGTCGACGTGCTTCACAGAGGTATATAGAACCTTTCGTTGAACCCTATCTATACACCTAGCTTCTTTGGGATTCTGAGGTCCATGTGCTTTCTAGTGCCGGATTGGGCTGAAACTTTTTCTCAAGACTTCAAATGCCTTATGTGTAGCCACCACCAAGTTTGAGATTTTTCTGAGATGGTTTGGTACTTTTTTCACTTTAATTGAATTTTCGCGCGAATTCACCGATTAATTATACATTGAACTGGGTCCACCCCCTAAATGATCCGGAATGGTGCCAAACTTTGCCAAATGGTCTATTGTGCCCTAGGAGACAAATATTTGTGGAGGTTGATGCAAAATTATATTGTTTTCAATATGTAATTCACCGTATTTCGTCTCACGCGGCACAAAGAAAAATGTAATAATAAAAATAATTATCAAAAAAATCTAAGATCTTGTGTGGGGCCATATTTTGGGTGTAAATGCCTGCCAAAAAAATTTCAAGCCATTTCTACATAGACGGAGTCGACGTGCTTCACAGAGATATATAGAACCTTTCGTCGAACCCTATCTATATACCTAGGTTCTCTGGGACTCTGAAGTCCATTTGCTTTCCAGTTCTGGATTGGTCTCAAACTTTTTCTCAAGACGACAAATGCCCTATGTGTAGCCACCACCAAGTTTGAGATTTTTCTGAGGTGGTTTGGTACTTTTTTAACTTTAATTGAATTCCCGCCCGAACTCATCGATTAATTATACAATGATTAATGAAGAACCCAAAGATTTACGTTACAATTACGTGAAAACTAATTTCCTGTCGAAAACCAATAAATTTAATAATTTCAATTAAAGTCTACATTTTTGCATTAACGAAAATAGTGAGTATTAGTTGCATTATGTTCAACATTTATAATAAAAAACACAATAGTTTAGGTCACATATTTTTTTTGTGCAGCAAATGAAAATAAAGTTTATTACTTTTTCTAAAAAAAATTATGCCTAGTATTGAATTTAGTGCGCAAATAAGAAGACTTAAACATTTAAATACAAAACATATATATAAAATAAATTGATCTGCTTAAAAGTTGGCGGGAAATAAAAATGTAGCCCACCTTTAGTCCCGGCTCCTGCCACCAGCTGGGACTAAAGGTGGGCTGCATTTAGCGGCCCGCCAAAAAATCCTTTAGTCTCGGCTCCTTCCAACAGCTGGGACTAAAGGTCCCCCCTTTAGTCCCGGCTGGTGGCAGGAGCCGGGACTAAAGGTGCTTTAGTCCCGGGCGATGGATGGAGCCGGGACTAAAGGTCCCTCTCCTATATACCGCCGCCTCCCTTCTCTCTTCCTCCTCATCGATCGTCTTCATCTTCAGCGCGCCCCAGAGCTCCGCCGCCGCCGATTCGCCTCCCCGACCACCCCCGACGCCGCCTTCCTCACCGGAGGGCACCCCGAGGCTCGCCCACCTCACCGGAGTAGCCCCGACGCCGAGGCCCTCACCGAGGAGCCCCCGACCGCCCCCGACGCCGCACGCGCGCCACGCCGCCGCCGATTTCACCTTCCCGGCCACCCCCGACACCGCCTTCACCCCGACCGCCGCGCCCCTCAAGGAGGAGCCCCTGGCTGCCCCCAACGCCGCGCGCGAGCCACGCCGCCGCCGATTTCGCTTTCCCGAGCCACCCCGGCCCGACGCCGCGCCTTCTTCCTCATCGGAGGGCATCCCGACACCCACCCACACCTCACCGGAGTAGCCCCGACGACGCCGCGCCCGGCCAGGATCCCCCGTGCCTCGATCTAGCGCCACTGTCCACCACCGCCCGTCGTCAACACTCCATTAATTCTAAACCGCCGGTATATATATATATATATATTATATATTATATTTATTATATTTATGAATTATATTGATGAAATGTGTATTAATGTATATATGTATGAAATTATGTATGTATGAAATGTGTATATATATATCAATTAATGTATATATGTATGAAATTAATGTGTGTGTATATATATATATCAATTAATGTATACATGTATAATTTTTCCTTAGGAAAAAAAATCAATTGTCTTAATTTGGTAGTTGTATAATGTATTAATTGCAGTCTCACTAGCAAAACTATTCCAGTCTCTCTGCATGCAAATTAATAGTCCAAATATTTTTTATGTTATTTGGTAGTTGTTGGGAAAAGGTCTGTCAGGAACACCATATGAAACGCAAAGTGCCACTGAAAGTAGTGCTATACAAAGTAAGTACTATATACCTACCTTAGTTCAATTTCTCTATGCTCGGATGATGATGAATCTTTTTCTCGTAAAGTGGGTTCTGTTGTAGCCCCATGGGACCAATCTCTGTGGATACTATGTTTGCGAGTTCATGAGAGTGTGCTAAAAAAGAACTAGTCTAGAGCAAAAAAGGGTAAGTGTACACATATATATATATTCTTCATACATATATTTATATATATATATATATATTCGTGATAGATACAATTTATTTATCATTATTCTTGATACATATATATATATATATATACTAATATACTTTTTCTTTATCTTATATCTCAAATTGAAGACTTGTTGGTTGAAGGAAAAAACCCTAGACACACACCATCTCAAAGCAATCCAAGAGACAATAGGTGGATTTCTGAATGATCAGGTCTTAACTCCCGGCGGCGAGTTTTACTATGACCCAAATATGTGATGATGAAAGCCAAATTTCATATTGATCCAAAGAACATGTGATGATGAAATGTACAATTAATGCAAACTTTACATGTGACGATGAAATGTAATATTATGTTTTAGTTTACTTTTACTTGTGTTGCTTGTGTGCATTGATCGAGCGAAAACTTTACAGTACGCGCGCGTATACATATATTACTTTGCAGCGAATAATGCGTATTCAAAAACCAAATTAAAACAAAAAAGAATCATCAATTGAAATAAGCAAGAAAAGAAAAAAAAAAGACCCTTTAGTCCCGGTTGGTAATACCAACCGGGAATAAAGGGGCCAGCCCAGGCGCTGGCGTGGCTACCTAGTCCACTTCTATCCCCGGCTACTAACCCTTTATTCCTGAACTCCTATTCCCGGCTGCGTAACCGGGAATAAAGGGGGTTGGCAGCCGAGAATAGAAGCCATTTTTTTACTAGTGGGGGTTACCAACTCTAGATAGCTTAGCTAGCTAGTTGCAAGTCTTGCTGCTTGCATACATGGTATCAGCAAATATGCTGCTTGCTCCTTCATTTCTGTTACTACTGCTCTGTATACTAACTACTATACAAGAGGTAGCAACATATATACTATATACATGTACCTTTACAATTTGTACTAGTACGTCATTCCTTGGAACTAATTAACAACCAGCACCATTTTCTTTTTCTACATACTTTATATATGCATATCTACCTTGGACCGGCGTGCCGCCACAGCCTTGTCCTATGCATGTGTCTCTCACAACAGCAAGAATCAAACTGGATGAGGATATACTCGCTCCTGCTACATATATCTACACATATACACACACATCCATGTGCATGCTGATGTGCATGAGTATAATATACGGAGCCCAGCCGGCCGGCCGGGAAGAGGACCGGATGAATTAGGCTTGTCTAAATCCAGGGCGTAAAGTTTTACGGTGTCACATGGAGTATTCAGATATTAATAGAAAACTAAATTACAGAATTCGTCAGTAATCTGCGAGACGAATTTATTAAGCCCAATTAATCCGTCATTAGCACATGTGTTACTGTAGCACTGCATTGTCAAATCATGGACTAATTAGGCTTAAAAGATTCGTCTCGTAAATTAGTCGCAAACTATATAATTAGTTAATTTTTTAGTCTATATTTAATACTCCATATATGTGTCCAAATATTCAATGGGATAGAGAGTAAACTTTAGGGAGGAACTAAGCCAGACCTTAATCTCATTTGGGTGACCTTTGGCACTTGCATGGGATATACATACCGGGAATAATAATCAAGGTGCATGCATGCGTGGAGATAGGTAAACTGCTGTCTTACTAGTAAGTGCTTGCATACTACTGTACATGCTGACAACGACAATTCACAGGCCAAAGTTAGAGGATGTTTAGATGCAGTGACTAAAGTTTAGGAGGTGTCATATGAAGGTGTCGCATGGGGTGTTAGGATACTAATAAAAAAATAAATTACAGAACCCGTCAGTAATCCGCGAGATGAATTTATTAAGCCTAATTAATCCGCCATTAGCATATGTTTACTGTAGCACCACCTTGCCAAATCATGGACTAATTAGGCTTAAAAGTTTCGTCTCGCAAAACAGTTCCAATATGTGCATTTAGTTTCATAATTAATCTATATTTAATACTCCATGCATGTGTCCAAACATCTGATAGGACAGCGACTAAAGTTTAGGAGGAGAAACCAAATACCCCCTTAGCAAGTTTATTTGCACTGTGTGTCCACTGCATGGCCAGAGCAGCCAGAAGACGCACCTAACTGCATGCAACCAGGAGAAGTAACACATGGCAAGTACTACAAGAAGGTCAACAATAGCAGCATCAGCTCAGAGTCAATTTGAAACACAAACGTCCCGAGCCAAGACCAACCATTACTATCTTAAACTACTAGCCATATCACTACCGGACTTCTTTAGTTTGCCGAGTGTCCGAAACACTCGGCAAAATACATAAAACACTCGGCAAATTGTTCGCCGAGTGTAACACTCGGTGAATAGCACTCGCTATAAACAGTTCCAGCAAAGTCAACTTTGCCGAGTGCTATTTATCGGGCACTCGGCTAACATTTTGCCGTGTGCAGTTTGGCTCTCGGCGAAAAGAAACGGTCATAACGCTAGACCCGCCGTTAACAGTGACTTCGCCGAGTGTCAAACGGCAAGGCACTCGGCAACTAATTTTTTTAAAAATATTTTTGGTTTTTAGAATTCCTTGTCGCCGAGTGCTGCACTCGGCAAATGATAAAAATATGCCGAGTGTTGAACTGTCAGACACTCGGCAAACATTTTTCAAACAGTATTTGGTTTTTTTAAAAATATCTTTTCGCCGAGTGTCTTGGTGATAACACTCGACAAATTGTGTTTGATTTGCCGAGTGTCTTGGTCATAACACTCGGCAAAGCCTCAGAAATCTGATTTTTTTTTTGTTTTTGCATTACATTTCACAGCACATATATATATCACAGCACAGATATGTTTCACAGCACAGATATATTACACAGCACATATATCACATATATATATCATCTCCACACACCACATATCACATACATCACAATAATCCACAATGGTACACAAATGTCATACCACAATTCCAACATAAGGTTCGAGTTTAAAGTATCCACCACAAGTGCATTACAAGCATAAGTGCAACACAAGGAATAAGTTCAACACATGAAAAGAAGCAAATCACCAATTAGACCACGGCGACTGCTGCGGTGGGTCATGAGGTACATTGTTTGATGCCGCCGATTGACCCTGCACAAAGAATAGATAAGATTACTTGATAACTGCAAAAGGAATTGTTGAGACATATATAGCTAGTAGCATTGCAATTCAAAAGGCAATACAACAAATACAACTGTGTGTGTGTGAGTGTGTGAGTATATAGCTAGTAGCATCGCTGGAGCCACCCGTGGTATCGCGGCGGACGCAAGGGCCGGATCAGAAAAAACTGGCCACCGTCCGCTCTGTTTTTGCTGGTGACTGGTGAGCACCGCCACCGAGCACGGTCTCGTTTCCCCCGGGGACAAGATTAGCACCCGTCCGGTCCGGTCTACATTTCCTGGCTTCAGGATTCAGCAATGTCCGGCCCGGCGTGTCCGCTGGCTTTGAGTGCGACCCACCAATTCGACGCCGTACCTCTGTCTGTCCTTGAACTTGAATCACAGCAGGCCACGCACCTGCTGACTTATTTGTTGGTGCAACAAGCCGCAAAGGGCTAGTGCGTCTGCAGGGCCATTGGCGTAGCCGTAGTGGTATACTCCTGTCTGTGCTTCCATTGCTTTGAATTTCTTCCCACATTCCAATTGCACGTACAACCAATCATCTGGACTACGCGGCCGGGTAGAGCAGCATCCACGAAAGTCGTCTCCCTTATATCACATTTTAGTTATATCACATTCCAATTTAGTTATAGCACATTTTTCTTTTGTAATGATGACTAAATTAGATTGCTTATATCAGGCAGCCAGGTCCTATACGGTCCTATAGCAGGCAGCCATACATGTTATAATTTCATCCGGTACAACTTTTCACTATTCTTGGACATTTATTTCCAGTACAATTTTGTGGTTTATGAGCTAGGACTGTCATGGGATATTCTTTTAGATAATTCTTGTGTTTCATGATGCAGGAAAGATGTATAAAAGTCTTGCATTTGAATCAATAACTGTTATGTACGAGTATAGGAACTTAGGAAGGCATAGGTCGTAGGAAGTAGTGGTGAGAGGAGGGTGTGTCCTAGGACCAGTGTGGCCCAACTGGAGGAGGAATAAAAGTCCTGCAGTTTTCTTTATCTCATGAGTGCATTGCTATCGATATGTATTTGCAGATTTCAATGCACTGATGCCTGAGGTGAGATCATTGATATATTCATGTGCAGATTTGTTTTAATACCTCTGATCTTATTATCATTTATTTTAAGTGTTGATGCAGTTTAGGGGGTCATTCCCTGCTTCCATTAGTGCATTTGTTTGTTGTCTTTCTGTTCTAGCCATTTTTATTGAGTGCATTCTTTGAGGCTCATACTCATGTGGCTCAATCTGGGGCTCAATCAGGATACAGGCCCATTTGATCAATCTTAAGCTTCAAATTAGCCAAGTTAATTGAGTAAGCATATAAACCCTCAAAGAGCCCTCGGTTTTGTACCAGTGCTGTCGGCTTTTGTGAGATAATATAAGAACATCCATGGTCCCACCTGATACCATGCGAAACATGCATGCACTCAAATTGGTTCCTTGCCCAGCCTAGCTTGGTTTGCACAAGGGGCACCAGGCCTTTGCTGATCCGGATTTGTGCATCCACACGAGCCCAATTGGCTGCCATATGCACACGGGGAGAAGGTGATTGGTTGGACAGCCCGTGCGCATGCTTGCTCTCTCACGTCGCACAGCCCGCACATGTGTGTGTGTGAGTGAGTGTGTGTGCTGGTGTGTGTGTGCTGGTGTGTGTGTGTGAGTGTGTGTGTGAGTGAGTGGACATGGGGATAGATGTACTCACAGGAGTGTCTTCAGGAGGACGAGAAGGAAGGAATAGCGCTTGTGGCAGAGGTTCACCCATCTTCGCGCCGAGATTTTGCATCCACTGAAACATCTGTTCCTGCCTCTGCCGATCAACGTCAATCTTCGCCTCCAACGCTATTCTCTGCCTCCTCTCTTCTTCTAGCTCGGCCTACAAAATTTCACCCCAATGTTACAATGGAAATCAAAGGTATGTAAGAAACAATGAACGACGAATAAAAGAGTAATAACCTGCAAAGTCTGCATGGCGTGCTGTGTACTGGTCGGCCGTGGGCGTATGGGCGGCCTCTGGCCCGTGTCGCTTGCTCGGATCTGGGAGTGAGTGGGAGTAGTGGCCGTGTCGACGACGCTGTCGCCAAGCCAGTACCTGCCATGCTTCTTGCCTCCTCCCACCCTCATGACAAGGTCTCCTTCGAAATCCTGGGTGCTCGGATCGTACTCCGGCCCATGGACCGCCTTGGCCGCCATTGTGTACTCGGTGAGACGACTGTGGATGGAGGGATTGTTATACGCCGAGGGGGGGTCCTCCGGGTTGAAGTCGACGGCGGACGTCGCCTTGCCCTTGTAGGCCATAGCCCATGCCTTCACCTAGGAGCAAGGTGCCATGTGACGCCGACTGTGAAACAAACAGTAAGATCAATAGAAACTATGCAGAAGCAAGCGTTGGAATACATAAATGAAGTCACGTACCCATCTCTCCGCGTACTCGGCAAGGGTAAGGTTCCCCTGATGGTGTGGTGCACCTGTCATCATCAAACGCCGCTCCCGACAAGCGGCGTGTGTCTCCGACCACTCCAGGGAGCACCACTTGTCCACCATCCTCCTCCAGCACTCGCCTTTACCGGCCACCCAATTTGGAGGCACCTACACATCAACAAGCATTTGTCATATAAGAACACAGTAAGTGTACTTAATCTCAGGAAGAAACAGTATTTACCAGCATGTATTGCTCTTTAGTCAGCGTCAAGGTTCTTGCGAGGTCTTTGTCGATCTTCACTTCCTCGAAGACAGCTTTGTATTGCTGTACAGCCAGGATACACGCCTTGTAGTGCATGTCCTTCACGAGCTTGTAGCAGGCTTTGTGAGCGTGCCTCTCGGCCCTCTCCTCGTATCCCTCGTCACATCTGTAGAAATCCTGCATATAAACATTATGTATGTAGTCATTATTTCAAGGATGTGATAGGAATGCGATGTATTGAGCAAGATAGTGCGGGGAAGGCTTACCCACAGCTCTTTCACAACCCGCTGCGCCTTGTTGTCGAATTTCCTGCCTTCCCGATCTCGTGCATCGGGGGCAGACGCGTAGTGCTCGAACGTGTAGGCCGGCTCCACCCCTCCTGCCCAGTCCACCAGGCCGGGGAAGTGTTCCCTACACAGAAGACCCAGTATTCCACCGGGAAGGCGTTTGTGATCACCTGCAGCCACAACCTTCCATCCCCTGTCCAAGTGATTAACAAAAAAATATTAGTTTGTATTTTGCCATGTTAAACATATCAAAAGAAGTAGCGATAACATCTTAAGATACTTACCTTGGCCCATTGGGGTGAATCACCGGCCGTTTCGTGAAAGGTATAGGCTGTTACGGGAGGCGTGAAGGGCCTCGCAACCAGATCTTCGAAGCAGAGGAAGAGGCACCCCCCGCCGAGGGCTCCTCCTCTGCCTCATGCTCGACCTCCCCCTCCTCGTGCTCGCCCTCCTCCTGCTCGGCCTGCTCCTCGTGCTCCTCGTGCTCGTGCTGCTCCTCCTCCGCCTCCTCCTGAGGCGAGGGAGGTACAGGCGACGGAGGCCGAGTCGCTGCACGCGCCTGCCGACCCTGGCCTCTCGGCCGACCCCTGCGCCTCCGCGGCGGCTCCTGAACCTCAGCTGCAGGAGCCTCCTCAGCTGGAGCGGACGCCGAGCTCCGGTAAAATGACCCGACGGACCTCATACCGCCCACCATCTTTTGTCAATCACCTGCAATTAAAAAGGGTAAACCAATAAGCACATATAAACAGGACAACCTGAAAAAGAAATGCAAAATAAACGAAACATAATTAGAAAATGATAGTATTACTTGTATTAGAAATAGGCATCATGATCGGGATCAGCCGGATCATAACTCTCATCATCACTATCACACATGTCGAAATAATCAACACTATCCGAAGGACCAATGTTGTCATCATCGGCATTGCCTATACGCACTCGCTCAAGTAATTCTAAGTCTTGCACATTTTCCACCTCATCTCCATCATCCTCTTCATCAACCCTTTCATTATCTACTTCCATTTCGATCGCACCGGTTAAGTCTATCTCAAAACTCCCTTCTAGCCCCTGCTCTTGATAGAACTCCCCATCATATGTGTTTGGGTCTAAGTTGTAATCTTGATCATTTGGGAGAGGTAGTCTACCATGTGGCGATGTCTTCTGCACAATATACCAACCCTTAAGACGATCGTCGTTTGGGCACGCGTATGGCAGATAATAAACTTGCGTCGCCTGTTGAGCAACAACATAGACATCTTCCCCTGGATAGATGGAATCCTGACGAATTTCGACCAGCCCAAGATTAGGGGTCCGTCTCGTTACTGCAGGATCAAACCAATGACATTTGAATATGACAGGCTTAAGGGGTTTGGAACCACGAAATTTGACTTCGTAGATTTCTTCGATTCTCCCATAATAATCGGCCCCATCAGTGCCGGGCGTAAGAACTCCGGTATTTGTGGTTCTTCGATTGGGCCGACTTTCCTCATGTGCTGTCGTGTGAAAGCGATATCCATTCACGTCATAAGCGGCAAATGACCTGACCCTATACAGAAAGCCACTGGACACCTGTGCTAACTCGGGATCCATAGACTCGTCGGTTTGGCCCTGCAAGCTCAAGCAGGATATATCGTTAAACTAAGTACGAGCAACTTATAATGTCAAACTAAGTACGAGCAAAGTTGGACAATACCTTCTGTGCGAACCAAGAAATGAAATCGGGCATTCCATTTCCCGCACCCTGTTTAAGAAGGGTATCACATTCCTGCGGGGTAGGTTCCCTTGATAGATGGCAGTAGTGATCAAGAAATTCCCTATAACAATGAGAAACAAGAGAGTTGGATACCGAATAGTGACAGCATATTTAACAAGTTCGTTGTGAACTTACTGCATGTACGGCTCCACTTTGGAAAGGTTGGTCAACACATAGTGCATGATAGTGCGCCACTCTTCATGTCTCAATGTCTTGGGTTTCCAATCACTTGCACTTCCGAGCTGCCCTCGGAAAAGGCTGAGGTTCGATTCATTTTCGCCAGCATTGTAGCGAGGGGGTGGATTATGCACGCTGGGAAGGTTGTCACTATAGTAACTTGTTGTGAAGTTTGACACCTCCTCCAGAATGTATGCCTCTGCAACGGAAGCCTCAATTTTGCCTTTATTCTTACATTTACTTCGAACAACCTTTAGACATCTCTCGATTGGATAGCACCAATGGCCCTGCACGGCCCCCCCATTCGTGCCTCATACGGGAGGTGCAAGATCAAATGCTGCATCGGAACAAAGAAGCCGTGTGGAAATATCTTCTCCAACTTACAGAGAAGCACCGGCGCCATTCTTTCCAAGTCCTCAACCACTTTTCGAGACAACTCCTTGGCACAAAGGTGGCGGAAGAAATAGCTCAACTCTGCCAGCACTAGCCAGACATGCTTAGGGACATAGCCACAAAGTTGGACATTGGTGGGGCTAGCTAGGCCTATTCCTGGCCCTGGTTGTCGCCTAAGCTGTCCGCTTCTTGGATTATATACACTTAATATACTATTTCAAAAGTTAAATCATGCCACATCACTAATTCCAGTTAAGTAAAAGATCAAGCACATAAATCAGCTGGAAGCTCGTCGCACCTCACAGGAATCTGACTGACTGCTGAGATATACATATACATGCACCAGTATCAAAGACATGATCACATTCGAGTCATCAAAGACAAAGAAAACCAAAAGTCTTCAAAGCAAGCAAAACCAGCCGACCTTTGGTGATTACTCAGTTTGCAGAAAGAGTTACCATCAATCAACTAACATGGTAGATAGTTTCGAGTTTTGGTGAATTTCGTACATTTGAGTGAAGTGCCCGGCCGTTACATGTAGCATCCATTATAGCAAAATGCACCAACAAGGCAGGGCAAGTCAGCAAAACATATATAGTCAGGTGAAGAGGAAATTCTCCTAAGAAGCCATCCGCTCCCCCCGCTAGTCCCGCCGGTGGCCACTCCGGCCCTGGCGTCCACCTTCCAAAACGCCGGTGGTCACTCCGGCATTTTGTAGTAGCCAACTGGTTTTGACCAAATTAACAAGCATTTATTCTATAAGTTCAGGTTCTGTATACTCAAACCTCCATGTTCTATTGGTTGGCAGATAACAGACCACTTAGCAAGTATATTTTTTTCAGTTGATCATAGTACCAATAAAATCAAAATCTAAAATACTCTATTTTCTTTATATTAGAACACCTCTTGGGATGTCAAAGAAAGAAATCATGAACATGGGTAGGCTAAATAAGGCTGAACTAATCTGGACTAATGCTCCACCCAACGACAGTAATTTTCCTTTGCAGCTACTTTGTGGGATTTGTTGGAAAATGAATTTGGCATCCAAATACTCCAGCACATAAACATTTTAAGACTAGGAACAATGTGTTCTTCAAATCAACAACAAAATTATGGCGTCTCCTATGGACTATGCTGGTACTTCACAAGACTGTCATGCTTATCAAGACATGGAAGCCACTTCTGAAACCGAAATCAAAACTGAAACGAGTCCCAAATCGGAAGCAACCGAGCAGGGCGACTTTGAGTTACTTGGGTCGCCGTAGAACAGCTGTCGTCGGAGAGGCAGCCGCGCTGTAGAAGCCGCCCAGGAGGTCGTCGGAGTGGCGTCGAGCAAGGGGCTCCCTGCGGGCGGGCACCGAGGTGGCGCAGGGACTCGCTGGGGGCAGGCGGGCGGGGTCGTGCTCGCGCTCCGTTTCGCGGCGGGGACAGGGGCGTGGGCCAGCCGGTGGCTGTGGCAGACCGGCCGGGCGAGGTGGAGGTCGACGGTGGAGGCGGGCGGGGTGGGGAGGGAGGGGGCCGCGGAGTGGGGAGGGAGGGGGCGGCGGAGGGGTTGCGGTGGAGGGTGTGCGGTCGGCGGCGCGTGGGGAGGGAGCTCGACGGCGGCGGGCGTGGGGAGTACGATGGAGTGGGCAAGGAGGAGGGCGCGTGGGGGGGGGAGCTCGACAGCGGCGCGAGGGGAGGGAGGTCGACGACGGCGGAGCGAGGGGATAGAATGGAGAAATGGCCAGAGCCAGCCAGCGGCCTAGATATTTTGCGGCCTGTTTGCCGAGTGTCGGCCCGATACGACACTCGGCAACGTTTTTAAAAAAAATCCCATCAGTTTGCCGAGTGTCGGCCAATGGCGCACTCGGTAAACTACTTAAAAAACCCTAAACGCCTAGTTGCCGAGTGCCGTGACGATTGGGCACTCGGCAAACATTTTAAAAAAAAGTGCCCTCCTATTTTCCCTATTTTAAAAAATCCCTGTTCTCCCTTAACAAGAAATTTTAAAAAAAGTTTATTACATTTTTGTCGAGTGCCACCTATGCAGCACTCGGCAAACTTATTTCTATATTTCATGCTGCCCTTTTATTTCATCTACTTAATTACTTTCCTCTATTTCATGTTTCACTAATTTCATGAAATGAACTTGCATTACACTTTGTTAGGTGCACTCACAAATGTATATTTCAAGCTTGTACAAAAATTGGACTATTATTTCATGTGTTTGTATATCACGCATCTAAAATTCAATAATTGCGACGAAAGAATTAAAATTATGAAATGGCTCCGAAAAATTGCCAAACATTCACAAGAAGCGATATTTGTTCTCTATTGTATATACAAAAAAATTTGAAGTGAAACTCCAAATCGACATTCAAATTGTCTCCTCATCTTACCGGATCTTTCTCAAATCTCAGAAACTTCTCCGGAGATGATCCGATTTGTAAGCAGCGTACGTGTCAACTTTGCCGAAACACTCTCAATTTTTTACCATAGCCTCCACGTATGATATCATGACAACTCGACGAATTTCGTGATTTTCAGACTTCGTTTGTTTTTTATAGAATTTTCAGACTTTTCCGCCACGCGTTTCTGCTCATGTTTTGCGAACACAATGTTCGAAATTTCTGGTCTGGCCCTGGATAAGGTCTCAAAACAGACTCAGTGACAAGAATATCATTTTTTATTCACTTTTTCGGATATTCGAAGCACTTGCAGTTCAAATCAAAAAAATTACCGAAAATTCATTTGACTAAAATAAATTGACGAAATTTAGTAAAATAACTCAGAAATGTACAAAACTTCAACACAGAGCAACAGGTATTGTAAGACAACAGTACAAAAAGTTTGGGAGGCAAAATCAAAAAAAAAATTGTTTGCCGAGTGTCATATGCTGACACTCGGCATATAGTAGGATTTGCCGAGTGTTGTATTTTGACACTCGGCATATAGGTTGGTTTGCCGTGTGTTAACGGGTGGCACTCCGCAAAATGATAACGGAGGTCGACGGTGTTACCCCGGACATGAAGTTGCCGTGTGTCTGTTGTTTGCCGAGTGGCAGCACTCGGCGTAAATTGTTATGCCGTGAGTTTTGTTTTTGCCGAGTGTCGTCCTTGGGACACTCGGTAAACACCATGTTTGCCGATTGCCCGAAATCTTGCCCACGGCAAAGGTGGGGACACTCGGCAACTTAGGTGTTTCCGGTAGTGTATGCTAGTGCTAAACTACTGAACAAAGAAAAAAGGAGCTACGTGTACGTAGCCTTTAAGACCACACACATACACAACCATGCAACTAAATTCAAACTTGAGATGTTAGGCATAAGCAAATTAAAGGATTCCTCTCGTCGTTTCTTGCATTGAGATGATTCAATCCATCAGCTAGCAAGCTCATCGCCTAGTATACAAATAGATGCTCTTATGTGTTGGTATTGGTAAACTAAGACTGTTATGGTAAGGGACCACACGCAACTATATATTTTTAATCACGTGCCACCGCAAGCTAGTGCAGGCCCGTGATTTGTCGGTCAAAATTCAGATGGATCGGATCTTAGCTCTCCAGTTAAGCTAAACATATATACATTGTATGTAGCTTGAACGATGCAGTAGCATGCAGGTAGCAAGGACAGATGGAGAGAAGAAAGAGAGCCAAGGTTAGTGATCAGCTGGAGACGAAGGAAGACAAGAAGATGATGAGGAAGGGGATATGGTCTCCTGACGAGGACGAGAGGCTTTACAGCCACATCACACACTACGGCGTCGGAACCTGGTCCTCCGTCGCCGAACTAGCAGGCAGGCACATATATATATATAAATACTTATGTACTTGTTGTTTATAAATATGTTTGTTTTAGCAGCAGGATTTGCATCGTGTTATAACAAAGCATTCTGTTATTATGGATGTGATCATCTCAGGGCTGAAGAGGAGCGAGAAGAGCTGCAGACTGAGATGGATGAACTATCTGCAGCCAGACCTCAGCAGGGAGCCCATCTCCAAGAAGGAAGAGGACCTCATTGTATCCTTGCAGAAACTCTTAGGAAACAGGTAATTCACAAGTTCGTTTTCATTCATTCGGATATTCTCTCTCAGTCCTTGATTTCAGGCATCTGTACCGTAGGAGACGTGTATTTTATTCGATCCATGCATCTTCCCCGGTCACATGCATGAATCATATATGACTGGAACTGTATGAGATGTGCAATGGATAATTTGCATGTGTGCTTGTTTACATGTGTATATACAGGTGGTCTGCTATTGCGGCAAGAATGCCCGGAAGGACGGACAATGAGATCAAGAACCACTGGAACTCACGCATCAAGAAGAAGCTCCAGCAGAGGATGAACACCAGCGGCGACTACCAATCACCGCCGGAAGTTCACCAAACAGCAGAGGGAGCCGCTGGTATGAACACTGGTGGTAACCTGCAGGCGGATTTGTATCGACGAGCAGCTACGTCAGAGGTTCGAGTTGATCATGGCACCACAACCTCGCACAACAACTCTGTAGATCACCCAAGGATGCCTCAGCTTCCAGTTTTCATCACAGACCAACTACTACTGGATCCTAATGCTGCTGCCATTCAAAATGGCGAGCAGACAGCACAATCCTCCCTCAGTGTACCATCATTTTCCAAGAGTCATGAGAGAAACTTTGTGGAAGAGTATGTCGAATTCCTCATGTCTCTCTCGGATGATCCGGGGAATATGAGTGTGTTGGGGGTCCAACACAAGATGCACAAGAGTCATGAGTGAATATGTACTGCATCTGTGCACAAAGCAAAATATCTAGTATATTTTTGTTAAATTAGAGAATTGAACCATCAAATTGTGTGACTAGTATCAAGGATCCAGTTCATGTAGTATTGTATCATTATGATTTCACAAGTGCACATGGACGGGAAGGATTCTGGCTTTTCAGCTACCGCGCTCTAGCTTATATATATGTTATATTCTGCAGTCGTTTTCATGAAATTAACATGTGGTGCAAGGATTATTGGTTAGCTTCATCGTAGTGAATTGTCGCTTGTGGTCACCGGGTACTACCCCGCTCCAAAAATAAATGTCTGGTTCAGCAGCCGCTTTAGTTTTCACCTTTAGGTTTCTCCTGAAATGTCATTCCAACCTCCCTGCACTTTTGAAATCTAGCCGTGCGTTCAGATAAAACGGTGTCAAGAGAATGGATCGCTAGCTAAACATTTACTGCACGCGCGCCGTGTTCCTCGGTTCCCCCTCCTTCCTTCTGCTGGCGGCCACTCAGGCTGCCGCCGGCCACTCAGGCTGCCGCCGGCCACCAACACGCCGCCGGCTGCCACTCTGGCACCGGCGTCCACCTTGCTTTATCCTAGTAACTAGCTTTCGTGGAGGATGGGAGACGCGCTCCGTCCAGCGGGCGCCCGCGCCGCTGGCGGCCACATCCACACACCGGAGGACGACGACCCCAAGAAGCGGCCACCAAGGCCAGGCACGAGAGAGGAGGCAGATCCGGAGCTCCTCGATTGGGGCTCCATTGAAGACGCGGACGGCGCCTATGGCTAGCTGTCAACGAGCAAGCTCCATGATCCAGATCTGCCGGAAAGGGGGAAGGTCCAAGATCTAGATCCGGCGGGCTCAGAAACTATGCACATGAGCGACCGGCAAATCTTGATTGCTAGAGACCTGCGCGGCGATAAGGAAGGGCTGCGAGGAGATGCAGATGATGCAGGCGCAATTACTACCGCCGCCCGCCTCGACTTGGCCGGCGCCGATGGCGCTGCTGCAGCTGAGCCCCTACCCACCATGGGCGCTCTTCAAGCACCACATCCGACCCCCCTGAAAGCGCCGGATTCATCCATGCGGCAAGGCTACCCCAATAGCCGACGGGCTATGGCTACTGGCGGGTCGGGAGGCGAGGGAGAGCGCGCTCTTCATGACCCTGCCCCGAGCTCTGCTGGCGTGGGCCGCACCATCAATGGCCCGCAGCCGGCTTCAACATCGACGCGTGCCTCGGACCAGGGGGCACAGCTGGTGCGCGCTGAAGGAGCCTGGTTGGACACCGTGGGCGATGCGACGCGCTGCGGCGGTGCTAGGGACATTAACCCCTCTGCTGCTGCGCCGGCGACGGAGGCGCGCATGGATGGCCACGGCAAGGGCGAGGTAATCGACAAACTTTCACAAAATTGAGTTGTTGTGACTGAGCTTCACCGTCCCGAGGCGTCGAACGATCCCATTCGGGGTGCGCCGAGGGGGGGGCGGAGTTACTGCGATGCGGTTCGCTCGCGCCCACCAACTGCTCGGGTTAACGCCCACCTAAGCCATCTGCATGGCAGAGTAAAGCCCCATTGGAGGCCGCTGCTCGTGGCGGGGAGGTCCGGCCCGCTGGCGAGCTATAAAACCTCCTTCGCCGGCAGGTGCTTCCGATGCCTTGGGCAAGATCATAAGCTCGCTGACTGTCGCGACCCTATCCGCTGTCTGGCTTGTCGCCGCAGCGGCCACCTTGCCTGTCACTGCCCTGCTAAGCGGGCGGGTTCCCATCGACCACCGATCCTAACCAGACTAAAACCCCCTAGACCCTCCATCCATTCCCGCCTTTCCTTCCATAAGCAAGTAGCGCCGACCATCCAGAGCCGTCTCATCTTCCCTGCGCTGGTGCAGGAGGAAGGTGAGCCGGACGCAGTCAAGGGGTGTGAAAAGGAAGACGCCAAGGTCTCGCCACCCCTGACGAAGGAGGACCTGATGGCCTGGTACCCAGGGATGCCGGAGAACCGCCCAGCTTCGGGCAGCGCGGCGCTAATTATCTCGCCGGACATGATGGCGGCGGCCACCAGGCTCCGCACCAATGCTGTGTTCCTAGTGGCGTGGGCCAGACCGCCGCATGTTGACATCAACATTGGTGATGTGAGCAGAGTTGTGGCCGGTTGTGTTCGCATGCCACCAAACGAGATGCGCACCACGCGCCACCGCCCGGAGGACTTCATGATCGTTTTTGAGCAGGCTCACCAAAGGACCCTGGCACTCCGTGTTGGTGCTGTGCGGGTGAAGGGCGTCCTCTTCAACGTCATTCCATGGCGCGAGCATGCACATGGTGGGGAGGTCACCTGGTGGTATCACGTCAGGATGGCCATCGAGCACCTGCCTAGGCACGCCTAGAACCTTGCGGCACTCAGGGAGATGTTGGGCGACGTTTGCCTCTTCGACAAGATTGACCGCGCCACGTTCCGACAGTAGGATTCGGACATGCTGTACTGCTGGGCCTAGATGTGGTACCCTGACCTGCTGCCGCGCGCCAAGACGGTGACTTTCTTCATGCACAATGCGGGCCAGGCGTCGCCGGTGACCGGGGCAGAGGCACGGCTTAGTGAGGTGGCTCCACCTCTGCGTGGCATGAGCCACAACCTGCTCATCCACCTCGACTAGGTAGAAGACTGGAGCCCCCCAGGACACGTACCCCCAGCTCGGCCCAGAGTGGGGCTCCCTCCTCTGTCTCTTCTGAGTCGGATGAGTACCCCAGGATCTACAACTTTGAAGACTAGACTCTTGGCGTGCTGGACGGCCTCCGCGCGATGCCAAGGGCAGATGCTTGCTGCCCACCTCCTAGGGCCGCACCGGCTAGAGGACATGATGGTGACAACGGAGATGGCGATGGCCAGCGAGGCCACTCTCGGGGCTTCCTTGCTCGGGGCAGGCAGGCACTCAACCTGCTGCACCGCACTGGGGACTCCACCAGCAATGGAGGTGGTGCCAGACAGTGCACCCGCTCCCCACCGCCGACCAGGTAGTGGAATGCTGATGAGGGTGTGGAGACACCGGAACGAGCTGGTCGTGGAAGGCACCTGGTATGCGACGGCCACAACTCCCCGCGCATGCGTGACCCGCTGCGGCGAGAGGATGCTGACTAGGAGCGCCGCAGATCACGCTCCCCTACAGCCAAATCTCAATGCGTGGAGGTGGCCATGGACTTCGGCAAGGGCGACCTTGGCTCTGCCCTGCTCTTGGGGACACTTCCTAGAGCGGTTGGAGCACCACCACAGCCACCGAGGCACCTGGACCCAATGCTGAACTTCTACAAGGAGACGTGCACTGGTGACCTCTGGTCTGCACCCACCCGCCCCTTTGGTGACTACGACCCGATGATCGGGGAGGCGCTGGCAGCGTGTGAGGCTGCGATGACCAAGCCGCTGTCTTTCTCCCCGCCTGGAAGCCCATCACTGGAGGAGCAGCGATCTCCAGTCTATGTGGCCAACTGTGGAGCCAACTGGGACAAGCTTGCAGAGCTGAACGAGGAGGCGGCTGCCCTGGGATATGGCAATGTCATCCATTTCGGACCTAGGGTGCAGCAAGAGATTGAGGGCCAGGTGATCACAACTGGCATCACCGAGTAGGTCGCAGAGCTCATACTGGAAGACCGCAGGAATACCATTGTCGAGAGCATGTTTGTCCCCTGCGAGCAGCCTGTCCTGGCGACACCGACTGCACCGAAGCAGAGCAGCAAGGATACTGGGCGGATGAAGGTGATGAAGACTGCAGTGGGGGCTGAGGAGGAGCACCAGGCAACTGGCAAAAGGCTGCTCAGTGCCGGTGCACAAGCATGCAACTCATAGACTGATTAAGGCCTTCGAGACAGTGGGGCCGAATGAGGCGATTGGGGATGAGGCACTGGCAGCCTTTGCCAACCGCTTTGCCACGCCCCTATCCCCAGAGTAGATTGCAGCAGTGCGGAAGCTTACCTCGCTGGACAATGGACCGGTGCTTAAAGCAACGGCACAGTTGGCGGCGGTTGAGGGAGCTGAGGCCATGGAGGATGGTGGAGCCTGAAGGGATATGCACTGAAGGCCATGCAAGGCAAGGCTATGTCATGATAATCGGTAGAGTGTTATGTGTAAGGGAGCACTATAGAGTGGTGTCAGCTGGGATCATGTCCCACCTGTTATCGGGTCAGTCTGTCAAGGGAGTAGCCCTTTGTTTGTGTCCTGAGTGGAAGAGTGGTATGGTCTGGTTGCAGTGTCTTGTGGCTAGTCATGGGCAGAACTTGAGGTTGAGTTGTGCTCAGAATTGGAATGTGCCTGGCGCCCTTGGACTGTTAGAACAGCGGGGCCAGGAGAGTATATGTGTGCTGCTGCCTGTCACTCATTTAATCCCAGTTGCCTACTTGTCTGTTTATGGATAGCAGTGACCTTTCTGTATTGACATGGAATGTAAGAGGCCTAAATGATGCTGCTCACCGAGAGCTTGTCAAACAGACAGTTAACTACTCACGGCCGATGATAGTGTGCCTACAGGAAACCAAACTCAGCAGTTTCAGTAATACCATTGCCATGGAGACCTTTGGGCACTATCTGGACTCCTACCTTGAGCTAGGGGCCCAGGGGACTAGAGGTGGCATACTCTTGGCATGGAATAAGGATATGATCTCAATGTCAAATGCTGTGAATTGAGTTTTCACCATCTCAGCTATGATCAAAGTTGCCTCCTCTGATACCCAGTTTCTAATGACTACATGTTATGGACCAGCGGATGATCACAGAAAAGAAGACTTCCTTGCTGAACTGAATGCTATCAAGCCAACTGCTGGGGTACCATGGATCATCTTAGGAGATTTTAACCTAATCTACCAAGCCAGTGACAAAAACAACCTCAACCTCAACAGAAGGCTGATGGGAAAGTTTCGAAGAGCTCTAGATGAATGCGAACTCATGGAGATTGCACTATAGAATAGGAAGTACACATGGTCAAATGAAAGGGAGAACCCTACCTTGGTGCGTTTAGACAGGGTGTTTTGCAACCATGAGTGGGAGACGGCCTTTCCAAATTTCACCTCAAATGCTCTGGCAACGGGAGCCTCTGACCACTGTCCACTGTTTCTCACCCGAAAAGATTGAGTGATCAGGAAAGCGGTGTTTAGATTTGAAAACCATTGGCTCAAGGTGGATGGCTTCCGGGACGTGGTCATGACTGCTTGGAGCAAACCACAGGCGGGCTCAGCACAAACTGTACTAAACAGACAGCTAGCAGAGATGGCGCGGGCACTAAGAACCTAGAGCAAAGTGCTTTTCAGCAATGCACGCCTGCAGCTATACATTGCAAACGAGGTTATTTTTAGGTTAGATGTTGCCCAAGAAAGCAGACGGCTATCAGAACAAGAGAATATTCTACGGCAAGACCTCAAAATCAGGATATTGGGCTTAGCGGCGATTGAGAGGAGTAGGAGAAGACAGGCGTCTAGACTGAACTTTATCAAGGCAGGAGACGCATGTACAAGATTCTTCCACCTGAAGATGGCACCTAGGAAAAGAAGATAGTACATACCTTCACTCAAAAAACAGAATGGCACCTTGGTGTGGGCACACGATGAAAAACAACAGGTCCTCCAAGACTTTTTCCAACACTTAATTGGAAAGAAGATACACAGAACACAGACCTTCCAATGGCCACACCTGCAGCTAAATGCACTGGTCCAGCTACCTGGCCTCGAACTTGATATGCCCTTCACAGAAAATGAGATTCAGCAGGCAATAAGAGATCTGCCCAGTGAGAAGGCGCCTGGCCCGGATGGTTTTACCAGTGATTTCTACAAGCATTGCGGGGAAATCATCAAGCCGGATGTTCTCGCTGCTTTTCACGCCTTCTACATACAACACAATGGGGCTCTGGAACATCTTAACCGAGCACAGGTGGTGCTGATCCCCAAGAAGGAAATTGCGACGGAGCTAAAGGACTTCAGACCGATAAGTCTCATCCACTCCTTTGCAAAGTTACTGAGAAAGGTGATGGCGAATAGATTGGCGATGTACATAGATAAGCTAACCTCTGCCTCTCAAAGTGCTTTCATTAAAAGGAGATGCATACAGGAAAACTTCTTGTATGTCAGAGGGCTAGCGCGGCACTACCACTGCACAAGAACACCTGCCTGCCTCATCAAACTCGACATAACCAAAGCATTTGACTCGGTATCATGGGAGTACCTGATTGAACTGCTTGCCAAAAGGGGATTTCTGACAAGATGGCTGGACTGGCAGGCAGCGATCCTTAGTACATCGTCCTCGGCAGTACTACTCAATGGTTGCCTAGGTGACAACATCAGGCACCGAAGAGGTCTCAGGCAGGGTGATCCACAGTCACCCTACCTGTTCATATTGGCAATCGATGTACTTAATAACATTTTTGACATTGCCACGCAGCAAGGCTTCCTATCAAAACTAAAAGGTAGACATGCAAGCCTTCGAATATCGATGTATGCTGATGATGCGGTAATCTTCAGTAACCCAAGAAGACAGGACATTACCTACATCATGGAGATCCTCAATGCTTTTGGTGCAGCCACTGGATTACAGATAAACATGCAGAAGAGCACTGTGGCACCGATTAGATGTGTGCACCTAGATATGGAACAGATACTACAAGACTTCCCTAGACCAAGAGTGGCTTTTCCAATGCAATACTTAGGACTGCCTCTCACGCTTGGAAGGTTAAGAATGGTGCACCTGCAATACATCCAAGATAGAGCTAAAGATAGGGTGGCTGGCTGGCAAGGGCGACTGCTGAATGTTGCTGGCCACAGGGAGTTGGTGTGCTCTGTGCTTAGCTCCCCGCCAGTCTACCTGCTGAGGGCTGTGAAGGTACCCAAAAATTTCTTGAAAGAACTAAACAAACTTCGTAGAAAATTCTTGTGGGCTAGCGACAAGGAGCTAACTGGAGGAAAATGCAAGGTTGCATGGAACAAAGTATGTACGCCAACAGACAATGGTGGTCTAGGCATCATCGAACTGGAAAGGTTCAGCCATGCCCTGTGGCTTCGGTGGCTCTAGTTCTCGTGGGACGACACTGACAGACCCTGGAAAGGAATGGAGTTGCCGTCGACAATAGTGACATTGCACTCTTCAATGCTGCTACAAGTGTGGTCTTAGGAAATGGAAAAAAGGCTAAGTTCTGGTCATCTCGCTGGCTACATGGTCAAGCACCTGCAACATTATACCCGGCCTTGTTCAGACATAACAAGAGGAAGAACAGAACTGTTTGTGATGCCCTGGATGATGAAAACTGGATCAGAGATGTTGACTACAGCATGACGGAGCGACTGGTTGAGGAATTCATATCACTATGGACTTGCTTACAAGAAGTCTCTGTCCAGTCGGCAAATGAGGATAGGATCAGCTGGCTACAGACAGCGGATGGACAGTACACAACAAGATCGGCATATAGAATGCAATTCCTTGGAATGGCTTCATCCATGACAGCTAAAATCACATGGAAAACAAAGGTGCCGCCAAAATGCCGATTCTTCATTTGGCTTATGCTACAAAACCGCATTTGGACAGCTACAAGGCTAATGCTCAGGCAATGGCCAAATGAATATTTCTGCTAGCTATGTGTGAGGAACCTGGAGACGGTCTCACACCTCTTTCAAGAATGCGGCTACTCGAGGAGTGTCTGGGACAAGGTGGGCTCCTGGATCTCGGAGGCTGCCCTAAGGCCGACAAACTGGACACAGATGGAAGATCTGGGACAATGGTATGCTGACATGGCCAACAATGGAGCAAGAGATGCAAGAGAAGGGGTACACTCGATGATCATGCTGACAACTTGGGAAATATGGAAGGAAAGGAACAATCGGGTTTTCCAAAGATCCTCCAGAACGCAGGAGCAAGTCTTCAGAGCCATACAAGACGAAGCAAGAACGTGGGTACGGGCCGGAAATAGAGGACTAGAAGAACTGCTGCCTCCACTGGAGCAGCCTCCGGTAGATGCTATAAATCCTCACTACTATAGAATGGACTTGTAGTCCCGGGCGGTAACGGCCTTTAGTCCCGGTTACCGCGCCGGGACAATGATCCCAGGACTAAAGGTGCCACCTTTAGTCCAGGGTCATCGAGCCGGGACTAAAGAGGGACCTTTAGTCCCGGTTGGTGTTACCAACCGGGACTAAAGGCCCTCCAGCCGAGCAAACGTGGCCGCACCCTTTAGTCCCGGTTGGTAACCCCAACCAGGACTAAAGGTTCCTTTTCTTTTTCTTTTTTTTTTGTTTGATTTGTTTTCAGTTCAGTTACACGTATTTGTTTAATATATAATATGTTTTTATGTACGTATTCTACGCTGCTAATATAAATACACGCACGCATATAATTACATCTAATTCTCATCTCGAGCATTATTATATTCGAATAAAGTATGAACCTATATATATTATAGATATATATGTATATATACAACACTTTCATAATCTTGTTCTCGAAAATAACGATATCAATAAACATTTAATTTACATCATTTATTCCTTAGGATCAAAGTAGAACTCGCCGTTGGGATTTAGCACTTTTTCTAGAAGATATCATGCTATTGACTCTTGAACTGCTTTCAGATGGTCTTTTTGCATGACCCTTCATTTCAACCATTCAGTCTTGCATTTGAAATAAAAGGAAAAGTATTAATACATATATATATATTCATTTAAAAATAAATAAAAAATTGATATATACGTACTCTGAGGACATCTTTAGGAGTTCTTCTTATGTGCGCAGTGATAAATTCACAAACGTAGTATCCACATAAGTTATTACCTGGTTCCTGCCGCAAATACCACTGTACGAGAAGAAGATTATTCTCATCATGTCACACGTAAATTGAAGTACGATATAGTATAATTAAACACGTGGGGAAGTGTATATAGTACAACTTACTGGTATTTCAACTACATTAAGTGGTGCCTTGCAATCCTTGCGATGTTGCCGAATAAACTCTTTCCAAACCCTGTGCGACCAATAATGTACGATCGTTAATAAATTATGGCAAAGTCTATTCAATAATAGTTGTGCGCGAGAGATCGAAATTACCCCTGGATAATGTCTATCATATCTTGGTATAGTGTCCGCTCTTTTCTCAACGAGTCAAAGATTACTAACCGACTTGAGTTTAACTCAATGACAATGAGTATCTAGTGAAACCTGCATTAGTTTATACACACACGTACATGCATATAAGTTGTATTGATATTACATAAAATGCGCAGACTACATTATTATTAACACTTACTCAAAGTTATACGGGAAAAGTATTGTTGTCTTGTCGTGCTGCTTCACGAAGAACATCATGATATTCTCCTGTGCTTCAGATACCCATCGCTCCTTGACAATAATACCGGTTTTGAATACGATATAAGGATCAATGAAGCCAACACTGGTGTCTTGTATTCTTTGGAGCTCTGACATCTGGAATCTGTATATAAATATAAGTTACATGTGAGGATAATTATATACACGTACGCATGGAAGTGAGTTTATTAAATAAAAGTAAGAATCACTTACAAACAAAAGGAGCTAATGATTGATTTGTCCAGAGCGTCCATGTGGTATAGTTGATGCAATTCTTCGAAACTAATATGTAAGATGTCATCGCCACGGAAGTAATGATGGTCTCTAAATCTGACAAAGATCCACTGCTCACCCCTGCCACACGCCTGCATGTACCACTTGTTGAGCAAGTACATTTGCGTACCCAATTCATTCAGAGCCGCAGGGTTGTACAGACTTTTGCCATATTTATAAGTCTTCCAGGTATCAACTTCCAGGTTCTGGATTGGAGCTTTACCCGTCAATTGATCCAAGGTTAAACCAGTATCTTGAAAAAAAGCATTAAGGGCTTGAACCGACACTTCTCCAGAGTTGTCTGGTCGATAGACTTCTATGTTGGAACCATATTCATTAGCAACAACAAGATTTTGCATTGGTTGCTTCTGTTGTCCGAGCTGTGGGACATCCTTCCCTGATGCTCTTTTCCTTTTCTTATCTGCATCATGTGACTTCACGAGGGAGTGGTCATAGTCTGATAGTGGTGAAGGCTTACGAAGTTCAATCATCTTTTTCTTGTGAGCATCGACCTTCTGCCTCAGCACCTCTCGTGGTAGGTAAAAGTACGGCTTCTCCTTAAGCTTCGCTTGACTCTTGTTTTTGGTATCTATAAAAAATCTTTCACTTTTTTATCTTCTTCAGCTGCTATTTGCTCATCAGTCTTTTCAGGAAGTATTTCTTGAGAAATAACTCTTTTTCTCAGGGTCTTCTTTGCCGCCGGGACCTTAGACGTCTTTGTAGTGCATCGCTGTGGAGGGAGTGGGGCGGTGTTGGAGACCGGCGTGGAGGCGATGTGGCCGGTGTTGGTGGAGACCGGCGTGGAGGCGTTGGAGATCATTGTGGAGGCGGTGGGGCCAGTGTAGGAGTTGGAGATCGTTGTGGAGGCGATGGGGCCGGTGTAGGAGTTGGCGATCGCCGTGGGGATGAAGTCGTCTCGCCCCCCGTGACGCTGTGATGAGATGGGGAATGAATGATTAGGCTAGGCTGGGGGGAGACCCTGCTACAAAAACAAGTTGTGTGTCAATTATTTTTGAAGCCAATAGAAAATTAATGGAAAATAATATTTCATTCACTTTCATTCGTACCTAGGGTGAGGTAGGGGAAGCGGTGGCGCCCCAGGAATGATGATGAAGCGTTTGCGCCATTCAATAAATGTCTTCTCTGCTTCTCCTAGTGTCTTCTCCCCATCACCGCCTTCAATGTCAAGAGGAACATTGCTGTAACCTTTGAGCACTCTATCGACCGAGACGCTAGCACATCCAGGTTGAATAACTGACCCATGGATTCTTGGTGTCTTCGTTCGATCTATTGGAGATACAACCCCGACAGCCACCATGATTGATGCATTATTACCATCTGGAATGTGCAGCTCACATGTTATTAGAGGCTCGGTAATGTCATCAACAGGGAAGCGCAACCCAGCGTCGTCTTGAATAACTGGCAGCTCCATAGAAGCACAACTGCTTTTCATCTGACCAACGGGGCTAATGGTGACTCCCGGCGTTGATTGCGATTGCATTTGACTCATTGCTAGCTGCACTTGCCTCTTGATCTCCTCCTACATTCTTGACTCAAGAGATTTTTCTCGTTCACGTGATTCAAGCAATGCTTGTCGTGACTCATCAACAAATTGCTCCAATGCACGGATTTGTTCTGCCTCCTCATCCTTCTTTCTCTGGCGGCTTCTGTAGGTATCCTTGTCTGCTAGGAATGCGTGTAGCCATGGAACCGCCCCATAGCCTCTTGTTCGACCACCGTGTTCGGGATTCTCTAGGGCATATGTCAATTCATCCTTCTCTCTGTTGGGCTTGAAAACACCACTAGCAGCTTCTTCCCTAGCACGAGCTAGTCTCTGTGTTGCTCTCTTAATTTTTTGGCCGAAAATTAGCTTGCCAGTGTCTGGGTCTAGGCTTCCCCCATGAGCGTAGAACCAATTCTTCGCGCATTGAGGCCAGTTCTTCTCTATTGTTTTAGGTATGATTCCCTTGGCAGTAATCTCTGCTTCTAGGTTCTGCCACTTGGGAATAGCACTCTTATAACAACCTGATCCCATGCGATGATGGTATTGCTTCTGTCGGGCATTCTGCCGATTCCTCATCACACGTTCCTCACTATCTTGGGATGTCTTGTATTCTACGAAGGCATCCCAATGGGACTCCAACTTGACAAACGCCTTAGCATTGAAATTCGGCGTAGCATTCTTCAAGATAAACTTTTTATATAATGTCTTCTTCCAACTCTAGAACAATGTTGCCATCTTCTTCATTGTCCAATCCCTCACTAGCTCCTTCAAAGCATCATCTGCTTGTAATGTGAAATGCTGAGTGATATCTCTCCAAGCTAGGTTCTTGTCACGATCAGATACAAAACTAACATTAGGAGCGGATATCTTATGCTTCCATTCACGAGCACTAACTGGGATCCTATCCCTTACAACGAACCCACATTGATTGACATATGTTTGAGCATGTGGTCCCAATGGTTTGCCGGTGTCGGTGTCGAATTCTGATATTATGAAACGGCCCTCTAATGGCTTTTTTGGCCCTCGGACTTTCCTACTTTTGTCGGTGGTTGATGTAGATCTAGAGACCGGCTACATGAGTAGAAACACAACGATTAACAACAAATATACGTACGCATGCATCTATAAGAGATGATAGATAATCGAATATACCTCGCCAGTATTTTCTTGCGCGACAATTTATTGATCTTCAACCACCAGCATATTCAGGATATCCTCATAATCAGCAAAGTACTGACTCGTGTCATCTACATCCACATTGGTGCCGGTGTTGATAATATCTGACATTATGTCATCACTAAGTTATCATCCGGAGCAGTCATTTGTATCTTCAAGATAACACATAGATAGAATTACTATGGTACATAACATAAGTACATGTGATAACACATATAGAATTACTAAATCCAATTAAATATAAGTACATGTATATATAAGGTATAGGCTTTGGAATCGAATCAAAAACACTTTCGATCCAAAAACATGGAAATAAGTACATGTATATATATACACATAGAATGATACAATATATTTTCTCTCTCTCAACACATAGAAATAAGTGCATATGTCTATATCTCTAGATATGCA
This sequence comes from Miscanthus floridulus, assembly GCF_019320115.1. NCBI lineage: Eukaryota > Viridiplantae > Streptophyta > Magnoliopsida > Poales > Poaceae > Miscanthus > Miscanthus floridulus. The sequence goes on from NC_089589.1 coordinate 2,538,614, forward strand.
TGTGATACACATAGAATGTCTCTCTAGATACAATTTTCTCTCTCTCTCAACACATGAAAATAAGTACATGTATATATACATATAGAAATAATTAAGTACATATGTATACATATAGAATCTCTCTCTAGATATAATATATATAGAGAGATAGAATATATAATTACTAAATCCAATTAAATAAATCTAACATGAAATTAGATAAACTAGTAATAGATAATACATTTTAATCTAACATATATCAAAAACTATAATAAAAAACTATCTAAAAAATTATCTAAATAAAATACTAATTAAATTTTAATACATTTAAATCTAATATATCAAAAACTATCTAAAAATAACTAAAAAACTAACAATAAACTACTAATTAAAATTTAATACATTTTAATATAACATACAGCCGAGACTTTGTAAAAAACATGGCCGATCGAGAGCAGCAGATCAAGAGTTCGACGGAGGCCGTACGGTGGGCGCGCGGTAAGCGTCGAGGATGGAGGGTGGGGTCGGGTGCGGCGGCGGAGACAGGATGCGGCGATGCGGGCCGGGAGAATGGCGCGGCCGGGCGGGGGTAGACGACGACGGCGGCGCGGCTGAGACGAGCTCGACGATGGCGGATGGTGTGGCCGGGCGGGGCTAAGCGACGGAGGCGAGATCGAAGATGAACAGAACAGACGTTCGATATATATAGGCCGGGACCCTTTAGTCCCGGCTGGTAACACCAGCCGGGACAAAAGGACATTTAGTCCCGGCTGGTAAGACAAACCCTTTAGTCCCGGTTGGTCTTACCAGCCAGGACTAAATGTCCTTTTGTCCCGGCTGGTGTTACCAGCCGGGACTAAAGGTATTTTTTGGCGGGCACCAAAATTGCCGCCCACCCTTTAGTCCCGGTTCTTGGTCTGGGCCGGGACTGAAGGCCTGAAAATTTTGGCAACCCGCCAGCGTAATTGGAAAGGCCTGGGATTTTGATTTTGTTTAATACTAGGTTAATCAATTAATTCCATAGCAACTTCAATACTTTGCAATATTTATTTTAAAAAATACTATTGATTAACTAATTATTTATTGTAAATAGGAAAATTTTGTAACCTAAAGTTTTTAATTTCTTTTATGAATATAGAATATAAATGTTACTAATACTAAGTATTTTGTTAATGCAAAAATATATTTGTAACTTAAAATTAATAAAACTAATATTATTCGATAGGAAATTTATTATCACATTATTGTAACGTCAATGTTTCAATTTTTCTCGGTTTTTGACCAAAATTGACAGGAATTTTTTGTTGAACCTATAAAAATAAAGAAAATGTAGTATTTTTTGTTCTACAACTTTTTCAAATGAAAAAATGGCCTATATAAGGATTGTATATATTGATGAGCTTAACAACCTCGGTATTCAAAACTTTTTAATTTGAGACAATCTAAGGTGACGAAAACTAGTTTATAGGCGTCGAAATTTAAAAATCACAACTTTGAACCATGCAAACTTTCTCAAATAGAAAGTTGACCAAAACAACAATTGTAGATCTTTTTGAGTTTAACAAACTTGGTATTCAAAACTTTTTAATTTGAAGTCATTTAGAGTTCATAATACTAGAGTCAAAGTGTTGTTTTTTTATTTGACCAAATTTGACTTGGTCAAACTTGCTCAAATGAGACACTAAATGACCTCAGATGAAAAAACTCTGAATACCAAGTTTGATCATCTCAGCAATATCTACAATTGTTACATAGCTCATTTTCCCATTTGAGAAATTTTTATCAAACACTAGTCATAACTTCTTGAATCTCATATATACTTTCTAAAACTATGTCACACACTTGTGAAATTTGAACTATATTTTGCTACAACTTTTTCAAATGAAAAAATGGCCTATATAAGGATTGTATATATTGACGGTATTCAAAACTTTTCAATTTGAGACAATCTAGGGTGACGAAAACTAGTTTGTAGGCGTCGAAATTTAAAAATCACAAATTTGAACCATCCAAACTTTCTCAAATGGAAAGTTGACCAAAACAATAATTGTAGATCTTTTTGAGTTTAACAAACTTGGTATTCAAAACTTTTCAATTTGAAGTCATTTAGAGTTCATAATACTAGAGTCAAAGTGTTGTTTTTTTATTTGACCAAATTTGACTTGGTCAAACTTGCTCAAATGAGACACTAAATGACCTCAGATGAAAAAACTCTGAATACCAAGTTTGATCATCTCAGCAAGATCTACAATTATTACATAGCTCATTTTCCCATTTGAGAAATTTTTATCAAACACTAGTCATAACTTATTGAATCTCATATATACTTTCTAAAACTATGTCACACACTTGTGAAATTTGAACTACATTTTGCTACAACTTTTTCAAATGAAAAATGGCCTATATAAGGATTGTATATATTGATGAGCTTAACAACCTCGGTATTCAAAACTTTTCAATTTGAGACAATCTAGGGTGACGAAAACTAGTTTGTAGGCGTCAAAATTTAAAAATCACAAATTTGAACTATCCAAACTTTCTCAAATGGAATGTTGACCAAAACAACAATTGTAGATCTTTTTGAGTTTAACAAACTTGGTATTCAAAACTTTTCAATTTGAAGTCATTTAGAGTTCATAATACTAGAGTCAAAGTGTTGTTTTTTTATTTGACCAAATTTGACTTGGTCAAACTTGCTCAAATGAGACACTAAATGACCTCAGATGAAAAAACTCTGAATACCAAGTTTGATCATCTCAGCAATATCTACAATTGTTACATAGCTCATTTTCCCATTTGAGAAATTTTTATCAAACACTAGTCATAACTTCTTGAATCTCATATATACTTTCTAAAACTATGTTACACACTTGTGAAATTTGAACTACATTTTGCTACAACTTTTTCAAATGAAAAAATGGCCTATATAAGGATTGTATATATTGATGAGCTTAACAACCTCGGTATTCAAAACATTTCAATTTGAGACAATCTAGGGTGACGAAAACTAGTTTGTAGGCGTCGAAATTTAAAAATCACAAATTTAAACCGTCCAAACTTTCTCAAATGGAAAGTTGACCAAAACAATAATTGTAGATCTTTTTGAGTTTAACAAACTTGGTATTCAAAACTTTTCAATTTGAAGTCATTTAGAGTTTATAATACTAGAGTCAAAGTGTTGTTTTTTTATTTGACCAAATTTGACTTGGTCAAACTTGCTCAAATGAGACACTAAATGACCTCAGATGAAAAAACTCTGAATACCAAGTTTGATCATCTCAGCAAGATCTACAATTGTAACATAGATCATTTTCCCATTTGAGAAATTTTTATCAAACACTAGTCACAACTTCTTGAATCTCATATATACTTTCTAAAACTATGTCACACACTTGTGAAATTTGAACTACATTTTATTCAAGCTTTCTCAAATGAAAAAATGGCCTATATAAGGATTGTAGATATTGATGAGCTTAACAAACTTGGTATTCAAAACTTTTCAATTTGAGACAATCTAGGGTCCCGAAAACTAATTTGAGACAAACATAGGTCCAAGAATACTAATCTCCTTCACCAAATGAACTACGATGTGTGTCATGATATTAAAGAAGGATGGAGGGAACACCAATTCAAAGCTAACAAGACATTGAACCACATCATTCTGTAGAGTAGCTAGTTCCACTGGATTGATTGCCTTTTGAGAAATTGCATTGAGGAATGCACATAGCTTCACGGTGGCTAGACGTACATGTGGAGGTAGAATTCCTCTTAAAGCAACTGGAAGCAATTGCGTCATAAGCACATAGCAGTCATGGGACTTTAAGTTTAGGAATTTCTTATCTGTCACATTTATTATACCCTTTATATTGGAGGAGAATCCCGATGGCACCTTGATGCTGCTTAGACATTCGAACATGTTGTCCCTCTCTTCTTTGCTAAGCGTGTAGCTAGCAGGACTTAAGTAATGACGTCTATCATCTGTCTTCTCTGGATGAAGGTTGTCTCGTTCTTTCATGCCCTGCAAGTCCTGGCGTGCTTCAAGTGAATCCTTTGGCTTCCCGTACACACCCATGAATCCTAACAGGTTCACACAAAGATTCTTTGTCAGGTGCATCATGTCGATTACGTTGCGGACCTCTAGGACTTGCCAATAGGGTAGCTCCCAAAAGATGGACTTCTTCTTCCACATGGGTGCGTGTCCCTTAGCATCTTTGGGAATAGATTCACTGCCTTGTCCCTTTCCAAATACTACTTTCACATCCTTGACCATTGCGAGTACATCTTCCCCGGTTCGGTTATGAGGCTTCTTCTGGTGGTCTGGCTTACCTTTAAAATGCTTCCCTTTCTTTCTTACTTGGTGATTCAACGGAAGGAATCGACGATGGCCAAGGTACATGACCTTTCGACATCTTTTCAAATATATACTGTCAAGGTCATCAAAACAATGTGTGCATGCATTATATCCTTTGTTTGTCTGACCTGAAAGATTACTTAAAGCAGGCCAATCATTGATTTTTACGAACAACATTGCTCGTAGGTCAAAGTGTTCTTGTTTGTACTCATCCCAGACATGTACACCTGGTTTGTTCCATAAAACTAGAAGTTCTTCAACTAATGGCTTCAGATAGACATCAATATCGTTGCCAGGTTGCCTCGGACCTTGGATGAGGATCGGCATCATAATGAACTTCCGCTTCATGCATAACCATGGAGGAAGCAGCGACGAAGCCAGGAATCGACGAAGCCAGGGCTGGCTTTCTCTTCTTCTTCCTCCAGCCCCTCCTTGCCTTCTTCTTCCTCCTCATGGCGGTAGCCCGGGCTAAGCCCGGGCTCCATGTAAATCATGGCCGTAGGGGGGGCTGGAGCACGGGTAGCCCCCCCGCTGGCTTCGTCGCTGGGAGGAAGGTTGTAGATACATAGAGTAATTGGCCAAGTGCTATGACTAGTGCTCTGCTCTCCAAAAGGATTCATACCATCTGTACTTAAGGCGAACCTTAAGTTTCTAGCCTCATTTACAAACTCTGGAAATTCCCTGTCTATCGCTCTCCACTGGGACCCATCAGCTGGGTGTCTCAGCATATTGTCTACGTTACGGTCTTCTTTATACAACCGCAACAGCTTTGCATGGTCTTTATGTAACACCCCGGTGTTATGCCTGCATTTAAGCACTACAAATCATGCATATCATGCATCATCAAGCATCCAAATCATACATGCCTAATCATGTGAATAACAATTGAAACATTACTTTGAAACATCTGAAACATGTGTGAAACCTGAATGTTGCATACACCTGTTTAAGAGTTGCTTTGCCCTAAATTTTGCTTGCTAGGTTAGTAAAACATGGTTGGCTACAATTGTAAATCATCTAGGATTGTTTAGTTCAATTTTTGGAGCAATGTTTGTATTCAAATTAATTCAAAATTTGGCTTCAAAAGTAAATTCCCAAAAATTAATGTTTTGAGTTAAACGTGGACTTTGATCTTACAATTCAAAATCTATAAAGAATTTGGCTGTGGTCATAAAAGCAAAGTTGTAGAAAATTAAATTCTAAACAACTTTCATTTTTGGTACATTTTCAAAAGATGTCATTTTCTTGCTCAAAATAATAATTGAAAGATGGCATTTAAAAATTCCTTGAAAATATTTTTGGAAAAGGCTTTTTCCTCCTTCGCGGGCCGCCGCCTCGCTTCTGGCCCACGACCGAAGCCGGCCTAGCCAGCCTCCCGTGCGCGCCTCGCCTTGCCTCGGCCCAGCCTAGCCCAGCGCCGCGCTGGCCTACCTCCGCGCGCCTGCCCGCTGACGTGCCGCGCCGTGCGCCCGACTGCGGCAGAGCGTGCCCGCCGCGTGGCGGCCATGCGCCGTCGACGCCGCCGCGCGTCGCAGCCGGCCTGCGCCCGTGCCCACGCGCCCGCCTACACCTGCTGGAGCCGGTGCGTTCGCTCACTCCCTCCCGCGCTGCCTTTCCTCTCCGCCAGAGCCGAGAGCCCCAAGCTCTGCCTCTTGCCGCACCACGCACCCACCGGCGCAATTCACCGCGGCTCCTCCACCTCGACCGGCAATCACACGCCCGCAGCTCTGCCTTGCCCTCCTTCAAGTTGTGCTCGCGTTTGCACCAGCTGCCGAGCTCAGGTAGAGCCTCCTCAGCCTCGCCACCGACGGCCATGGCGCCGCCGTGCTCGGCCGCCATGGAAGTCATCGTCCTCCTCTTCTCCAGCCCCGCCTAGCTACCCTACCGCATTCGCCATCTTCTCGCACATCCCGTGCGCCCACCAGCTCGCCCTGACATGGCCGGAGATGGCCGCCGACCTCGTGGCCGAGCTGCGCCGCCGCGCCAGCGCAAGCGCCGGCATGGCCTCTACCTCAGCCAGCCAGGCCGAGCCAGGCCATGGGCCGACGCCTGCCGGGCCGTCTTCCCCCCCCCCCTTGCGCTCGGGCCGCGCAGGCCAAAAGTGGCAGTGGGCCGCCTAATCCGTGCGGGCTGGCCCAGTAGCGTTGGAAGAAATTGTTTTCAATTTATTCTTTATTATTTGAAAATAGATAAGGTTTGCAAAATGTTTGGATACTCAAAGTTGCTCCAAATCTGTTGAAATAAATTTGTCTAGGTTCCTTATCATCAGACCTAATTGGGAAAAAATGTGCATGTCATTTTTGAGATACTTTGCTGTAGAATTTTATTTAATCATGAATATTGCTTATAACTTGAAAAATATGTAGAAAAATCTATAGGCTTCAGAAAAATATGATTCTAAGTTTGTTAATCTTCTTATGTCGTGTATTTCCTAGGAAAAATATGTTTCATGCATGTGCTGTGGGAAAATTTTGAGGTGTAGTTCAAGTACCTTTAATAGCTGATTTTTATTATTTTTGCTAGAGAGCAAACTTTGTATAAAACATGCATGTGATAATTTTTGTACAGTCATTGTATGCTATGAAGAACCTAAGAAAAATACTAACTCTGTTGTTTGACACTTTTCACAGTTCAAAGTATTTTTATGTTCATAATCCTGCCATAGCTTGTGATTTTTGTGTAGGCTAATCCACTCATTCAAACACCATGAAAATCTGATGGTAGACTTCTTAGGGTAATACTATGCTGTAGTAATTTTCTAAGATTTTTCTAAGCAAGAAAAATAGAGGTTGCTATTCAAACCTATTATTAATTAGGGTTTAATTAAGCATTTCTTTATGTGTTTAAGAAATTAGTAAAGCTTTGGTGTATCTTTGAAGCATTTAATAAAATGTGTTGAATTAACATATTAGTAGTAGAAGAGAATGCAGTAGATGACATGTGCTTGTAGTATATTTTCTTGGATGATGTTGACTACCTTGCATTTTAACATATCCATCGTATTCATCTCATCCGATGCACCGATTGCATAAGCACTTACGCACATTGCATCATACAGGATCACAAACCGAGAACCCAGTCGTCATACCTGAGGAGCCCGAGGAGCAGTTCGAGGTGCAACCGCAGGAAGTGCCAGAAGCCGACGAGGAGGACGTTGAGGAACTTCCGGAGTGCCCCGATCACCGTCTGAGCTCCTTCGAGAGAGGCAAGCCCCGGAGCATTTTTCTCCCGGTTTGCGATTATTTAATTAAATGCTTTACTTTAATTGATGCATTACGTTCAGGAGTTGTTTGCAACCATTGCTGCATTATACCTTGTTTACCTTTGTTATACTATATCCTTGTTACCCTGGTATCCGCAGTCGAGTCAATGCTTAGCTGGCTTAGACCGGTAGAAGTCAGGTGATTTCCTGTCACCTGCGAGCTATAGGTGGTTACCTGGATCTGCTTGGATGACTATGAAGTCATGGTATAACTAAGTGTTAAATGAAGTTGAGACCGGACGGAGACTTGCAGAGTTTTGGACTGTAGTGTTTCCATCTGTGTCGATTAAGGACCGACCGTTGTTGGGCCTCGAGTCATGTTGAACGCATGCCTTACATTTAGCTGGCCGGATAAAGTACCTTCCGACCGCGAAGCTAGGAGATTTTTCGGGCCGAGTAGATTGCCCGCAACGCACTGTGCCGGAGCAGGTGTGGTAGGACACAGGGGCGAGATGATAAGACCAAAGTGCAGTCGGTCGGCCCCCGGGTACATGTGGTTCCTGGCAAACTCGAGATACCTGGAAAGTTGACTCGGTGATCAATATCTCACTTTAGCGGGTGAGTGAGGTTTGTGTAAGGAATAAATCACCAGCTGGTTAGGAATCGATTCGAATCGCCATCGCTCCTGGATAGTGAGCACTTGACTTGAGTGACTTCATCGTAGTAAATGTTTATGGAACACTTGGATAGTTATAATGAATATGACAGTATGGAAGTTGTTTAATGATCATTGGTTATCATTATCTGCTTAATCACATGTTTACTCTAGTATAGGTGCAAATCTAGTCGATAGGTTCATAATAATTAACTTGGCAATAATACTTTTAGAAAGGTTCTTGAAATGCTAAAAATGCTTCTTTTTGCAAATGAGTCAGCTACCCTACTATAAAGCCCTTCATAATCCTTGGTGTCACTTATTTTCGGTTATATCAGGTAAGTCTAGCTGAGTACCTTCTTGTACTCAGGGTTTTATTCCCACTTGTTGCAGATGGGCAGATGTATTACGGCTACTGTATCAACTGCCTGTATCCTGCGATGGGTGATGCTTAGGACCATGGGCATGGTCATTCCTTACGTCTCATCTGATGCTTTTGTTGGAGATGATCATTCGCTGGCACTATATTTAAACTCCACGTGAGTGTGTGTGTGGTTTGAACAAATGACTTCCGCTACTTTTATTTGAACTGGTTTTGTAATAACTATGTTGAAACTCTGATGTATCTGAGATTGCGAATTTTTATGTAACTTGTGATGGTGACCGCTAAACTTATTACGATCTTGGCTGGAATGGAAGTTGGTTTGAAATCCTTCGTGATTTCACGGACTACCGGGTTATACGGGCTTAAGTTTGCTAAATCGTCTGCTCTGGCGGATAATTTTCTTACTTAATTTCGTATAATTGGTCGGTTCTGTTACACTTTATTTCTGAACAAACGTTTTAAGCGTGGTATTATAGGAGCATACCACATAACCTTGGCAGGGATTTTCTTTCTAGGACGTTGTTCACCCTCGACGTCACCAGGATCATCGCGCCTGATCTTATACCACGATGCTTTACATACCGGGCATTCATCCAAATTCTCGTATTCATTGCCATGGTAGAGGATGCAGTCATTATGACATGCATGTATCTTCTGGATTTTTAATCCCAATGGGCAGACAACCTTTTTTGCTTCGTACGTAGTGGTGGGCAATTCATTTGGCTTCGGAAGCATCTTCTTTATGAGGTTCAATAAATTCCCAAATGTCTTGTCGGATATACCATTCTTTGCCTTCCACTGTATCAATTCCAGTGTTGTACCCAGCTTTTTTTGCCCCTCTTCGGCCGTCGGGTATAGCAACTTCCTATGATCCTCAAGCATGCGCTCGAACTTAACTTTCTCTTTTTCACTTTCCCATTCTTGTTGTGCATCACGAATGGCATCGCCAAGAGCATCACCGAGATCATCTTCTATCGCTATCTCTTCTTCATCTCCCCCCATTGTAGTATCATCAAAGGCACCATACTGAGCAATAATGTCATCAATGTCTAAATCTTCTCCTTCATCTTCTTCCATCATGACCCCGCTTTCTCCATGCTTAGTCCAACATATATAGTTTGACATGAAACCTGACTTAAGCAAATGTGAATGAAGACTCATTGAGCTTGAATATTCCTTTAAATTCTTACATAGGGCACATGGACAGCACATGAAACCATCCCGCTTATTTGCCTTGGCCACACCTAAGAAATAGTGCAAGCCCTCAATAAAGTCTTGGGAGCGGCGATCGGCATTGTACATCCAATGGCGTGACATAATCTGTATTACACGACAAATTATGAAAACCTTGAACATAATTAAGTATTTTATTACACAACATAAATGACACACACACGGTTGATTAATTAACTAAGTCTGGCTACAACGTAAGCAATCCCAACTATCACTAAACAAACTAAAACTACAATGCACTTCAGTAATATAATAATTTCGTGATCGTACGCAACTAAAATAGACAAATCATTCTTCTGTTGAATATCAATAAGCTTCTCCTGCTGGCTCACTGCCTCATCAGCAGCAGCCGCTACCTCAAGCGCACCCAAATTCTGCACGTATGTAGCATAATCTTCCTCCCAGTACCAACCATCGCATCCATTGCCCTCCCACTGAAATTAAAGCCAAAAAATATTTAGTCAAAAATATTCAAGAAAAGCAGGTCAATTAGCCATAATTATAAAATGCGTAAGAAACTCACATCGCGATCCGGGCACTTGTAGAAAACACAACCCTTGTTGGGTCCCTGTCTCTTGACTCGGTACTCCATCACAATCTTCTGCTTACACTTGCCGCAGATAATGAGAGGGAGTTCTGGCCTCAGTCGTTTCGCAACCGAACGAGAGGCCGATGATCCGGTACCAGTTGTCATCTACTTTCTATACTTATTTTTGCAAACTAGTGTAAATTTCATATTTTCTAAAATGATATATTTAAACAAAACTAGTACGGATTTCACATGTTTCAATAAATAACCATCCGTACTAGTTGACATTGCTTACGTGATCATCTCGGCCAGCATTTCTCCACCGGACGGCACCGTACTTGGCCAAGGAAGAGCTCCGATTCTGCGAGAAAGGGAACACGGTCTTCCACGACCGTTGCCGCTCTCCCTCGTAGCATCAAAGTTCCTCCTTGACGTCCGTTACCGCTCGGCAGAGAACATGTTGGCCGAGCTGAACACGGTCCGTAAGTTCAACTAGTACGGATTTTCTATAATTTTCTAACTATTTACTAAGTTTTTCATTTCATGGAAAATTTAATTCTAAAAAAAGGCATGATTTCTAAGTAGTTCATTTCATGGAAAAATAATTCTAAGTGACCTGCTCGATATCGGCGAGCTCGCGGACGTTTAGGTCGCCGAGGATAGTAACATTTGTAGATGACATTTGTAGGTCTGAAGTTATCAAATATCTATCAAATTATAGCTCAAAAACATGTTTCAATAAATAACCATCCGTACTAGTTGACCTTGCTTACGTGATCAACTCGGCGAGCATTTCTCCACCGGACGGTACCGTACTTGGCCAAGGAAGAGCTCCGATTCTACGAGAAAGGGAACACGGTCTTCCACGACCGTTGCCGCTCTCCCTCGTAGAATCAAAGCTCCTCCTTGACGTCCGTTACCGCTCGGCAGAGAACATGCTCGCCGATCTGAACACGGTCCGTAAGTTCAACTAGTACGGATTTTCTACAATTTTCTAACTATTTTCTAAGTTTTTCATTTCATGGAAAATTTAATTCTAAAAAATAAAAGGCATGATTTCTAAGTATTTCATTTCATGGAAAAAATAATTCTAAGTGACCTGCTCGATATCGGCGAGCTCGTGGGCGTTTAGGTTGCCGAGGATAGTAACATTTGTAGATGACATTTGTAGGTCTGAAGTTATCAAATATCCATCAAATTATAGCTCAAAAACATGTTTCTATAAATAACCATCCGTACTAGTTGACCTTGCTTACGTGATCATCTCGACGAGCATTTCTCCACCGGACGGCACCGTACTTGCCAAGGAAGAGCTCCGATTCTACGAGAAAGGGAACACGGTCTTCCACGACCGTTGCCGCTCTCCCTCGTAGAATCAAAGCTCCTCCTTGACGTCCGTTACCGCTCGGTAGAGAACATGCTTGACGAGCTGAACACGGTCCACAAGTTCAACTAGTACGGATTTTCTACAATTTTCTAACAATTTTCTAAGTTTACATATAAAATCATAATAAAGTCCAACATATAAAGTTACACATGCATCTACATCGCAAAATGAGATAAGCTACTGATAAAACATAAGAGGATTAAGTTTGTTACCTCCAAAATCGAAGAGCAACACCAATAGAGGGGGAGAGAGCAAGAACAACAACAAGCTGAAGAACAGAGGCAGTGAGTTTGAATGGAATGGCTCGGGCTCGGGGAGGAAGAAATGAGCTGAATTATAGGCCGGGATTATTAGTCCCGGTTAGGGGTCCAAACCGGGACTAAAGATTAATCTTTATTCCTGGGGCATCACCCAAACCGGGACTAAAGATCACTGCTCCGCGGACGACCGTTGGGCAGGGACCTTTAGTCCCGGTTGATATTACCAACCGGGACTAAAGGGTCCTTTAGTCCCGGGGGCAAAAAATGCCGAGGCTAATGCTAATTTGGGACATCGTTCTAAAGTCTGTTCTCTAGTAGTGCCTATGTAAGATGTAACTATAAAACCTAGGGGTGGCATGGCTCTCACTAGGATGTGAAAGCCATGCAATTTGGCGATCCTTGTGCCAAACCTTTGTAAATAATATGCTCTCCACTTATTAATGAAAGCCAGTAACGGATCTTTCGAAAAAAAAGAAATCTAGCCGTGCAGTGACTAGAATTATTATTACTTCATTTTACCGTATGACCTGAATGGGCTTGATCTGATGCCCACATGTTCACACACAAAGTCACGGGATTTTTCTTTTTGGGGCTTAAGTTCAAGTGCATATATAGGAAGTGAATACCGAATAGTTGCATCCAAATCATCACTATTCATGTCCTTTATATTAGAGGGTGAAATAACCTAGCTTATACTTGGAGACAATACACCCTCCATCCTGTAATATATAGCGCATACAATTCTACTCGTGCTGTCCATAGAAATGTTCCATTCGTCCACATTGTCGCGTCGTTTTGACAATTCAGTGGTGGCTTATGCTACAGTGTATGGCCTAGTTTTCCAAAGGGCACTTAATCCTTAATTGGAGTGAATGAACAATGAACCTTCAGAATAGTTGAGCAACAAATATGAACTTGGACATGTTTTTTGGATCTTAGTGCTACTAGCACATTTTTGTTCCTTTTGTGCTGACTGCATCAGGTTCTAACTTTTGACATGATTTTTCCACAAAGCAAATCAAAGGCCAACATCGGTACAAGATCTTGACATAACTTTCCATTGGACATTGCTACGAAAGGAGAAGAAAATGAACAATATACACTTGTCACTCCATGGCACTCTTTGGATGTTAATGTCAATATGCCATGGTATTTCATTGCAAGTGTATATTAAGTTTTGTCCCACAACGAAATAATTTAACTTAGGAAAAAACTGCAATGCCATTCTTTATGGGATGGAAGTAGCGCTAGTAGTACATATAGGATGTATGTGTGCTGCTTGAATTTTTTTTTCAAACATGGTGCTCTTTGTATTTTATTTCTAGCATACATTTGATAGATAAATACTATTCTAATGCAACAAATGGTCCATAATTTACTCACATATTTCTTCCTTTTATGTCTCAGTGCTAAATTAATATATATAGAACTAGAAGAGAACTGTAAAGACAAGTGAAATTTGTTGCACTTAAAAGAAAATAACTTGCAAATAAGGCAGTAACAATTTGAGAAAAAACATGCATCATGTCCAGATAGGTTTGAAGAATCAACATTTCCATTCCTTAAGAAATATTATTTAATTGGTTTTCATCCAGTACGCCAAGGTAGGAAAACTCTACCATGGCTAGCCAAAGGCATCATGAAAGTGCCACACACATGCTCTAGGGATGAGGTCCAACAGATTGAATTAGCACAAGCATGTCTAATCAAATCTGGTTGGAAATATTATTCTGGCTATGCCCATCGTCAAGTTTAGGGTATTATCATGCATGCTGATGACAGAAGCAAGCTCATGTCACCACAAGCTCGTCATTCAGTAAGAATGATTTTGGGTAATAATAAACTGAACTTACCACGTGCATTTATGTGATGTTTTATCTCAACGTCTCTTTCACGAGCTCATTGGTGACTGCAGATACACTTAGACTATTTAGGGATATGTATTGCTAGTCCATGTTATAGATGACATAATAATAATTTAAAATGGTTTGCATCAAGTATGTTGCGTAGATTTTCAAGGGCATTAATTCTTAATTTTGAACGAACGGTCAACTTCAGAATATTTGAAGCAAGAAATGTAGACCTAGATCTCTGGCTCGGAGCATATGTAGTGCTAGTCACACATTTTGTTTCTTCAAGCCGACAACTGCAAGTGGATTGGACATGATTTTCAACAACTCTTCTAGAAACTAATGCATAATACACTAAAAAATAAACGACTTTCCTGGTGATTATTGTTTGTATAATTGGTCAATGGTTTATAGTAAGTTTTGATTAAATAGCTACAATATATAATTCTTAATACTTCAGGGAATGAGTTTGATAGCATCAAAGTCACCATATAGTGGTAATTCTATAAGCTCTGGCCCATCTGTTTTTGTGGGTTTTAATCTCATTTCAGAGGCTTAAGGTCTGATATTGTAGAGATGCAACATGCATATACAGGAGTTTAAACAATCACATAATTAGGATGGTTCGCTAGCTACCTGATAAACTTGATAAACCCTATGCTTCGATCCACACAAGGTCGAAACAATATTACAGTACTTGATAAATATATGCATCTGTTTATCTCTATGCAAATTTGACCTCCATATATATAGTTCTATTATTTTTTTCTACAGCTTCAGGGCACTTTCTTTTTGTTTGTGCTATATATACTATCAGTAAATGTAAATTGTCCATCTTTTCTATTCCATGCCTACTCGTGCATAGCCACACTTAGTTGAAATAAAGTGTGTCTCATCTAAAAAACACTTTAGAGCCAGAATTAGGATAAAATTCACATCATGCATTGGCCAATATATAACTGTTCTATGTAGTTACTTTTAGTATCCAAATAAATTAACTCAAATGCTGATATGTACCATGCTTAAGTTACTACAATATATAGTTACTTTTAGTATCCAAATAAATTAACTCAAGTGCTGATATATATGTACCATGCTTAAGTTAGCAAGTCTAAAATTGTTTATATATTTGCAACCAAGATGAGTGGTTTGAATAAATTTGCGTTGTCATCTGAACCATTATTAAAACTAGTTGTTTTTTAAAGAAATGAATGAACTTTTGGTTGATATTTGAAGAAAAATACATTGAGTTAAAACAATCATCTTGAAAATACTCTCCACCCTAGATATATCATGCATACAGCAAAGAAAAACAAACGAAAGTACAAGAACACTAATGACCACTTGTCCGAGGACTAGGCACGCAGTCACGCATGTGCCTGAGAGAAACACGCCTTGGCCACCTGTGCTAAACGCAATGCCACCATAGCCAAATTAATCTTGAGGTGCTGGTTTTAGCATGATAGCCCATGAATGAGGCCAATGCTGGATAACCGAGTAGATAACATGTAAGTAAAGGAGATGAATTTTTTTCTTTTCGATACTAAATCATTCCTGCAAAGCAGCAAGCAACAAGCAAGTAGTAGCTGCCGCTCCCAATAGGACTAGCAGTTTCAGACTCCACTAATTCCCTCATATCCATGGTCCAAACATGTCTGAGAAAGGACTAAAGCCTTGTGTATTACCACCCAAACAACAGAGGCGAATTGACACTTGCAAAACATGTCCTTAATTGTCTCCTTTTCATGATAAAAGCTGCATGTCTTACTGCCTTATATACCCATTGCGCTTTGCTAAGGAATCTTTAGTAACAATCAACCCCCCAACTCCCCATACATAAGTACCATAGAAAGACTTGATTTTTAGAGATGATTATCAAGATCAGCTGATTGCACGATTATTTAGGATGATTATGTGGAATATGTATATATAGTTATACTCCTAATTGATAACTAAACATCTCGATCAAGTCGATCTACATTGCAAAAGGAAACTTAATAGGTAGCACTGTGAGTACCCTTAATTAAATAATGAACTTGCCTCCAATGAAAATTTGGCTAACTGCAAAAGCTAGCTCAAAACCTCCCAATTTCATCCATTGTCTAAATATTAGAGAGTATACTGGTGGGTAACCTTTTTGGCAGAATTGAACACATACCACTGAATGCAGTATATAAACCAAAACTTGTACCTACCATGATCTTACAATGTGCGGTGCAAAAACAAGATACATATATCATATCTTCCAACTATCCTCCCAATCAATGAGAGAATTATCAAACACCCCTAGTAAAGCTAGCAAGTCTAAGTCTGCCTCAGGATCTTGAACACTTGAACTTGTTTGAGCCATTTCCATGTTCTGAAGATCCATACTGCAGACTAGTTGAGGAAGCTGGACTATGCTGACGCTATGGTCCTTGCAAGTGTGGTCACCGTAGTACACAACAGTGTACTTTGCAATTTCCTCGCCAGTTGAGGTATCATCAATTTGTTCTTGTTGCTCAATTGTCTTCGTTGCAAAGCAGTTCTGTTCTCTGTAGGTGCATCTATAGTAGCTCCTGCTCAGTTGATCACAAGTTCATCATGCCAATATAGTGATTATTGTTATATATTTTTGTGTCCATTGAACTTTTAGAGATCATCAGCTAACGAAACAAGCTACCTAATAACAACGTAGCTTGTTTTGTTAACTGGTAATAAAAGAATGTAATGTATATATAGATAGATGTATTACCTAGGATGCAGCCTCCCATTGATGTTCTTCTGCCCATATTTTCTCCATTGATGGCCATCGTAATGTGGAACATGCGTCACAAGGGATCTTGATCGCTTGTCGTTCTTCCTCCTAGATACATATGTGGGATCAGTATGTATGAACTAAAAATCGATCAATTGATGATGCATGGACGTTACAACAAGATTAGATGTACATGATCAGTTGAAATTTGCCCAGCAGATCATTAATAACTTGATGAGCATGCAAATTAAAGGTGTTAACCTAGCTAGCTTCCAAATTAATGCCTCCCTATATATATGGTTGAACATGCAAGGCATAGGTATCATGTTTAATATCTTAAATGTTAGTTTTACTAACTCCAATGACATATATTATGATTATAAACAAGTCATCAGCTGGGGAAGAACAGAGCTCTGTTGAGGTATCAATATCTAATTGCACACCTTCTCTTTTGGCCAAGCACGCTTCTATGCCTCGCTTGCTCCTCCGTCTTCTCACCATTATTAGTAACACGGCAGCTATTGTTCCTCACCAACGACTTGTCGTCTACGGGCTCTGCCGATGATCCGCCTCCGGCTCCGGTACTCATGAGGCACCCTTCAAGTGTAGAAACCACGCCTATGTTGCAGCCGATCACGTCGTCAAAGAGCTGGACGGCGATCTCAGCGGCCGAGGTACCATCGATGACGCCGTGGAGCAGCGGGAGGACGAGCGCTCGGAGCTGCATCACGAGCTCCTGCTGCCTCCTCATGGCGTCCATCATCTCCCAGCCATGGCCGCAGGGTGGCAGCATGACGAGGCTGTTCTTGCGGTCCATTCGGTCAGGACTCAATTGTTCTGTGATTGAGCCCTGTACACGAAGTTCTAGCTGGGGTAGTATCGGTGTATGTGTGACAGTCAGGTAGCCGAGAGGGGTCGTGGGGTGTGCACTTGGTTATACACACACACACACACACACACAGAGAGAGAGAGAGAGAGAGTAGTGCAACAATTGAGTGTGATGTCCTGATTATGTGTGACAAGCTTAATTTGCACGTGTGATGGTTTAGTCGTCGTAAATTTATATATGGCTGTGATCTGAATATATTCAGGAAAATGAATAGAAGAAGCAGCGAGGCAGCATCCATTTGGAGGTGTGAACGCATGGGCTCGTGCATGACCACACGTCCACAGGGTATTCCCATCCAGCAGGAGCCCACAGAGTGAGACTTTCACCTTCACCTCATATGCATAGTTCTTAGGCCAGTCTTTAGCTGGCTATAGGGACGTTTTCTTTTAGAAAAAAGATCAACATATAAGCCGTCGAATAAGATAGTCTTCAACGCCGAATAAATTGCTGGACGACCGTGCTAACCACGTGTCCTCTTTTTACCTGATAGAAAACACTGTTCAACCAAGCTTTAAATATAACCCGGCAATATATACTAGGTATTACTGTCGGGTTATATTACTAACCGGTTATGTTCCCTCGTCCCTAGACTTCAAATTTCTTTTCAACGCGATTAACTCCCTCTCGCCTTCACTACTGCACAACCTCCACCCCCTTCTCATAGCCTTATTCCCTCTTCGACTCCCTCTGGTCTCCTTCTCCCCTTGCCTCACCCCAGCGTGGGGTACAGGCGGCAACCCCAACGCGGGCAGGGGAGGCTCAGGTGGCCCGGGCGTGATGCATGAGCGGAGCTCCCTGCCATGCGAATAAAGGTGGAGGTCCCGGTGTTGGTGTTTTCTAGAAAAAAAAAATATGTGCGGTGTTGCATATCAGGCTGTGTGCGGCACCGGTGCTAGGCTCTGTGGAATAGGAGGAGGCTTTATCATGTGGCTAGCTCTTATCGATCATACAGGTATGGGGCTTTCGTGAGATGCTTTTAGGATCAGTACGTGGACGCCATCTAGGAAGTATGGCACAGCAGCCTGATATGCGACACCACCGTATAAAAAAAAATTCCGTGTTTTTCCCCCTTTTTGTGAAATGAGCGTAGGCCGGGTGAGCAGCCAGAAATAAAAAACACCAGACCTATCACTACCGAATGTTTAAAATCTGGTAGTGAATGCAGGTTGTGGGTAATGGATGCCAAACCAATTTCGATCTTAAGGGCACGTGCCCTCACATTTTGCACCATATATTTCGCATTGAGATGTGTGCACCGTGCACACATCTCAATGCGAAATGTGTGGTGCACAATGCCAGAGCATGTGCCGCTAAGGGCAATCTTTACTTTCCCGCAAAACCAAACATTTCTTTTGTCGTGGTGGCGGCCGAAGGGGCGGCTGAGGCATGCGCATGACGATTGCTAATTACATTAAACAATTAAAAGGAGCTGGACCGGGGTTCTTACTTGGGGAGCAATCAACCAGCAATTAACCACTTTTCTACATATAGTCAACAACTCAAAATAGACTAATGCCGTACTTTTTTCAAGTTGCCCTTTTTGGCATAAACTGATAATACTGAATTACGAAATCTTATGTTTCCTGATGGGATCTTTTTTCATCAGTAATGTAAATATTATTATATAGAGAATGGTGATGCATGCATGCTCTAGGTCAAGTCTATGTGTGTTAACTACTTCCTCCATTCCAAACTATAATACTAATTCGTTTCACTTTTTTTTGACCCTAAGCTTGATCACTCGTCTTATTCAAAAAATTTGTGCAAACATAGTCAAATTTAAGACATTCTTGAAGAATTTTTGTTAATAAACAAAGCTACAGCAAAAGAAGTGATATTTTGAATAAATTTTTGAATAAGACGAGTGGTCAAACTTAGGGTCAAAGAAAGTCAAACGAATTATAATTTGGAACATATTTAGTAATAATTAAGGAGCTCTACATATTAATTCTACTAGTGGATACAAGAGGTAGTAGCTAACCAACAAATTAATCTGTATACGTCATTCCTACTGATTTATCAATGGAACTAAGTGGCATTTTCATTTTCTACTATATATATACCTACCCTCTTATTGGCGTGCCGCCACAGCCTTGTCCTTATACTCATGTGGCTCCCGTCAAAGCAAAAATCAAAACTGATGGAGGACATATATATAATATTAAATATGTATACATGTTACTCCTACGTGCTATACATTCATGTGCTGACGATGTGCACTACTATATTCTATATATAACTACTATATTATAATCATATACGATATACGAAGCCAGGAAGACGGGAGGAACCTCATCATTTGAGCAACCTTTGGCACTTGCGTGAGATACTGGAAAGGTGCATGCATAATGCATTCTTTTTTTTTAAGGTAAAGGATATCTACTACTAGTTATAAACAGAGTAGAGAGATGGGGCGAAACATTCCCCATTGAAAGTTCTGAAGTGCCCGTTGCACATTACAAGGACGAGAGTGCGTAAACGCTTCACAGGAATACAGACAAGAGCTAGCAACACTTCCTTGTCTAGCCTGCTTTGCGAGCTTATCAGCCACTTTATTTGTTTCCCTTTTAGCCTTGATGACTGAGTGTTGCATTCCTTGAGTGGTTGTTGCCAGTTCAGCAAGGATCGGTCGTACAGACCAATGTCCAGGATTGAGGCGCAGAGAATTTTTTTGGGACCTCATTGTCAGTGAGAAAGTTGACGACCTGTAAGTTTAGCGCTGCGGATAGCTTGGTCCCCCAGTAGCAACGCATATGCTTCCGCGTCCAAGGGTTCCAATGTAATATGGAATGGCAACCTGAAAAAAAGATGTTGTGCAGAGGCTATGTGTAGGAGTAGTAAGGATGAGGACGCCTAATGCAGTTTGGGTCTGATTTGGAGGTGGCTGTACACACACAGAAGCGTCGCAAAAGACCTTTGGGCCATCATTTACCTGCATATTTATACCTTGTGAAGGTAGCTGCTGGAGGTTCGGATGTTGTAGATAATTAGTGGAAAGCCTATCTTCATCCATTGCCAATCTATAAGCCATATCTATGTCTTTTGCTTCACATATCACTCTTGTAGGAGAGCAATGAATATTGTTGAATCTGTGATCATTTCGTGATTTCAATAAACACCACATTATAGAAAAAATCAAACCTATAGTGGCATGGCCCTTGTTGCAAAATTGTAGCAATATGAAGATGATGCCCACGGCCTGAGGAAGGCAAAGTATCAGCTCTGAACCCTAGCGAGGAGGCAAACCAAACTGCCCTAGCATATAGTTGCACTCAAAAACAGATGGACTTCATTTTCAATACAACCACAGCGTGAGCAAGTTTCATCAACATTAGGAACTATTCTATGTATCCTGCTAGCTGTTCCAAGAGCTAGCCTAAGTAACCGCCATGCAAAAGTTTTGACCCTTGGTTGGATTGTCCTATCAGCCCACACTCGGCGAAGGATCTGTAAGACCTGCATTAAGAATGTTAGTCGGAGATGAATTTGTTGCAGCCTCAGTTGCCAACATCTTGTAAGCACTCTTGGAAGTGCATAAGATATCAAGCGTGTACCTGTAATGGTAGGAATATGATATCACATGTGATGATGTCCAGGTTTGTGAACACCATACGTGATGACGTCCTCCAAACGTTTTCAAATTTTTACCACCGCATATGCATGTGATATCACGACATCTCGCCAAGTTTCATGATTTTCGGGATTCGTTTGAATTTTATAGAATTAAATAACCACTCGCACGCAAGTTCGCAACGTTGCCCCGTGAGCACGTTAATCGAAATTTGGAGACAGTTCCTAGATTTAGCATAAAGTGACACTAACAAACAAGAATAACATTTTTGGAATGGATCAAAACTATTATTCGATGCACCTGCAGTTCAAACCTACATTTTCCAGAAAATTGCAAGAAAACGAAATAAAGTGAAGAAATATAGCAAACAGCAATGAAATTGTGTCAAATTTGAACATGTTGTTCATGGTACAAATACAAATCTAAGAAAAAAAGTTGGTGGCAAAAAACAAAAAAAAAATTATTTTGCCGAGTGCCAAGGTTTGGCACTCGGTAAAGTGAATATTTTGCCGAGTGCTAGCCCTAGGCACTCGGCGAAGCCAGGATAGGATTTTTTGTTTAATTTTTTATTTCGCCGAGTGCCAAATCGGGGGCACTCGGCAAAATACTTTCTTTGCCGAGTGCCCCGGATCTGGCACTCGGCAAAGAGGTTTGAAATATAAAAAAAACGGACACACGCACACACACCGCGCACACACCAGACACGCACACACACGCGCGCCGTAGTCGCCCCGCCGCCGCGCCGTAGCCGCTGCGCCGCCGCCGCCGTAGCCGCCGGCTCCCCGCGCTCCCGCCCCGCCGGCTCCCCGGCCCGCGCGCCTCGGCCCCGTGCCCACTGTAGGAAGGAGGAGGAGGTAGGAGGAAGAGGAGGAAGGAGAAGAAGGGGAGGAGGAAGAAGAAGAAAGAGGAGGGAGGAGAGAAGGACAAGGGGAGAAGAGGAGAAGAGGAGAAGAAAGGTGCCGCCTCGGTTCGTCGACCCTCACGCCGTAGCGGTCGTCCCCGTTGTCGTCGCCGGCCCTCGGTCTTCGCATTCTCGCTGGCAAGGTATGCCCTAATGTTAGTATTAGTTAGTAAGTAGTAGTGTTAGTAGTAGTAGTTGATTAGTAGTGTTAGTATTAGTTAGTAAGTCGTAGTGACAGTAGTAGTTGTAGTTGTTGTTCATAGTTTTAGTGTTAGTAGTAGTTATTGTTGTATGTATGTGGTTGATGGCCATCGTGCCTATGTTTGGTATACATGTGGTTGTTGGCCTTCGTGCCAATGTTTTCTGCAGGTTTTGGGAACCTCTCCGTGCAGGGGAGGTGCTGCCGAAATTTTCAATGGAGTCTAACCATTTGCCTTTTCTTTGTAGGACGAGGACCGTTGGGAGGCACTCGGTGACCCCGATCGTCTTCGTTGGCGTTGCGGTTCTGCCTGCACCGCGTCGCCTCGCCACCGCCCCACTAGCCTGACCTCACCGACACCCTAGGTATAACCCATCTTGCATACTTGTATCTCGTGTAACCCCAGTTAGGCATCTCCCGTCCGAAAGAGATACGGTCGTTGGTATGCAGATCTTTGCATACCAAATTCCGTACCTGTTTCGGATTGTCCACGTTTTTTGGACAGCCCGCGGATGCGTAGATGGGTTGGTTTCCGTGGCCCACTCCTGTCCGAGACAGAGTTTCGGCACCACCTCCTCGTTGTTCTCCTGATACACAATCTCCCTGCCAGGACGTGTATCGAGAGAACAGCGGGGAGGTGCTGCCGAAATTCTGTCTTGGATAGGAGCAGACCATGGAAGCCAACCTCATCTACGCATCCTCGGGTGGGATTAGGACCTATCCTTCACCTCTTAGATGTATAGTAGGAACACCTTGTGGATTTACCTGCAGTTTTTATTACTCGCTTACATATGCATGTGCCAGAGGATGGATAACCGTGAGTGGATGTACACGGGCCACGCAAGTATGACCCCAGAATGGTTGACCAAGACCAATGCTTTCCTGGAGCATGCATTTGGCGAGGCTGCTAAAGGGTCAGCCTGGATGTCGTGTCCGTGCAGCAGATGTGGCAACAAGAAAAGAAAATTTAAGAGGCTCGTGGGGGAAGATCTTATCAAGTATGGATTCACGGCAAACTATACCCGCTGGATCCACCATGGTGAAGCTGATCGTATTAGAGAGGAGGTGGTGAGACAGCGTCTCGAGGATTATGATGGAGATGGCGGGGTAGCAGACTGGATGGATGACATTCAGCAGGCACGGTTCGGTGAAGGATTGGAGGAGAAGCCAGAGGAAAGCGCAAAGACGTTCTATGATATGCTGTCTTCAGCGTAGAAGCCCTTGCACGAAAAGACAACGGTATCGCAGCTGGATGCAATTGGATGCATCATGGGGTTGAAGTCGCAGTTTAGCATGAGTCGGGACAACTTCGATGGTATGTTGGCAGTTTTTGGATCCCTGTTTCCGGAGGATCACATCCTGCCAAAGAACTTGTACGAGTCACAGAAACTTCTTCGTGCACTTAAGATGCCGTATGAGCAGATCCATGCTTGTCCAAATGGATGCGTCCTTTTTAGGAAAGATCACGAGGGAGCAACGCACTGTCCAAAGTGCAAATCCTCTAGGTACCTGGAGGTCGACACTAGTGATGGCAAGAAGGAACAGCTGAGTATCCCTACGAAGGTCCTACGGTACCTTCCTTTCATACCGAGGATCCAACGGCTGTACAAGACAGAGGAGTCCGTGAAACAGATGACATGGCACAAAAATGGCAAAAGGTACAATCCGGACAAGATGGTACACCCATCGGATGGCGACACCTGGACTCATTTCGATGGCATACATCGTGTTAAAGCTGAGGAGGCTCGCAATGTACGTGTAGCGTTGGCAACAGATGGGTTCAACCCGTATGGATTGTCCGCGGCCCCATACACTTGTTGGCCCATGTTCGTGATACCCCTGAATCTCCCCCCCCCCCCCCCCCGGTGTCATCTTTCAACCCAAGAACGTATTTTTGTCGCTGATAATTCCTGGACATCCGGGGAACAATATGGGTGTGTTCATGGAGCCTGTGTTCGATGATTTGATCGATGCTTGGGAAAAGGGGGTACTGACATACGACCGAGCTACAAAGAGAAACTTCACAATGCATGTGTGGTACCACTACTCCCTGCATGACTTCCTGGCGTATGGCCTATTCTGCGGGTGGTGTGTTCACGAGAAGTTTCCATGCCCAATATGCAAGGCAGGTGTGAGGTTCACTTGGCTGAAGAGTGGTGGCAAGTTTTCTTCGTTCGACCAACATCGTCAGTTCCTCCCCCTTGACCATCCATTCAGACGAGACATCAAGAACTTCATGAAAGGTGTTGAAGTCACCGATCCTGCACCTCAGATGATGACCGCTGCCGAGATCCACGCTGAGATAGAGGCTCTCAAAGTTGATAAAGAGAAAGGTCGTTTTGATGGATATGGTCAGTACCACATGTGGACTCATAAATCGGGCTTGACTAGGCTTCCCTATTTCAACGATCTTCTTCTTCCACACAACATTGATTTAATGCACACAGAGAAGAATATCGCCGAGGCGCTTTGGGGAACACTCATGGACACAGAAAAGTCAAAGGACAATGTTAAGGCAAGAGTGGACCTAGCAGCACTGTGTGATAGACCAAAGCAAGTGATGAAGACTCCCGCGCCTAGCAAGAAATGGAAAAGGACTTCGGTCGATTTCGTTTTGAAGAAGGACCAAAGGAGGGAAGTATGTCAGTGGGTTCAGTCGTTAATGTTCACTGATGGGTATGCGGCGAATCTGAGGAGGGGAGTGAACGTGTCCACTTGCCGAGTGTTAGGGATGAAGAGTCATGACTTCCACATATGGATTGAGCGGCTCCTTCCAGTGATGACCAGAGGAGGGCGGTGCAGTCGTCTGCCGTCCCCCCGCCCGAGGAGGACCGGACGACGACCACTGACGACGAGGACTAGCAGCGGGCCCCCAGATAGGAGGGGGTGACACTTCCTCTGGGGGGTGGCGGGGGTGACACTTCCTCTAGGGGGTGGCGGGGGGTGACACTTCCTCTGGGGGGTGGCGGGGGGTTCCACTTCGAGCACCTCATCGGCACCGTACTTGCGTGGGTCCTCGCAGCTCCCGACGCGGCCGATCCCGTTTCAGAGGAGGCCGGTGATTCGTCCCAAGGGCGACAAGTAAGTATCCGTTCATTTTGCATCTCTTCTTGTTCATATGCTGAAAACCAAACTGCGGACTAACAATTCTTCTTACTGACTCCTGTAGGAACTGGGAACTTGTGTCCGGATGCGATCATCGGCAGTGCAATGGGATCCTCGGCGGCCTGATCCGCCTGCACTACCATGGTTTGGTCACCCACGCCCAGGTTGAGTCGCCTCCCTAGACGTGGGACCACTTCAACTCCGCCGTGGATGCCGTGTACGGCACCGTACAGGAGCGGATCTGGCGTGAGTTCTGGGTGAGTCTACATCACACTACATTGCTCAATACTATGGAATCATTAGACGTTCTTGAAATAATGAAAGGACACATGATGTCTGTATGCAGGACTTCTTCACGTTGGAGGAGGGGCATGACCCCGCCTGGGTGATGAAGGTGCAGGACAGGGCATGTAGGGGCCGAGTCACGGACCTGTACTACGAGGCGAGGCTGCAGTGCCACATCAACCACTCGTGCGACGTCCTTGGTCGGTACCCGGGGAAGAGCGAGGCCAGGACCATGACACTCACCAGGGAGCAGTACCTCGTAGTAAGTTATAAAACATTGTTACTGACTCATTCCATGAAGAATAGGTAGCCTTCATTTTATATTCTAACATTTCTAATACAATACTTGATGGCATGCAGATGTGTCCTTCTTGGTGCGCCAGGCACAGAGACTGTTGGGCGGCCATCGTGGACAAGTGGGTCTCCGATGAGTGGAGGGAGAGGCACGCCCTCCGTCGGGAGTGCCACCTACAGATGGGTGGGCTGGCGCACCACCAAGGCAACCGGCCCCTCAGTTCATACGCCCAGGCCTGGGTACACGCTACGCACTTATTTATTTATTTGTTCTAACGCTCAATTCTCATTACTTCTAATCGTCTTTGTGTTTTCCTCGCAGTCCTAGTCGCATGATGGCCAGGAATGCAACGAGTTCATGGCGTACGCCATGGCACACAAGGGCAAGGCGATAGCCCCGGACACCGTCTACAACCCGGAGGACGGGCCCAAGGCGTACAGCAACACGAGCGTCCACAGCAAGCTCACCGACTACGCCTCGTCGGCCCGCTAGCGGCATGGGGAGGACTTCGACCCCGCCACCCAGACCCTTGATACCGACCTCGTGATGAGGCTCGGAGGAGGGAAGCAGCACGGCCGGTACTGGATGGCCTCCAACATGGTCGACTCGACCTCTGTGCCCAACCTCATCTAGATTCGAGCACAGAGCACGAGCTCCTCCGTCCCCATTCGACCTCGGCAGGCGAGCACACTGCACCAGATGGCGGCACTCTAGGTTAGTTCTATTTCATTCGCTGTTCATTACTTTTACACATGTACCTTGCATTTGCATTGTTTAAACGTTGGTGATTGAATATTGTAGGCCACTGTGGAGAGGATGGAGGCCGAGAGGGAGGCCGAGAGGGTCGAGAGGGAGAGGGAGAGGGCCCAGAGGGAGGCCGAGAGGGCCGAGTGGGAGGTCCTGAGGGCCTAGAGGGCGGCCGAGGCGCAGAGGATGCAGGACATGTTCTCATTCATGTCGAGCCTCGGCACCACTCTCCCGGGTGTGGTGGTGCCCCAGTTGCTGCTCGCTCCAGTTGTGCCTCCTACTCCTCTGGCTCTAGGCACTCTGGTGAGTATATATATATGGTTGATCAAGTCCTTTAGCTTGTGTAGATACTAATGAATTCAATTCTCCTTTGTGCAACAGTCGTCGGGTTCGAACCCGACTCTTTCGCCTCAGCACACACACCCCGGCTGGACAGGTCCACCACCGCACGGAGGTGCCCCTTCAGGCTCCCATTGGGATCAGTGGCAGTAGGTGGTGCCCCTTCATGTTTCATTGACTTTTCTTGATCTAGGACTTGTGTTGGATGAAGACTTCTTAGATGTTGTCATGGATTTGCACATTGGATGTGCGTGTGATGGATTATGCAGGAGGATGTGCTTGTGATGGATGTTGGATGTGCTTGTGATATATTATGGATTATGTATGTGTTTTGTGTGATGCTAAATGCCTGTGTGCTGTCTCATGTATTATATATGAGTTTTGCGTGTTTGCTTTCGAAGAAAGCAACAAACAAAAAAAATTGTAAATTTCCCAGCTTTGACGAGTGCCAACACTCGGCAAAGAAGTCTTTGCCGAGTGCCAGGGGTGTGGCACTCGGCAAAGCTGGAAAAAAATGCTGCAAAAATAGCCACTTCCCCAGTTTTGCCGAGTGCCACAGCCTGGCACTCGGCAAAGAGGTCAATTTTGCCGAGTGCCACAGCCTGGCACTCGGCAAAGAGGTCAATTTTGCCGAGTGCCAGATGGTACCACTCGGCAAAGACTATTTTTAAAAACATTTTTTTTAAAAAAAATTTGTTTCTTTGCCGAGTGCTCAGCCCTGGCTCTCGGCAAAAATTCAAATTTTGCCGAGTGCCAGTCCCTAGGCACTCGGCAAAGCCGGCGTCAAATGTTGACGGCAGTTATTTTTTGCCGAGTGCGGGCTTGGCACTCGGCAAAGACTTTGCCGAGTGTCGATTTTTGGCACTCGGCAAAGAAATTTTTGCCGACAAAATCTTTGCCGAGAGACCTTTGCCGAGTGCGGCACTCGGCAAAGCCTTTGCCGAGTGCTTGGCTGGCTTTGCCGAGTGCCCCCAGCACTCGGCAAAGAGGGCGTCTTCTTCATTGTCTTTGCCTAAATGGAATCGCTCAAGCATTTGAATGTCCTTCGGATTTAGCACTACATCTCTAGGGTCCTCGCCATCAACCATTTCATTGTCTACTTCCATGGCGGTCGTCACACCGGGTAAGACTATCTCAAAGCTCCCTTATAGCCCATCTGCTTGATAGAACTCTCCATCATATGTGTTTGTGTCGAAGGTGTAATCTTCATCGTTTGGAACAGGTAGTTTACCGTGTGAAGATACCTGGTGCACAATAGACCAACCCTTAAGATGGTCTTTGTCTTGGCACGCGTATGGCGTATGATACACCTGCACGGCCGGTTGAGATAATATAGACATCTTTTCCTTTATAGACGGAATCATACCTAATCTCGACTAGCCCAAGATGAGGGGTCCGTCTCGTTCGTCCAGGATCAAACCAGTGGCACTTGAATATGACAGGACTAAGAGGTACCCGGCCCTCATATTCAAGTTCATAGATCCCAATTATTTCGTAGTATTCGACGCCATTAGTGTCCGGTGTAAAAACTTGGCTGTTGATGGTTTTCCGACCGGGCCAAGTCCACATATGGAGATGTCTGGGTTTTTGGCATCCGACGTCACAACTTACTCGAAACCTTCTCAATTTTTTACCACAGCCTCCACATGCGATAACACGACGCCTCGACAAGTTACGTGATTTTTGGACTTCGTTTGCATTTTATATAATTTAAAATCACATTTCCGGCAAGTACCTCGACATGTTACGTCAACGAGATGCTCAAGATTTCATGTGAGTTCCTGGATACGGCCTAAACATATCCTAAATATCATGAGTATCAAATTTTGGATGACCAAAGTCCATTATTCCATGTACCTGCAGTTCAAATTTGGAATATCCCGAAAAAATCGACGAAACAAAATAAACTAATGAAATATATCAAAAAAAAGTCAAAATTGCCCCAAATTTTAAAATAGAGTTTGAAATACTGTCACAAGGCCCTAGAAAAAAATTTGGGCCCAAAATCAAAAAAAAAATTTGCCGAGTGCCATGGGGAGGCTTTGCCGAGTGCCAGCCCAGGAGGCACTCGGCCAAATATGATTTTCAAAAATAAAAAAAAATTTACCGAGTGCCTGGCGCTGGCACTTGGCAAAATAAGTTTTAAAAAATTAAAAAAAATTGTCGAGTGCCCAAGGCTTACACTCCGCAAAATATGTTTTTAAAAAATAAAAAAAAATTGCCGAGTGCCTGGGTCTGGTCTCGGCAAAATAAGTTTTAAAAAATAAAAAAAAATTGCCGAGTGCCTATATCTGGCACTCGGCAAAATATTTTTTAAAAAATAAAAAAAATTTGCTGAGTGCCATGGGCTGGCACTTGGCAAAATATGTTTTTAAAAAATAAAAAAAATTTGCCGAGTGCCTGGGGCTGGCACTCGGCAAAATAAGTTTTTAAAAATAAAAAAATTGCCGAGTGCCAGCCGTTAGGCACTCGGCAAAATTTGACGGCTGGTGGCCGCCGTCACGGACCGGCCACCTTTTGCCGAGTGGGATCTTTGCCGAGTGCCGCGGCACTCGGCAAAGCCCAGTTTTGCCGAGAGCCTGGCTTTACCGAGTGCCTGGCACTCGGCAAAGCCACCTTTGCCGAGTGCTTTATTTTGCCGAGTGCGGCAATCGGCAAAATATTGCTTTGCCGAGTGCCCCAATAAAAAGCACTCGACAAAGTCCAGTTTTCCGGTGGTGAGGTAGTAGCTAACCAACGAATTAATCTGTATACGTCATTCCTACTGATTTATCATTGGAACTAAGTGACATTTTCATTTTGTACTATATATATACCTACCCTCTGATTGGCGTGCCGCCACAGCCTTGTCCTATACTCATGTGGCTCCCGTCAAAGCAAAAATCAAAACTGATGGAGGACATATATAATATTAAATATGTATACATGTTACTCCTACGTTCTATACATTCATGTGCTGACGATGTGCACTACTATATATATATAACTACTATATTATAATCATATACGATATACGAAGCCAGCCGTGCCGGCCAGGAAGACGGGAGGAACCTCATTTGAGCAACATTTGGCACTTGCGTGAGATACTGGAAAGGTGCATGCATAATGCATTCTTTTTTTTTAAGGTAAAGGATATCTACTACTAGTTATAAACAGAGTAGAGAGATGGGGCGAAACATTCCCCATTGAAAGTTCTGAAGTGCCCGTTGCACATTACAAGGACGAGAGTGCGTAAACGCTTCACAGGAATACAGACAAGAGCTAGCAACACTTGCTTGTCTAGCCTGCTTTGCGAGCTTATCAGCCACTTTATTTGTTTCCCTTTTAACCTTGATGACTGAGTGTTGCATTCCTTGAGTGGTTGTTGCCAGTTCAGCAAGGATCGGTCGTACAGACCAATGTCCAGGATTGAGGCGCAGAGAATTTTTTTGGGACCTCATTGTCAGTGAGAAAGTTGACGACCTGTAAGTTTAGCGCTGCGGATAGCTTGGTCCCCCAGTAGCAACGCATATGCTTCCGCGTCCAAGGGTTCCAATGTAATATGGAATGGCAACCTGAAAAAAAGATGTTGTGCAGAGGCTATGTGTAGGAGTAGTAAGGATGAGGACGCCTAATGCAGTTTGGGTCTGATTTGGAGGTGGCTGTACACACAGAGAAGCGTCGCAAAAGACCTTTGGGCCATCATTTACCTGCATATTTATACCTTGTGAAGGTAGCTGCCGGAGGTTCGGATGTTCTAGATAATTAGTGGAAAGCCTATCTTCATCCATTGCCAATCTATAAGCCATATCTATGTCTTTTGCTTCACATATCACTCTTGTAGGAGAGCAATGAATATTGTTGAATCTGTGATCATTTCGTGATTTCAATAAACACCACATTATAGAAAAAATCAAACCTATAGTGGCATGGCCCTTGTTGCAAAATTGTAGCAATATGAAGATGATGCCCACGGCCTGAGGAAGGCAAAGTATCAGCTCTGAACCCTAGCGAGGAGGCAAACCAAACTGCCCTAGCATAGTTGCACTCAAAAACAGATGGACTTCATTTTCAATACAACCACAGCGTGAGCAAGTTTCATCAACATTAGGAACTATTCTATGTATCCTGCTAGCTGTTCCAAGAGCTAGCCTAAGTAACCGCCATGCAAAAGTTTTGACCCTTGGTTGGATTGTCCTATCAGCCCACACTCGGCGAAGGATCTGTAAGACCTGCATTAAGAATGTTAGTCGGAGATGAATTTGTTGCAGCCTCAGTTGCCAACATCTTGTAAGCACTCTTGGAAGTGCATAAGATATCAAGCGTGTACCTGTAATGGTAGGAATATGCAAAAGAACATCTAGGTTTGCTGTCCAAAGAGAGTAATGATTTTTTCAGCATCCCAATTTTTTGTATTTGTCCTCCATAAATCAGATAAGTTGTTGGTACTTTGATAAGCTATTTGCTCAAGATTTAACATATCATGCATTTGTCTCTATAAGGGACACCAAGGTCGATTCCATTCCATATATTAGTATTACCATCTATGAATTGGATAGTAACATGTTTTTCAAGATTATGTCTGATGGTAAGAATAAAAGTCCAGAGGGTTGATTTAGGTAAGTAGTTATTAGCAGCTGTCCAAAGGGTAGCATAAGGAAAATACTTGGACTTGATAATCTTAGCAACCATAGAATCTGAGTCATGCACTAGACCTGTGGTAAGTTGCAACTCGTGCGTGTCTGCAGTCAAAGAGATCGATGGTTCCCAGAGTCACACAGCATGTGGTAAGCTGCAAACGGCAACGGAGTGACGTCATGAGGCAAATCGTGCAACTCGAGCGTGTCTGCAGTCAAAGAGATCGATGGTTTTTTCCGCAAAAAAAAAAAAAAAGAGATCGATGGTTTGAATGGGCCCACCGGGACCTGTGGGCTGCACCTTTTCGGCCTCATAATTTGACCCATCTTAGTAGCCAGCGGGCCTGATTGTGCATCCACGTTGGTGCTGGCCCACGAACGGCCCGTGACTTACCTACACCCAAAATAGGTACGTTCTACACTTCGGTGGTCAGATTTTGTATTATTTGTGCTTGTGATATTTGAGGACACTGGTATTATTCCAGTGTCTGGTAACGTTTCCTCAAACAAAGTATATGTATTTCTTGTGATCCATGGAACCTTAAACCATTAATTAGAGTCTGTTTGGAATGTAGGAATAAAAAGAATAGAGAAATAGAATGAAGCAAAAAGTAGAAAACTACAGCAGTTCAAAACAAAGAAATTGAAAATTGGGGGGAGGGGTGTGTTTGGATTGCAGGCCGGATTAAAAATAGGAGTGTCACATGTGCCCATGAAACAAAGTAACCTCTCTGTCCACTCTAATTAAGCAGGGTTTCCATATGCTGAGGCAAGAAAAGTCAAAAAGAACACTTGTGATTATATTGGCAATGCATGTGCACATTTACTAACAATATTGGGAAATGCCTTTCACATCCCCACGCCCACCGTCAAATGTGGACTTATGGAATCTAACTGCACAAGACTTATCATGTCGTTCTCTCCCTCATTTCCTGGCCACACAAACCATATGGCATCTTCTGTCTCTAGTTGGTAACATAGATCACAAGATAGGCAACAACATCGAGTAGCTAAATGGCACCATGGGAGCCCATTCCACAATGAGTCGATGGATAGCAACAAGGACGATTCTCCTTCTCATCCACAGATTGAAGCAAATGGCCAATTTTAGGGTTAGGGTTTTTAAGTCTCGTTTTAGGCCTTGTTCGCTTGGAGGAATTTGTGAGAGCGTGAACAGTGAATTTCAGTCGGCTACAGTGAATTCTGGCTGGTTTTTTCAACCAGCCGAACGGCGCCTTAGGATCTAGGGGTTTTGTGGTGTCCTACTCTAAGCCTAGCAAGTCATCAAACCATCGGTTTAAGAGGTTACAACTAAGGCTGGTCGAAAAACTCATAACTCGCTAGCTCGCTCAACTCACTCGTTAATGGCTCGGCTCGAGCTCGACTTGTTTAAAAATTTTAATTAACAAGCCAGCTCGATCCATCTCGGTTAATAACGAGCCAGCTCGCAAGCCATAATAATCCATGTTACAATAACTGAAATCGGCTCGGCCCATTGGCCATATATCCCTCGGCGGCTCGGCCCAGCCCAACCATGAAACCCTAACAGTATACAGCACACCAGTCCACTCCACTTCCACCGCAGTCCGCAGTCACGGACTTTTCCCTTTCCCCATCCTGACTCCTGACCTCCCCCGAGCCGCCGCACTGCACGGCATTCTATCTCCTCGCCGCACGCAGGCACACAGGTCCTCTCCGGTCTCCCATCTCCACACGCAGCTCGCTGGCTTGCCAACATCTACTTCGCCCCGTCCCATCTCGAGCTGGTCATGGAGGATGAGGAAGAGGTCCTAGGGATGCTTCCTCCGGTGGCGGCAAGTCTTGAATCGAGGAGCAAACGCAAGAACATGCCGTCCTTGACAGACATTCGCGGTGGCCACGACCAAGGTCGAGGATCCGCAGCCGCGAGTCCACTGCTCCATCGGCCTCCATATCAGCAGATACGGACACTGTATGTATTTTTGCTGATGCTTTGATCTGTAGGATGCAGCCTAGAATGTGTGTGATTCCTGTGAATATATATATGTGCAGGATGCCACTATGCCAATATATTTATGTTTATTCATGTGAACGTGTGATTCGTGTGATCTACAGACTATAGTCTGTAGGCTAGTTGTGCAGCAAAATTGATTTTTGACCTTATGTAATCTATGTAGCACATCGAGCCAGCGACAGTTCAAAATCTGAGTTACTTATCTACCTAGATGAAGCAAACCATTCTTGATGACTATAGAAGTTCTTTGAAGCCAGCGAAAGTTCAAGCACTAGTTTGAACATCTAGTTGGATACGAGGTTCTAAAAGTCCTCCTGTTCTTCTGGTATGTGATGCTTAGTCTATTTTTCAACTCCATTTTCCCCCAAAGTTTGTGTATGTAAATATGTAATGCTTAATTTTTTTACTATTTTTTTACAGGGAGAAGATGGTGACGATGGTGACATTGAGAGTGTGGAGTTTCCAAGCAGTGTGGTGGAAAGCAACTAATAAGTCTATTTTAGAATGTCCAGCAGTGTGGTGGAAATCATATTTGTTCTCACTTGATGTGTTGTTCACATACAGGTAACAAGCTACAAGGAGGGACCTGTTGGCTGCGCCCCATCCCCATGGCTACTTCTGACTTGCTTTTCGTGTCAATTGGCATGCTGCTGCTCTAACAGCATTACAGCAAACCTATGTATATATTTGCTACAGACGTGATCACACTAGATGTTGCTCGTTTATTTTGCTTCGTTCTTGAATTCTGTATGGATGAATGGAATCCTTCAATGGATGATGCTATAAACTGTATGAGTATGACTATCTTGGACTCTTGGTCATGGTCATGGTGGGCTGGCTGGACAAAAATTCTAGTTCGATTTGTCGAATTGTGGATCAATCAATGGATGGATTATATTCTCCATTGTTAAGTTTATAAGTACTTTGTTTAGTTCATTTTAAGTATGCATGTGATGTGTTTGTTGCTCACTTGCTATTATAAATTTATAATCTCTTTTCTGTATTGTGTTTTTATGATTTGGCTTGCGAGCAAAATGAGCCTGTTAGCGAACCGAGGCGAGCTAGTCTGCTGGCTTGTTTGTATAATGAGCCGAGCCGAGCCAAAATGTTAACGAGCCCAGCTGGCTCGATATCTAGGTCTAGTTACAACTATGGTGAGGTGAAGCTATTGGTGTTGCTTGTTGGAGTGGTGAAGGAAGGTATGGGGGGGGGGGGGGGGGGGGGGGGGGGGGGGGGGGGGGGGGGGGGGGTCATTCAGCTCTAAAACAATTTGGGTTGATAGCATTTAAGGGACCAGGTAGTAGTTTACGATCAAAGCTATGCATGACATTTAGAGGTGGGGCGATCACCCTCTTTTGTTAATGGAAGGTACGATAGAGGGACGACAGCGGTTCACCAGTACTGCAGCAAAATGTGAGGCGGTGGAGGCACAAGGGCGAGTGGCAACATATGGGCAAGGGTGAGGTGGCACATGTTTACCATGCATTAATTATCTATTCTCGTGATAGGTTGAGTTTGCGGATATGGCACGAATGCTATCCCCATTTTTAAATATGTGATATTTATTGTCTCCAAATGAAATGGCAAGACATTTGTTCGTTGTATTGAAAAGGAGGAGGACCAACAAAATACAATGAAGAAACTTAAAAAAAAAACAAGTATATGACGTTTAGGATAAGCTAATTAGTTCATTTAGACGACTGATTAGCATTTCCTAAATATCATCTACATAGAAAAACGGTGG
Source organism: Miscanthus floridulus (assembly GCF_019320115.1). Lineage (NCBI taxonomy): Eukaryota > Viridiplantae > Streptophyta > Magnoliopsida > Poales > Poaceae > Miscanthus > Miscanthus floridulus. Next base: position 2,573,866 of record NC_089589.1, read on the forward strand.
AGCTGTACTACAAGCATTATATGTATCACCGTTGGCCGCCACCTCTATTATAACTTGCAAGCTACTAGTAAGAGAACTATAAACCAGTTCAGACTTCTAGATGCTGACAGATAGTAGGCTCGTTGACGAGCTGGAGCAGGAACTGGTGGTCAATCGTCCAACCATCCGCGGCAGAGATGTGGACCGGCGACCGGATGGGTCCAGCAAAGTTCTCAATCGTCGGGAACGACGACGGCGACGACGCACCCAGTGCCGGGACCCACTCATTGTCATGGACGGCGGCGAGCAGTCCGTGGCAGCTGTCGTCGTCGACGTAACAATAATACTCGCTGCTAGCGATACTGCTACTACTGTTCAAGGTGTTGTCGGAGGTCGCCGGAGATTCAGTCGCGGCTGTGGTGGTAGAACAAGACGCAACAGCAGCAGCTGATGATGCTGTAGGAATCGTAATATTATTGCTGGTGCAGCTGGCAGGGACGACTACGGCGGTGGTCTCGAGGATGACCGGCGCCTCCGCAGAGTCGTTGGCCGTGCAGGTGTGCTCCCCCACGCGCACCACCGTGTACTTGGGCGCAGCAGGGGCGGCTCCGCCGTCGTCGGCGTCGTCGTTGCGCTGCACCGTCCATTTGGCGGCGCAGCCTTGCCGTGTGCACCTGTAGTAACTCCTGCACGTAAACGTATACATACGTCAGTATAGTGCGGTTGAATTTTGCAAGGTTCGTTCACTGTGCCGATTTACCGATCCATCGGTATCGGCATACAGTTTGAATCACGACAAGGGCCCACCCAACGTGTATCACGACACGATAGTCATTGTTTGACTGGTTGCAGCGTTGCCAGCAAGTAGCGAGGGGGTCCCAAATGGACTGTATGCAACGGGTTTTTTCCACTGCAGCTACAGCAGCTAGTGTGTCACTGTGTCCATATACTACTGGTGCACCTGATGAATCACTAGCTAGTACAAAAAAAAACGTTTTTATTGATGGTTTTTTTAATCTTTACTGATGATTGGCGGATATTTGAACCGTCGGTGTATAAGACAAAGGCCAGTGAAAACAAAAAATTTACACTACTGTCAGTTTAAAAACCCGCAAGTACAAACATATCTTACTGACAGTAGTCTTATACCAACCATCAGTGTAAATATAGATATATACTAGCGGGTCAATTACATCAACCGCCAGGGGCGGTTCTAGAACTAGGAAGCATGGATGTCGCTAGCATTGCTATAATGGTTATTAAGTGTGCCATTGTTTACTAGCATTGCTATAATGGTTATGTGTGCCATTGTTTCGTTCTTACATTAATTTTTTGTTGAGTTTGTGAAAGTCATATTGTTGTCAAGTGATTAGCAATAGTAACACCGTGAATCCGCTCCTGTCAACCGCCTCTACAAATTGCTTTACAGAAACCAAAAAATACAGATGCCCATAGTGTCGCACTACTGCAACCGCACGTGTCCTCCGATCCATGCTCGCTGGTGGTTCAACCATCGGCGAGCATGGAGGCCACATGCGGCGATGGCACAACACCGGCTAGCACCTGCCAACTCATGTCTGACAAAAGAAGAGCCACACCACAAGTAAAATGAGGAAATCAGAACACATTGACAAAATCAAGAGACGTGCGCGTGTGATGTCAAAGAACACAAGCACGGGCATGAACATGAATTCGAACACAAAGTGGTCACGCTGCGTCACCTGCGCTTGGTCATGCCGCCAGCGGGTGGCCGCCGCGCCCGCCCGTGCCCGCACTGTCATCCCATGCATGAGAGAAGGGAGAGAGCAAGAGGATGGGGAAGAGATAATAATTAATAAGGTTGGCATTTGAGGAAGAGGGGCGTGGGGATCCAAGAGGAACATGGGGTAGGTATTTCATTTTGAAAGAAGAGGCAGTCGGAGTTAATTTTTCGTGCACCGACTACACTAGCGGATGACATATAACTCACCGCCAGTGAAACTTTTATTTTTTTACGACCGTGCCTTGGCACATATTTCATTAAACGGCAGTCTTGGCCGTGGAACTTTTATCTCTACAGGCGTAGTTAGTCAATCGTCTTTAGAAATATATCTTCACTGGCAGTTCTAGACTATGGACCAACAAATTGTTTGTCCTGGCGCCTGTACCTACAGGCCACCGGTGAAAAAAAAACAAAGCGTCAATCATTAGTGTTTGTTTATTTAATCGATCCTACGAATTACCTGGGGTACATGGCACCTTCGATCAGCTTCTGCCCGTACTTCCTCCATTGGTACCCATCGAATAAATCGGGCGCTGACGTCACAACCATCGACGTGCCGCTCTGTTCCTTCTTCCTTCTGCAGCAGCAGCAGCGTCCATCAGTCGTCGATCAAAATCGAAGCACCAGCGACAGATCCTGATCAGCCTGTACGTGCGTACCTTCTTTTGCAGTAATGACGGCGAGGCCGCGCAGCGCCGGCGGTGGCAGGGTCCCCGTACGTGGTGTTCGACGTTGGTCACCTCGTCGTCCCGGCCTCTCTTGCTGCTCCGCCGCCCCCGCTGCCAGCGGCGTCTCCCGCCGCATGTTCGTCGGCCATACTCGATGGCGCCGCCGCTGGAGGCCGGTGGGGGTGGTCCAGGTCCAGCAGCGCCCGCCAGCGGACTGGTACAGAACAAAGCTTTACTCCCGGTGGGGAACCCCCTCTAGTCCCGGTTCCCCACCGGGAGCAAGCATCCGGGACTAAAGGAGGGTCCTTTAGTCCCGGGTCAGGAACCGGGACTAAAGGGGCACCAACCGGACCAACCGGGACTAAAGGTCCTCCCAGCTTTAAAAAAATAATGTCTCACACCGCTGCGTCCCGTGAGATTCGAACCCAAGACCTCATGCATTGCCTCGCGCGTAGCTTACCACCCCACCTACACAACACATCTAACAAAGAATGGGATGCTTCCCTTTTGAACTAACCCATTACCAACCGGGACTAAAGGTTACCAACCGGGACTAAAGGTTGGGGACTTTTAGTCCCGGTTGGGGGCTCCAACCGGGAGTAAAGGTCCACCTTTAGTCCCGGTTGGTGTCTCCAACCGGGACTAAAGGTCCCCTGCCACTGTGCCGAGCGCAGTAGCCGTTGGGCAGGGACCTTTAGTTCCGGTTGGAGACACCAACCGGGACTAAAGGTCTCTCTAGTCCCGGGCGCAAAAAATGCCAGGACTAGAGCCCATTTTAACCTCGGATGAAAGGTCTGTTCTCTACTAGTCCAACGGCGAACTCCAGCTTATTAGCAGGCGGAGACGACGGCATGGTGAGCAGCTCACGGAGCTGCGCCAGGAGCTCACCCTGCCGCCCGAGCAGCAGCGTCATCGCCGCCGCGCTAGCTAGCTGATCTCGGGCGAGTTTGTGTCTAATTAACCCTGGCGAGTGACCGTGGCTAGCTATTAGGGCTAGCTGCCTGCTTGCTAGAAGCTAGCTTGATGCATGCCAGGTCAGAGGTCACGACGTCAGGTAGGGTGACCGTGAGAATAGATACCGGCACTAGTCTCAGCTCACTTTGTTTATAAAGAAAAGCTAGTAGACCTAGTACGTACCATGCAGCTAAAGTGCTGCTGCAGGCTCTACTGCTCTATGACAATCGGCAAAAAATCTAAGCTTGACACATTGGCACCTCCTGGAAGCTTGGACATCGCGCATCATGTGTGGCTCCCACACGGTCACGTGGCGTTTTCACGGGTATGGGATACTCTAGTTTGTCAAGAACAACCATATATACTCATGATGACTCGAAGTCGTCATTCTAGAAACTGTGCAACAATAAACCTGCTCCAACTTCATTAGTTTAGTTCTAACTACTAAGAAAAACTTCATTAATTTATGTTGTAACAAGGGGATTCTATGTGAAATAATATACGTGCGTGCTGGTTTCGTTTTACTTTGTTTAAATTTGTCTAATAAATGTGTACTCCCTCTGTCCCTAGAGGACGTCCTATATAGTGATCGTCACGGAGACCAACGTGCACTCAAAAAAAACCGTGGTACCCCTAGGGGAATCTTGCACATGTAGCTTGGGAACAGCACTCGGCTCGGAGCCTCCTCATATAGTGGACGGCAGGAGCTGATGGGTGGACAGGTGCCGTACTTTGGTACAGGAGCTAGAAGCTAAAACGTCTTCCTTTGTGATACTTTTTTTTTAATGTATTATGAGATGGAGGGAGTATATAATATATATTTAAAAGTGAAAGAGTGGAGGGTATTGGTGCATGGACTGGTGGTGATCCGTGAGCTGAGTGTCCTGTCTCCCAGTCAGTACGACCTTGACGTACACATGTGCGCTAGCTGGTCCTGAATTACGTGCATACAAGTGACGTCATCACCATGACGCGCGCGCTCTCTTGAGCTGGGTCGTCGATGGGACCCATGTAGGGATGAAAACGGATCGGATACGGACGGATATCACCGATATTACATTTGTTTTCATATTTCTGTCCGGATTCAGATTCGAATACGGATAGTGTCAACTATGTCGGATAGGATACGATTGGATATCGACATCATAAATATGCGATTTGAGTATTCGGATATGGATACGGTATCGGATGTTGGATATCCGGACTCGGATACGGACAGATCTCAACCCTTCTAAACGGATTCGGTTTCGAATACGGTCAGAAAATATCCGTACCGTTTTCATCCCTAGACCCATGCAATGCATGCAGGATTGCAGGAAGGAAGAAGGAAAGAAGCAGACGAGCATGCAGGAAGCAAGGAAGAAGGAAAGAAGCAGACGCCTACAGCAATAAATCAAGCCACAGTAAAGAAAAGGAACTTCCTTCAAGAAAAAAAAACAGAGAGAAAACAACAAGTCGATGGGAGGTCGAATTATGAATGGATTTGTAAGCCGATACGCCTGCACGGCAGTGGCAGAGGATGGATGATACAAATTAAGGTGTAGCATAACTATATCACTAGAGCTCCATGACTTGATTTATGGTGGAGACATAGGAAAAACGGACTTGCTAGTGCCCAGACGACCGATCTGGGGCGCTAGCGTCGGAGGCTACCCCCACTCAGCGAGTGAACGAGCACCCCCAGCGCGTCGGGCTTGCGAGCGAGCGCCCCAGCAGTGCGCCCGCGCCGCTAGCCGCTTCCCACACACATTCCATGGCAACACCCGATCTACTTTTGAAATATCCAGATACAACAGTTGCAACATACAAAAGAAGGCTGATGAAACACTTAAAACATGCGTTTGAAACACTTGCAAAAACACCTGAAAAACACTTAAAAACCATTGCAAACATGTGCAACATCCAGATAAAACACTTGCAACAGACGTACGAAACACCTGAAACACTTGAAACATACGCTATGCATGTATATGCAACATCTATATGAAAACACTTGCAACATATGTCTGATACGGATGGAACATTTGGAACATACACTTGAAACATACGTGCATAGCCATTGAAACATGTGCAACATCCTGATCTACTTTTGAAATATCCCGATCTATTTTTGCAACACCGATACGAAACACTTGCAACATAGGCGCTGAATAATGTCCTACCTAGCCATATTGAGTCCTCTGCCACTGTGCACGCGCTTGGCAAGCAAGGCTATGGAAGTTGGAACCTCCTCTCCTCCAATGCAAGCTAGTAGAAGTTATAATTTAGAAATCGTGCAAGAAACCTGCTCTACTTTAATAATTGACTTTATTTGTAAGGGGAGTTTTGTGTGAAAACAAAATGCATTCATGGCCAATTCCTTGTACTATGGGAATCTATCTTATTTCTCTACTACATGTCCTTTTAGAAATTCAAACGGTGGTGGACCTCCTCGTGAGTTCCGAGGATTTTCCTATCTATCTCCCATAGGCCGATGTCATGAGCTAGCTGTACGTTTATTGACATATACTCCTCTCTTTCTAAATTATAAGTCATTTTGCTTTTTCTAGGTACATAGGTTTTTTTGCTGCGTACCTAGATAAACGCTATTTTAGATATATAGAAACGTTATGTTACATGTGGTGTCCTCAGTTACGTGGATGCTAGTGACGCCAGCACCATGACGTACTACACTTGGTTGGCTAGCTGCTGTGCAAATTAAAGCGTGTGTGCACGACCTTATCGTTATTGACATCACGCATGCAGTCAGTCACAGCTGGATGTAATAATAAGCTAGGTTTTTGTTGCAACGCACACAATTTAGCGTGCATGTATAGTAGTGTCACTACCGCAATAACGTGCGTGTCAATAACCTTGTACAGTAGATGGTAGAGTGATGATGTTCACATGGAAAATATGTGTGCGAATATACATACACTTGACATTGATCTAGATGCATGTGATAAAGATATTTGCTTTCTGCATGTTCTCGCAACTTTACAACAATCGTGTTGCACGAACAATTTCGGTATATATATCCACAATTAATTTAATTATACATGTTTATGATCAGTACGACATAATAGTATGCTAATGGTGAGTGGTATTTTCCTCAAAAAAAAAAAGGGGAGTGGTATTATTATGCAGCTCGATCTACATAGGAATCCATTTAATTATATACTACGTCAATCAACTAAACAAAGAGAGAACACTATTGGTAGGAGGAGTATCCACTAGCTGAGAAATTCCTTATTATTTGACCCTTAAAAATCGTGCTCTTCCCAATTTAGCACCCATACTTCAAATCTTCCTTATCTGGCATCTCTTGAAATTTATGTTCCTTATGAACTAACACTACCGTGAGTTTGGCATGTAACGGCGTTAAGTTCCATTTTAAAAAGATAGTTTTGCCCCTTCAAGTGTTCCAGCTTTTTATTTTTGGTTAATATTTTTTTGGGTACTTGAACTACAAGCATGTTTTGTTTTTTTGTGATTTTTTGGGGTGCATGTTTGGATGGTGGACTGGGAAACTTGCATGGGCCAGGCAGATCACCCAGGCCGTTGATTTCCAACGCCTTGGGCTGGATGTTGTACCTGCCTGGGTGAGCCTTCCCAGGCCAGGTCACAATCCAAATAGCCCCTTAAAGCTAGTGCTCCATTTTTTTTTTTTTGCTTCTTTTTTCATTACTACCATGGTTGTTCTCAACGTGTTAATTGAAACTATCTTACATTTGATCAAATTAACATATATATACCAAATCCAGAGAAGTAAATTATGACAATATATTTATATTGTCATATAATATTTACCACTGCTATATATCGTTCTTTCATTATTATAAATAAACTTGGCCAACCTTGACTACCGTTTGTTTGCCTTATGGGGATGCGTCCGTACAGCCAAGGAGACTCAATAATGGTGGGCAAAGGATCGGAACAAATACTACCCCAGCTCAGTTTTTTTCCTGACGGTCTCTTCCGTCAGGAAAAGTACCAAAAACCGTCAGGAAAGGTCATCTGTGACGGTTACCGTCAGGGATAAGCCGTCAGCGGAAAAACGTCATGGAAAGTCGAGTTTCCCTGACGGAAAACCGTCACTCACTATTCACTGACGGCAGAAACTGTCAGGAAAGATATACAGCGTCGGTTTTCAGCCTGACGTCAGGGAAGATTTCCTCTGACAGCCGAGAAACGTCAGGGATACTTTTAGCTTTTCCCGTCGGTCAGAGAACTGTCAGCGAAATTTCAAACTTTCCCTGTCAGTGCAGCACCGTCAGGGATGAAATAACTTTCCCGTCGGTTCGCTAACTGTCAGCCATGAAATAAACTTTCCCGTCAGTGTCCAACCATCAGGGAAAATATTTCCAGTCATTTAGCTGGCAAAATCACTGATTATTTAGCCATTATTATTCTACTGTTCACAGCAACTAATCGGCCACTAAAAAATAATATTACAGCAACTGATGTAACCATTCATCCACGCTTAAGTAATAAATATTACATTCAATAATCTTAGAACATCATTCAAGTTGTTCATGAATACAAAGCTTTATAATAATTAGTGCCTCCTAGTCATCCTTCAAGTTAGGGACCTAAAAGGGAAAGCACAAGTTAAAAGTGCTAACTTACAATTAGATGCTATCCTCCCAACACAACTAGTAGCTAGCTGCTATCTCATGACAGTATGCAGCCACTTCTGCACAAGATAGCCAAAAGAAATCGACATTCCTTGACCCAGGAAGTCTACAGGTAGCAATCTGCTTTTTGATGGCAGTATGCACCCACATTTGCACAAGCACACGCAGTGAATAGGCAACATGCCGCTGCTACTCGACAACTAGCATGCATGCCTTGAAGCGTGATGGAATCCGCATATTTTGCTTCACAGCCTAGATATGCAGCAGCTCATGCACAACCAAGATACCTCCCTTGCACAAAATACCCAGCATGACACATGCATGGCCCTCAAACTTTGTTGCCATCAGCTATATTTGATAAACAAAAGACTACAGCTTCACAAAATACTTCCTGCCATCGCACAACTCAATGGCCATCACTGTTGTCCATGTCCAGGTTGGCTGAAGCACAAGATGATCCATCTATAGTCCCTCCCTAGAAAAAAAATAAATATATAGGATCATTCCAGGAGGCAAGCATAAATAAATAAAACAGCCTACTGCTGACGCCAATCCTTACAGGAAGCAAGCATGCATCTATTTACAACCACTTAAACACTTTGAACAAATAAAAGGCAGCAACTGCATAGTTTCATTCACTAGACAAATAAACTAGGACTTACTAGCAGCAACACACATGCCAACAACCAACAAGAAAAAATAGCCACTTGTTCTACAGAATCTTTTCACATGCAGATGAAGATAATGAGAGCTAGTGGTATCTCTATTTTAAGCACATGCACAAGTATTTTAAGCACATGCACAAGCAAGATACATATTGGTACAGCAAGATAATTTTGAGCACAAGCAGCTGCAGGTGAAGAAATTGTTAATCTTACCATGTCATTTTCTTCTACCTAAAGCAGGTCTGGTGGTATCTCTATTTGTACTTTGTTAAGAATGAGCTGCAGGTTAAGATACATAATTATACATAATTAGTATTTATGAACCTTGAACTGTAGACAGATAGTGCACCAAAACAGAATTATACCTCAAGTACACGACCATTACGCTTCACATCTCGAGTCAATGCAGCATTCTGTTGAACCAAGGCATTGTTTTGATCAGTTAAGCGACCAACGTTGGCAACTGATTCCTCATATCTTGCCAACAAGGTTTGAAAAGCCCTTGAGGTTGCTGGCCTTGTTCCACTTGCCTTGGCAGCATCAATTATTGTAACCATGTTGACAGCACCATTTCCTATTGCAAGGCGACCATGCGGCAAGCCACCACCAATATCATATGCAATTTGACCATCAAAAGGTTGCTCTTGCCAGTTCTCTGGATACTTTTCTTGCAATGCTTCATTATAGTCATCCTACAAATAACAGAAATTATTAGTCAGAAACTACATAGGGAAAAGCATGAAACTAGATAGAAGGTGCTTCTACATACAACAAGTTTCTTTACTCGTTCTAGAATTAGGCCAGCATTCCCATTGGCATCACAATTCTTAAGGCCAGCTTTCATGCAGGAAAACGCATTTATTATAGTACCCTTCCCAGGTCCATGCTTAGCTTCCTTCAAGGCATAAAAGAAGTGACCAATGTTAATGCATATGAAAATGTCAAAGTTATTCAGAAATGGATGGTGATTAAGGAGATTACCAGATATTGTTGAGTCTCAACTAGTGGCCTAGAACCACCCCTGTTTTGAGCACCATCAGGATTTTTTTTACGAGATTCTTGCCCAAGACTCCTTTTCTTCAAGTATTCAGCAGAGCACCAATACGTACAAAGGGACTCCCAGGCTTCTACAGTGAACCAGTCAGGCTTGCATTGCATGTACTCTTCAAAAGTTAGTAGTTTGGCACTAGCAAATGCATCAGACTTCGGGCTCTTTATGATTTCGCGATAGTAGTACTTGACAGCATCTGGACGAGCTTGGTACATCATATTCTTGCATTGGGTGCGTGCATATTTAATTCTCAAATACACAGTCTGCTTCATCTTCAAGATCTTCAGGAACTGAATATATGCTCTGGAAAAGAAACAATAATCAAGCATTACTATAAATAGTGTTGAACACCACTTGAAACTGCTTAGACATGCCTACAGTTGAAAGAAATACAATGACAGATCTTATATGCTCACCTAGAACCCTTGTTTCACATGATTAGCTGGGGTCTGTGCATCCTCCTCCCTTATAATGTGCGAATAGTGTTCCCACTTGCTTGCATGATACTTGAATGGACGACCATCTCTAGTTGTCCCTTCAATGATCGGAGGATATTCTTTCTTTAAAAGCACTCCAAGGATTGGGCCTTTCTTCATCTTATCATCAATTGAGTAATTAGCATAGCGGAATTGGCTGCTCAATAAGAAAAATGAAGTACACCATAAAAGGATTAGCAAGTTCTAACACTAGCATTGTCCACACTAAGAGAAAAAAAACTTAGCATGCACATACTTGTCACCCTCAGGTATTATTTCTACTCGACCACAGCAAGGCTTATGTGGTCTATTGCGGCCCCTTATCCTCTTTCCTACAGGGGGCTGACTCTCGACGTCATGTGAGACATCACTTGATCTTGGTCGCCTATCCGTCCGATGATTGAAGGACTGCATCTCCTGCCACATAACATGTTGCAACATAATGTTAGTAGCAGATTTTTAAATGCAACAGTACAAGAGTAGAAAAAAGACTACATACAAAAGTTAAATATAACAATACAACAGTAGAAAAAAAGACTGCATACATAAAAGTGAGTCTAGATTAGGATGCATAGCAGCACACAAAAGATACACACCACTGAGTTCAGATTAGGATACATAGCAGCACACAAAAGATACATAGGACTGAGTCCATATTAGGATAGAACTATGACTTCAACATTAGTACAATAATTTCAGAAATAAAAACACGAAGCATTTTTTAGAAATCCTCGTCCTCATAACAATCTTCATCAGAGCATTCAACATCATCTTCGTTGTCTTCTTCATCAGATTCTAATATCTCTTCCTGTTCTAGAGCATCAGTTTGCTTCTCTAGCTCTTCCAATTCTTTTGGATCAGTTATTTCATCTGCTGATGAGGCAACTATTTCAATGTCACCTAGATCGATCACAAATGTGCCCTCCAGTCCATCCTCTTGAAAAAATGAGATGTCATGTGATGGTTCTTCGGTTTCAATGGAATCATTGTTGATTTCAATTGGTGGCAAACGATCTCATGGTGCTACATGGACACTACCCACCATTCCTTCAAATTAGGTTTATCACAAGCATATGGCAGATAATAAACCTGTGTAACTTGACTCGCTAACACAAATGGTTCAAAATTTCAAAGCCTTGAGCTATGCTTCACTTCCACCAAACCAAGATTTTCAGTTCGCCTAACACCCCTAGATGTTGGATCAAACCAGCGACAATAAAATAGAACTAGCTCAAGTTCTTCCCTGCCCTCCCAAGAAATTTTAATAATATCCTCAATGACACCAAAGTACTCAATAGCATTGCCATTGGCATCAGTACACGTCACACAAACACCAGTATTGCATGTAGCTAATCCTGTCTTGTTATTCTCATACTTCTCTGACCGAAATCTATATCCATTCACATCATAGCAACCATAGGAGGACACTCTTTTGCGAAACCCATTTGAAATTTGACGCAACACATTATGAACACTTGATCTGATTGTACACTGCAAAGAGTTGAATTAATAATTTATTAGTGCTTGTGGTTTTAAACAAAGAAGAAAGAAAACTTGCTCCAGTTGAGTTGAGGTATTACTATGTTTTTGAACCAATCAAAGAAATCGGGGCCTCTATTGCTGCCTCGCATGCCTTTCCAACCATCTAATCTTAAGTTACTGATTTGTTGGTCACTTGGCTGTGAGCGACCCTTCCATTGTTCATTGTCAAATTCTCTACAAGGTCATATTTGACATTGTTATAGTGCAAGTATAAATCAGAAAATAACTTTGAACCAAATAAAAAGAAGGCGTACTTGAAGAAATCATCCATCTCTGGGATGTTAGTTAATATGTATAGGGTTGCTGCCTTGTATTGTTGTGTTGTGAGGTCACGAAAGCCTTGTGAGATGAAGCATCTACCAGTATGTTCAAACAATTCAATGCCACAGCCTCTAACAGAAGTTGAGCCACCATCATCATATCTGTGTGTTCTATTTCGTATAGAATGTACTTTAGATCTAAAATACAGCGAAAGGAAGTTTGCAGCCTCTTCTACAAGGTAAGCCTCAACAATGGATCCCTCAACTCGAGCCTTATTCCGGACTTTATTTTTAATGCGCATAATATACCTACATGTTAAATTCCATTTAGTAGATCTAGTAAGTACCATATATTAAATAGATGAAGAATAGTAGTTTTGGGTTCACCTCTCAAAAGGATACATCCATCGATACTGGACAGGGCCTCCTAATAATGCCTCATTAGAAAGATGAATTACTAGATGTTGCATTGGATTAAAGAAGCCTGGGGGAATATCTTTTCTAATGTGCAGATAAGGACAGCTATGTTCTCTTGCAGTGCCAATATTGACTCTCTGCTGATTTGTTTAGCACACAACTGTCTATAAAAATAACTTAGCTCAGCCAAACAGGTCCAAATATTATCAGGTAGAAACCCTCAGAATGCAACAGGAAGTAAGCGCTCAATAAAGATATGCAAGTCATGACTTTTCAAACCAAAAATCTTCTTTTGTAGTAGGTTAACCCCACGCCTAATATTAGCTGCATACCCATCTGGAAACTTAAGATCTCGGAACCAATTTAGAATTTTGGGTTTGTCATTCTTATCTATGCAGTATGGAGCCCTTGGTCTCTGCCACTTGCCATTCTTTAGGTATAAATGAAGAGAAGGGCGGTTGCAAAGCAGTTCCAGGTCTTGTCTAGCTTTCACATTATCTTTAGTCTTATCTGAAATATCAAAACATGTGTTTCAAATGGCTTCAGCCACATTTTTTTCATTATGCATCACATCTATGTTGTGACGAAGAAGTAATTTACTGAAGTAAGGAAGCTGCCAAAAGCCACTTATATATGTCCAGTTGTGTTATTTGCCATATTTTTCTGGGTTATCAACCTGTCAGTACAGCTGAGCCTTAACCTCCTCTCCAGTTAATTTCCTAGGGGGTCCTTCTCGAACTACCTTGCCCTTGCGAAACGCATTTGCTTTGTTTCGAAAGGGATGATCTATAGGAAGAAACCGCCTATGGCAGTCAAACCATGTAGCCTTAAGGCCTTTCTTTAAACGATATGCAATACTCTCACATAAACATTATGGACATGCAAAAATCCCATGGGTGCTCCATCCAGCAAACATGCCATATGCAGGGAAATCATGTATAGACCATAAATATGCTGCTCTCATTGTAAATTTTTGCTTCACGGAAGCATCCCATGTCTCTACCTCAGCCCACAGTTGTAACAATTCATCTACCAAAGGTTGAAGCAAGACACTTAGGTTTTTTCCAGGGTGTTCTGGTCCAGGGATGACCATAGCAAGGAATATATACTTAGGCTTCATACAAACACCAGGCGGAAGATTATAGGGAACCCAAAATACTGGCCAACAAGAGTAAGAGGTTGCATTCAATTTATATGGTGTAAATCCATCAGTTGCAAAACCAAGTTTTACATTCCTAGCATCATCTTTAAAGTTTGGGTAATCGGCATCAAATTGCTTCCATGCCTCTCCATGACATGGATGCAACATTTTACTAGAATTTGCTAGAGGAGTTTCTTTGTGTGAACGCATGAGTTTTGCTATGCCCTCATGTACATATAATCTTTGTAACCTCTCTGTAATGGGCAGGTAGCGCAATACTTTACGGGGAACCTTATTTGATCCATCCTTATAGCGGGAGGTTCCGCATATGTCACACTTATCCTTATCCTTGTTATGTTTGTAGTACAACATGCAATTTTTATAACAAACATCAATCTTATGGTATGGCATACCAAGGCCCTCTAGCAATTTTTTAGAACGGTAGAAGTCCTTAGGAATCTTACAATTAGGAGGGAGGAGTTCATGGAGGAGTTCCATAAAATCATCATAACATGTCGCTGAAAGATTGTACTGTGATTTAATGGCCAATAGACGAGCAACAGTAGAGAGACTAGAGTGCAAGGTTTGCTCATGTACTTGCTGATTAGCACTAACAACCATTCTATAGAAGGCTTGGGCAAAAGCAGTTGGTGTTTCATCAATTAATGGTGGATGCTCACCAGCTAAATCAACTAGCATAGAATTCATCTGATCTGTCTCACCAAATCCCTCATTTTCTACCCCAGAACTAATCTCAAGGTTGTGATTTCCCAGCCTCTCACCATGTGCTGTCCAAGATTGATAATTTTCCTTGAACCCATTGTGGCACAAATGTAGCTCTATCCTAGGCCTTTTATGCCTGAAATAATTCCGGCACATGGAACAAGGGCACCTAACTGTATCAGACTCAACTAATTCAGAGATTGAGAAGGCATGATCCAAAAACTCTTTTGTTTTATCAACCCATTCATTTGATATACTACCACGCTTCCAACCACTATACATCCACCCACGATCTGCCATATCTTATTTGCCAACTTGAGCCAGAAGATAGGAGCTCACCAGCTACTAGTAGAGTCACAGTAGTTGTCCAAGACTTCGAGGCCAGCTCACAAACAGCAGACAGAACCAAATAAAGCAGCAACAGGCAACCAGATCACAGTGAGGAACCTGTTACCAATTTAGAAATAACACAAATTGCTTCAGTCAAACAAAATAAAAATTCATATACAACTAGTAATACAACACTAAAAGGCATAATAACAAATTTCTATCCAACTAGTACACCATAACTAGTGAATCACAGTGCAAAATTAGAGCACCAAAAGAAAAGTTAGTCACTGAAATTTGTGTTATATCTAATTTTGCGCAAAATATAGATCACAATAGCTAGCAACCAAAGAGCAACTAATTCACCACAGCAAGGCTAGCACAAATGAAGAACATATATGGTAGATAATGATTCGTGTAGGAAGAAAGGAAGCCAAGAAGGAGAGGAGAGACAAGGCGTGGTCTGACCTTGCTGTTCGACACTAATAGGAGAGTCCTTCCAGATGGGGGTGCCAGAGTTGGTGTCCAGGTTGCTGCTGCTAGACGTCGGCTGCTGCAAGTACAAACAAGCCCCGAAGCGAGCAGTCCAAATGGGAGGCAAAACCAAATCAGATGAATCAATCAACAAACAAGATACAAATTTGATTTTCGATCTAAATAAGGCAAAATCGCTGGGGAAAGAAATCGAAATCCAAGTCGAGAGCACCTTGGGGCGTCGGACGGAGCTGCTGCCTGAGGCTTGGTCGCGGTGCTGGCTGGGGCCAATGGCGTCGTGGATTGGGGCAGCGGGCGGCGCTGCTGGTTTCCGGGTGCGCGCCCGCGTCAGTCGCTAGGGCGCCGCCGCCACCGGAGGCAGGTGCGGCGGGCAGCAATGGCATGGTGGCTAGGCGGCGCCCGGTGCAGGAGGCTGGGCCATAGGAGGCTGTGCAGCGGCGGCGGCCTGTGCGGCGTTGGGGGGCAGCGGCGGCTTCTGTGGTTGTGCGTGAGGAGAGAGAATTTGGGGGAGGGGAAAAGTAGAAGATAAGGCCACGGCAGTCAAAGCTGCCAGGGAGTTTGGCGGGGTGGGCAAATAATTTCCTCCATCCGCTCTCTCTGTTGGTGGGCCAGGGGATCCGGGGCAGCACGCTCATCCAATTTCTGGGCGCGAAAGGCATCAGGAAAGCGCGCGCGAGTGCAGTCGTTGCGTGCGAAAAGCACTACAGCATCTCCGTGACGGTGGCCCACCGACGGGAGACACCTCTGCGGACGGTTTTCCTGCCACAACAGGATGCTTCAGTGCTACTGACGGAGGAGGCGGGGCCGAGGGGAAATGTCTGGACCGACGGGAGAAAATATGGCTAGGGTAGTGAAATTAATAAATCGTGGCGGAATATGCATGCATGATCAGTGGAATGGAATCGAAGATTCCCAAATAAAGTCAGTCCACACATACACGTACCGACTTGTTGCTGTTGCATTAGTTAATCTGCTTATTATGGTCACGTACATATTCTTTTGCGAAAATGTTATGTTCACATGTAGCCGTATTATATTCTGGCTAATCTCGTATCGTCAATTCTCCCATAAAGACGAGACGTCCACACGTTGACGAGACTCGATGGAGTCGTGTCATCGCATGGAAAATATGCGTGTGAATATACATACACTTGACACTGATCTAGATGCATGCCGCCGTTGACTGCCAGTAGGTGTATATGTGATAAAAACATTTGCTTTCTGCATGTTCTCGCAACTTTACAACAATCGTGTTGCACGAACAATTTTGGTATATATATATCCACAATTAATTTAATTATACATGTTTATGATCAGTACGACATAATAGTATGCTAATATTGAGTGGTATTTTCCTCAAAAAAAGGGGAGTGGTATTATTATGCAGCTCGCTCTACATAGGAATCCATTTGATTATATACTATGTCAATCAACTAAACAAAGAGAAAACACTATTGGTAGGAGTATCCACTAACCGAGAAAATTCCTTATTTGACACTTAAAAAACGTGCTCTTCCCAGTTTAGCACTTAAACTTGAAATCGTCCTTATCTGGCATCTCTTGAAATTTTTGTTCCTAAACTGACACCACCGTGGGTTTGGCATGTAACGACGTTAAGTTCCATTTTAAAAAGACATTTTTGCCCCTCCAAGTGTTCTAGCTTTTTAGTTTTGGTGAACATTTTTCCTGGGTACTTGAACAACAAGCACGTTATGTTTTTTTGGTGATTTTTTTGGGCACTTAAAGCTAGTGCTCCATTTTTTGCGCCTTTTTCATTACTACCGTGGTTGTTCGCACTTTTTTCCTCGCTTTCTTGTATTTCAGTTGATGGGACATGACATCAATATGAGATGTACACTAGAAACCTAGGCGTGGTGTTGCCGCACCCTACCATGAGCTGATGTAACAAACCGCTTTCTCGATCTTAATACAATGATGCGCAAACTTTTTGCGTATTTGAGAGAAAAAGCTTACATAAATCAGTAGACGTGCTAATCTGCTAGGTACCGCCACAGGAGGATTGGTGGTAAAATTACAGCAGAAGAGAAATTATATATGTATCCAGATTCTATGGCCAAGTTATGGCAAAAGAGAAATCATTTAACTATTGAGAATAGACTCTTTGTTACATGCAATGCAACACAGAGAATAAACAAGATTACCCATATTAAAAAAAGGAAGCTATATGTAAAACATCGGAACGCAACAACAAACACTATGCCACTATGGTCTCCACATATTCACATTTTTTTAGACATGGATGCTCCATCGCACTAAAAAGTCTGATGCCAGAATCGAATGCTAATAGAGCTAAACAGTTGCTATGCAAGGAAGTGTGATGCAATTTGTATTCATTGTATAGATTTTAGAGTATGATTTGTATCCATATCGTGAAGAGCAAGAGATCCAATGAAAGACATATATGGTTGGAGACTTGGATAGATTAGCTTGTAAAGAGTTTTTCAGACCCCTTGCCTGCCGCTAATCCTGATTTTGTAAACATTACAATCATTTTTTCAGAATTGGAGGCAGGCAAAAAAAAAAAAGAAGATACTAACAACCATGGTAAAAATGAAAAAAGACGCAAAAGTAGATAAACTTGGCCAACCTTGACTACCGTTTGCCTTATGGTTGCATCCGTACGGCCAAGGAGATTCATTAATGGTGGGCGGTATCGGAACAAATATGATCAGTGGAATGGAATCGAAGATCCAAAGTTAGTCCACACACGTACCGAGTTGTTGCTGTTGCGCATTAATTAATCTGCTTATTATGTTCACATATTTTTTTGCAAAAATATACAGTATTATGTTCACATGTAGCCGTACTTACATATTCTAGCTAATCTCGTACCGCCTCCATGCTAAAAAAATAAGTCGTTTTGAATAAGGCTGGAGTCAAACATTGAGAATATAAATTATGAATAACTTTTAAGTTATTGAGTTTGGAAATGTGAAAACCATATGTATAGATTTGTCTTGAAAAATACTTTCACAAAAATTTACATATATCACTTTTTGATAAATATTTTTATAAAAATAAGTAGTTAAAGTTATACTTTAGAGACCGTGTCGCTGTTAAAACAGCTTCTTCTTTTTTAGTAAACAGGGAGTACAGTCAATTCTCCCGTAAATACGAGACGTCCACACGTTGACGAGACGCAGCACGCCGGGACAAAAGCATTAAACATGAATGACTGACTGACGGATCCAGCGAGGAAATGAAATCAACGTCATTTTCTGATTGTACGTGCACTCATTGGCCCCGTTCGCTGGTCTGAAACTTGGCTGAAAAATACTGTTCCGGCTGAATTGTTGTGAGAGAAAAATACTGTTGGCTGGTTTGGTAAACAGTGAAATGGGAGGGGGTTCAGCTGGCTGGCTGGTTCAGACCAGACCAACGAACAGCCCCATTATGTCCTTAAATAACTGTCGCTGTTGATATGCGTGCCGCAGGTTTGACTCGATTTATATAAAATATTTACAACATAAATATTTATATCTTCAAATAAATTTATTAAAAATTAGATTCAAAGATCTTTTCAATGATACTAATTATATACTATAAATAATAATATTTTTAATATATAATTAGTCAAAGTTATTTCTGGGGAAATGAAAACGATAGATATTTAGGGATAGAGAGAGTAATATGCGTACTCCGATCTCCATCGGTTTCATCATTCTATCTTTGTCGTCCTAATTAATACGTAGAAAATATTTTTGACTTTAATTCATATATAAATCTGTACAGCTTGTTAACAGATCAAGCCATGCAATGCATGCCTCATGACTCACGAATTTGGTTGCATTAAGACTCTTAATGCATTTATATATCTACTTACAATGTAATCGTGTATATATGTGAGAGTTTATGTGTACCTGTACTGTACTACTATGATTCGTAAAATATATATATATATGCATATAAAGCAGGACGTAAATTAAAAGTGATGGATGACAGTATTATATTTTACTGTACGTTTCTATGTATATGCTGCCTCTATATATTGCTTGTAGAACGTAGAGTCTTGTAGTCTTGTACACAACATACATCAGCTCCTGTGTATAAATTAAATCAAAAGCTCCTAGTCGTTATGGTCAGTGTTCTTTTTGCTATGGAGTCGACTGTCGAGTAATTATTTTGTCTAGTATGATAGTAGGAGTATTAAACTAGAACAAGCTCTACTGAGTCTACCTAGTACCAAGTTAAACCAGGCTTGCTTCGAGAGAAAAAAATAGAAAAAGAATATGCTAAACCTGGCCTGTGAATCGGTTTCATTAGCCCAAAAAAGGCACTGTGCCTGAATGACGACTAGTCTGAATTAATGTATGGCCGGGGCTTGATCTGCTGTTGGTATGGCGTGTAGCGCTGGACCGTCGTTTTTTACTTTTTAGCTCTCTTTTTTTTTTTTAAAGTTTCTCATAAATAGACCTCTGAAGAAAAGATTTTAAAATCTGAACCCTTAGCTGTTGGCGAGATTCTGAAATCTTTTATTACTCCAGAGATCTATTTATGAGAAACTTAAAAAAAAAAGACTAAAAAGTAAAAAAAAATTGGACGTTGGACATCGAGTTGTTGTTGTTGGGCTAGTGGGCCACAACAACATCATGTGCAAACGGCCCTGTTGCTACTGCTGAGTGCTGAGGTGGTGGTCACCAGCTGCCAAACGAGGCCCAACAAGGCCCAGCTAGTTCCCTGTTGTTCCTGATGATGATAACTGAAGCTCGATTAGCACTATGAAGTGAACCATCATATTCTGCAATGTGCTGCATTTATATGATAGACCAATATTTTGTTCCACACCTGCTTCAACCGTAACATCCTAGTGCTTGCCTAATGATAATAATATATATGTGATTTCTGTTTGCACTGAATCATCTGATCAGATAGTTTCAACAAGCAAGGCTCCTCGAGTAGTCCAGTGCACAAAAATCAATCTGTTCCCCAGCCAAACGAATACATCATGACATATTCTGTTTGCTGACTTAGTATGTTCATCCATGTCCAAAACTCATACTTACATGAGTCAATCATGTATTCATGTTCTGTTCTTTTCTTTACAGAAATCAATAAATTTACAAATTACAAACCAGGCACTAGCACAAGAATCTGTGTCGTCAGAACATGCTGTGCCGATGAGCTATCGGGAGGGTGAGAGCCAAAATTGTTACACACTAAAATAAAAACCAAAAAGATGATCATCGAGATACACTGCTTCGTATGTTCACGAAAAAAATACACTGCTTCGCTTTTGTAAATGTGCCATGACAGGTCAAGAGCTTCCAAATTGGGCACTGCTGTCGCGTACAAATCTTTTGACATGTGCAATACTTCATCCGTCGTAACATAGCTGCACATCTAGCTTTTATTAGTCAACCTTTTTTTTTAAGTTTAACTAGATTTATAGAAAATACTATATATTAATATTTGTATCTTCTAATATGTTTGTTACAAAAATATATGCCACTAGTATTAGCATTTATGTCTCCAAATAAATTTATTATGAAAATATATATAACTAAGCTAATGGTATTTATTTTTGTCTCATGGGTGTTAGTTCTTTTTCATATAATTTTAGCCAAAGTTTGAACTCTTTGACTCCTCGAGATGTGATAATTGCATTCTTTTATGGACGGAGGGAGTATCACTGGTACAGAAAACGTTTTCACAGGCGGTGGTAGAGGCATTTATACAGGCGGCCAAGTCCACCGCATGTACTAGGGGTCAGTACTAATCGGCCCACAGTACAGGCGGCGGGCTGTGAGCCGCCTGTGAAAAAAGGGTTTTCACAGGCGGCTCACTTTGTCAGCCGCCTGTGTAAATAGTTATTTACACAGGCGGCTCACTTTGTCAGCCGCCTGTGAAAACCCATTTTTCACAGGCGCCTCACTCTGTGTGCCGCCTGTATAATTATTTTTTTTATTTCAAATTTTAATATTTGCCTCCACACTGTACTATATTTGTCACACACACACACACACACACATATATATATATATATATATATATATATATATATATATATATATATATATATATATAAGATATGCAAACATGAACCATAAAATTGCATCATACATACAACACATATAAATATTACAGATGTGTACACATGAAATCAAACATCAAGCATAAAATTACATATAATACACGTCATTTCATGTTATGAGTTCAACCATTTGGTGTTTACATGTCATTTCGTTTCAAGTTTAGACCTGCTAGGTCTGTCAGCGCTCTAAATCTTTCACTTGCTAAATCACCGGCTTCATCAAAATATGATCCGGTACTTGGAATTATTTCTCTCATAATAAAACCGCACAAGTCTGCTACTATATCTTCCATAGTTTTTGGAGTGAATGGCACGTCCTTTCCTTTGCTTCTCGGCTGGAAACAAAGTTTAAAAGCATCATTGACACATGTCCAATATTAATATTTCCAACTTTAATGAGAAAACTTCATACATAGATATTTTTTACCATATTTTTGTCCCTGACGTATCGTCCCCGCTGCCTTATGAACTCACACACATAGTATCCATAGTAGACCGATCCAGGTGGTTGCTTGTGGCACAATGTAATTAATGAGCAAAAGATTAAACTAAAATTGTCATGCCTTGTGTATTATTTATATGATGATATGTGTTCGGACAACTTACCGGATAATGGTGTTGTATCGTCAATGGCACACTAGGATCTGAGCGGGCGGCGTCGACCGGTCCTTTTTGCTTCTTATAAAACCGCCATGCCCTGTAGATATCGAATATAAAACACTATAGTTATTTAGAAACTCTAATTCATATAAGTACGGATGTGGTTGCATGTTGGCTCACCTTTCTAAATGAATCAGGAATGTTTGATACGACTGAGGAGGATAATGTAAGGAGTCTAGGACAAGCACCTTCCCTTCGAATGGATAAATATAAAAAACAATCCAATGGTCACTGCATGAATAAACGAGTGAGCGACACATGTACTTAGGGTTAACACGATAATTTGAAGTACGTATACGAGGTCACGCTTACCCAAAGTTGTAGGGTGCCAATATAAAATCCCTGTACTTATATCTCAGCATTGCTCTACTGAGATAGAGGGCATATTTGTCCTCGTATTTTCGTTGCAATTCCTTTACAGCTTCTGCAACTTGTTCTGGTGTTTTGTCCTTCTCTATCTTTGCTCTATCTTCATTTGTAAGTACAAATTTGTGCATATTTTCTTGTAACCTGATTGGACTCAGGTAACCGACCATCGATCCTGTAGTTAACGATCTCTGCTCGTGGTCTTGCAAACTACATACAACATCCACATATTAGAGTTTATCACATTCCAAATTTAATAATAACAATGTGTGTGCATGAGTGATACTTACAGGCACCAGATTGTAATGAGTTGGACGTCAAGTTTCCTATAGTTCAACAGCAGGTGCATGTCCTCGAAGGTAACAAATGCCCCGCTTTTATCCTTGCCAGTAGCAAACACGTCTGCTGGTATGTCAACACTAACTGCATGCAGGCCAGCATTCACTGCTCTCATGTACCAGTCATGAAACCTTTTTATCGTCCATGGACCCTTTTCAAGCACCGTCCATTGCAGCATAGGCCTTCCGGGCACATAGTTACTGGGGACATTGACATAATCATCAACCGTTGGCTTTCTTATATCCTTAAGGGTCAATGGTGTATTTGATGGTGGTTCGACATGTACATCGCCACTTGGGGCTTCCTTTGTTGGTGGCACGGCTTCAGTTGCTTGGCCGGCGGCTTCCTTATTCTGTGACGGTTCGAGCTCAACGACTCGTGCCGTCCGCTGCTTTCCAAGCCCTTTCAGAAATAGAACTGTGCCTGCTGCTTTCCCCTTTTTTGGCTCATAGGGAGAAACCAATTTTGGAATTGGAAATTTCTTTGCCTTCTTGGAGGCCGGTGCTTGTGGGGGAGTTTGCTCTGCTTCCTTATGCTTTGGTGGTGGCGGGGGAGTTTGCTCATCTTCATTCTGCTTTGGTGGTGGCGGGGGAGTTTGCTCTACCTCCTTCTCTAGTGTTGTGTCCTTCTTGGCTGGCGGAGTCTGCTGCTCAGGCATGTTCTTGGCTGGCCCCTCGAGCTCATCCAGCGAGAATGACATATCATGTATTGGGGATGACGACGGTGGCTCATAAATATACGGGGATGCTGGGGCATGCATTGGCGATGCTGGCTGTTGACTTGTTTTGGCCTCTTGGGATGCTTGATGCACTGGTGGAGAGGGTGCCGTTGGTGTATCAATCAACCTTACGTACCGTCTTGGCCATTGTATGAAGTTCTTGATTGCTTGTCCAAGCTTCTCTATACCCTTAGAGGTCGGGATGTCGATGAAGTCGTCTTCATATCCACTCTCGACCGTCAACACTTCCACCCTGCAGTATGCATCTTGCATCTTGACACCATGGAACCTACGTCCAGGGATGGCATTGCCTGTGGCCACTTGCTTTGTATGCTGATTCCTAAGGCCATATCCGATTAACAATGAGCAAGGCCAAGGTTTATCAATATCGTCAACTGGATAATGGTCCTGATTTGATGTTGACGCTATACTGCTTGGAAAGGGCATAGATTGTGTGGCCATCTCCTGGCTACCCAAGGGTTGAGCTGGGACATGCTGCATATATGAAGGAGCTTGTGATGACATCTGTTGAGCAGACACTGCTCCCGCCAACCGCTTCATCACTTCAGGATCAGGGTTTTTAACGAAGTCTTCCATCAAATCCCTAAATTTTTTGGCAGCCTGCTGCTCAAAAAAATCCTTCATGTGCTCCTTATGTCGTTCTCTTTTCTTATACATGCCTTTCCACTCTTCACCAAACCCTTCTTTCCAGGTGGTTCTGGATGAGACGCCCCGTACACGACCTGGATGCTCGGGGTTACCTACAACATGATATTTAATGTCAGTGTCGATTTCTATTTTACTCGAACAAAATAGAAAATATAATTTTGTTACCTAGAGCATGGGAAAGGCTGTCCCTCTCCCTTTGTGACTTGAAGGCACCTGTCTTTTCTAGGTTTGTTGCTTCCAAAACCTTCTCGGCAACTGGCTTGATCTCATCGGGACAGGAGATCTCATCGCTCTCAGTGTTTGCCTTCCGAGCGCGAAGCCAATTCGCACTTCGTTCTGGCACTATATCTGTCAATGCCAACTTGCCCTCTCTCCTCTTTGCTTCGTCTTCAGACCTCCATTTAGGAATCTTGGTCTTGTAACCGCCAGTGCCGAGGTGGTGGTGGTACTTGTTCTTCTTCGCAAGTCTTGAGGCGGCTTGGCTCTTAGCCTTGGAGTCGTCGGAGTTTTTTATGACACTAAAACGTGCCCACTGTTCTGCTGTGATAGGGTACCGCTTCGTTGGGTCCCGCCCCTTCTGCAGCCACTTTTTATTCATATCGTGCCTATAGCCCCAGAATGATATTGCTAACTGCTTCATGACATGACCCTTGACCAAACCTTCTGTTCCCTCCGGGAAAATAAACTTAGTGCACAATCGAGTCCAACAATTCTTCCTCTTTCCTTCAGGCACCATACTCCAATCACTCCAGGTGATATCAAATTCTTCCTTTACTAACCATCCAATGGCGGCCCTAAATTTGGGTAGCGCCTCTAGAGGTGCTAAGGGCTCTCCGCTCAGGCTAATCTCTGTAATCCTATAAACTTCTTCTGGAAATCTATTCCTTCCTCTATCTCCTCGTGCCCGATCACTCTTTTTCTTTGTACTTCTTCGCTCGGAGGATGTCCCAGTCGTTTGAGGCGCCGTGTCCTTATGAACATCTTGTGACTCTACCTCCATTTCGGCAACAACTTGAGAGAACACCTCCTGTCAATTCAATTGTTAGATACATACATACACATGCATTATTCTCTCGTATAGACAATCTACGAGCATATATACCTCATCATCATTTGGCTCATCTTCAGGCTCGTAATTAGGGTCACGTTCCAACTCAAGACGGGCCTTCTTAGCTCTAGGAGATTCACGTGGTGATACGCTCGGGCTCCTATAAGGTTCGGATCCAGAGGAGTCAGATCCCGGTGTACCTATCTGGGCATCGGCCTGCTCAGCATTTGATGGAGTACTCATCTGCATGAAATATAAGTATAACCACGTAATATAAGTATAAACATGGAATACAAGTATTAACATGGATTACATAGCCTAATCAATTAGCGAACATATTATTAACAAACCTAATTAACTAACACTAATTTGCAAACCCTAAATAATGAATATTAAATAGGAAACCCTATTTAACAAACTAATTATTATTTCACAAACCCTAATTATGCATGAAATATAAGTATTAACATGGAAAAAACATAGCTAAATTATGGAAAAAACCCTAACAAAAAACATAGTAAGCCCTAACAAAAAAACATCACTTAATTGACTAATTACTACACCATCAAACCCTAATTAAGTACATGAAATAATAAATAACCCTAATTAATAAACCATTATTTACTAACTAAATTAATCCACAAACTCTAAGTACATGAAATAATAAATAACCCTAATTAACAAACCATTATTTACTAACTAAATTAATCCACAAACCCTAATTAAGTACATGAAATAATAACTAACCCTAATTAACATACCATTAATTACTAACTAAACTAATTCACAAACCCTAAATAAAGGGAATAAATAACCGTTAATTACTTACTAAATTAACTAACAAACCTATTATTAATAAACACTAACTAAATTAACTAACTAAATTAACTAATTACTAAATAAACCCTAACAAAAAATATTACTAACTATTAATAAAAAACCATAACAAAAAACATTCCTAAATTTTGCAAACAAACCCTAACTAAATTAACTAACTAAATTAACTAATTACTAACTAACTAAATTACTAACTAACTAAAGTACTAACTAAATTAGCTAATTACTAACAAAATTACCTAACAAACACTAATAAAACATTACTAATTAATTAAAAAAAGGCAAGGCGGCCTGCCAGGCCCAGCAGGCCCAGCAAGGGCCTGCCAGGCCCAGCAGGCAACGCCGCCGGCGCTCGGAGGGGCGCGCGCGACGGCGCACATGGCAGCCGCCGCCGCACCGATAGGAGCCGCCTCGGAGCGGAGCTCGGCGGTGGCGGGTGTGCACGGCCTACCTCTCGGCGTTCCGGTGAGGTCGCGGCGGCGGCGCGTAGGTGGATTCCCGGCGCGGCGCGGCAGCTACTGGCGGCGGCGGCTCGCTGCGGCGGAGCGGAGGTCCCTTGGCGGCGGCGTGGAGGCGTGCCGGCGTAGTGGAGGTCCCTCGGCGGCGTGGCGGCGGCAGCTCACGACGGTGGCGGTCCGGCGAGCGGTGGAGGAGCGGCGGCGGATTTCGGCAGCCTGACGGCGTCCAATTTCTGAACTCGTGCCTCCGGGACTTAGAAATTTTCACGGGCCACGCGCGGGAACTTATATTAGAGCACATTAGTACAGGCGGGCCATATTGACCACCGCCTGTAAAAATCTTTTCACAGGCGGGCGTCATTGACCGCCGCCTGTACTAATATATTAGTACAGGCGGCTGTTAATGAGGGCCGCATGTACTAATACATTAGTACAGGCGGCCCTCATCAACAGCCGTCTGTACTAATGTTTTTTTCATTTTCCACAGGAATTCAGGTTATTTATTCCCTTTATTTAGGGCCAGCGTTGCCTGCTGGGCCCGCCTTGCCTGCTGGGCCTGCTGGGCCAGCGTTGCCTGCTGGGCCCGTCTGTACTAATTTAGTTAGTTAGTAATTTAGTTAGTTAGTAATTAGTTAATTTAGTTAGTTAATTTAGTTAGTGTTTATTAATAATAGGTTTGTTAGTTAATTTAGTAAGTAATTAAAGGTTATTTATTCCCTTTATTTAGGGTTTGTGAATTAGTTTAGTTAGTAATTAATGGTATGTTAATTAGGGTTAGTTATTATTTCATGTACTTAATTAGGGTTTGTGGATTAATTTAGTTAGTAAATAATGGTTTGTTAATTAGGGTTATTTATTATTTCATGTACTTAGTGGATTAATTTAATTAGTAATTAAAGGCTTGTTTAATAGGGTTAGTTATTATTTCATGTACCTAGGGTTCGTGAATTAATTAAGTTTTTAATTAAAGGTTTGTTAATTAGGGTTAGTTAATATTTCATGTACCTAGGGTTAGTAAATAATATAGAATCCAAAGGTATACAAGAAGGGGAAAGAGGTTTTAATTAAGATTTGTTTAATTAAGTTAGAAAATAATATCATAGTCCAAAGGTATACAACAAGGGGAAATGTAAACATCTTTCTTAATAAGAAAGAGTAGCATTAGGTACAAATGATAAGTGATACATTAGTTACATGATAAACAATCTAGCGTGCTACAGTCCTTCCTTGTCCATCATGGCGCACCCAGGGCAAAGAGGTTTGCGGGATACTTTTCTCCACATTTTTTATCTTTTCTTCAAAGTTTGTAAAAAGAGACATCTCGCTGAACTGGTTAACATCCTCTAAATCCATTACACCATCAACTCCTACAATTTGTTGCTTTCCAGGGATTGCTACGTGCTTTGGCTTTTGGGTACTTTTCTTTTCATTCGTAGATAGAATTTGTTCCACATAGAACACCTGTGCAGCACGGTTAGCAAGGATCCACGGATCATCTTTGTAACCTACTTTACTTAGATCAAGAACTCTTTGGCCATAGTTATCCACAGTGACATGTTTATCTTGAACCCATCGACATCGGAACACTGGAATCTGCAGGCGTGGACCATATTCAACCTCCCATATGTCATCAATGAATCCAAAGTATGTAGTTTCTTCACCAGTTGTATCATCTACAGCCTCACATCGAACGCCACTATTCTATACCATGCGCTTGGTGTCCCTAAAACTGGTGGAAAATGTGAAGCCACTAATGTCATAGCTCTGCCATGATATGACCTGGCTTGATGGTCCAGATGCTAAAATCTTGATGGTTTCTGATTCATCTGTCATGTCCAAATTCTTTAGCCATGCGGTGAACCGACGCTTGTGTTCCTTGTGTACCCAATCATTTGTGCATCCTGGATTCTCCTCACGAAGCTCTTTCATGTGCTGCTTGGTGAATGGGTCCATTATTATGAGTTGTTGTAGTATGTTGTAATGTACCTCTAGGACTATGTTGTAATCTGGCGGGATGAATGATTTCCGTCCCATCCTCCCTCGTCCACCAAGCCTTCCCTCATGTCACAACGGAGGCAAACCAATTGATACCTAGTCTTTTAGGAGATTATTACATAATGGTCCTCCAGACTCAATGGCCTCTTCTGTAGTGTATGCCTCTATCATGGAACCCTCCGGATGAGCACGATTTGACATATAGCCATTCAATATTGACATGAAACGCTCATACGTCCACATTTCATGGAAATACATGGGGCCCAATGCCTCAATTTGAGGCACCAAATGAACAATAAGGTGTACCATGATATCAAAGAACGATGGGGGAAAGCACATCTCCAACTGGCTCAATGTCTCTGCGGCAAATTTCTGTAGGGACTCTAACTCATCACGGATAATTACCTTCTCAGATATCTTATTGAAGAAGTAGCACAACCGTGTGATTGCCATCTTTAAGAACACTGGATTTATAGCCCTGATGGCAATAGGAAGAAAAGTGGTTAGCATTACATGACAATCATGTGAGTTGTAGTTGGTGAGTGTAAGGTCTTTCATCGAAACAAGACTCCTTATGTTGGAGCAGAAACCAGATGGAACTTTTAAATTCTTCAACCACACACACATTGCATGTTTCTCCTCTCTGTTCAGGTTATAGCTTGCTGCCGGTAGATGGTACTTCCCATTCTCTAGGAGTACAGGGTGAAGTTCTTTTCTGATCTTTAAATGTTGCATGTCCAAACGTGAATTGAGACCTTCCTTTGTCTTGCTCTTTATGTCTAGCAAAGTTCCAACTACGCTGTCAAACACATTCTTCTGAACATGCATACCATCGATCGCATGTCGTACGTCTAAGTCTTTCCAGTACGATAAGTACTTAAAGAAAATAGACTTCTTCTTGAATGTGTCCCCCTCATTTGCCTTCACAACCTTTCTTGGTTTCCCATCTTTGGTCTTTTTTCCAAACACAAACTTGACATTCTCAACTATCTTATACACTCTGTGCCCTTTACTATAACCTGATGGAGCAGTAGATTTTGATTCATCCATATTGTCAAAGTACTTATTCATCTTTTGTAAGCGGTACTTATGGCCTGCCGGTAGCCACCTCCTATGCCTCATGTACACTATCTTGTTAGATGGAGGAAGAGACACGTGCCATGTTCCATCTATGCACTCTACACAACCAACCTTTCCCTTGAACTGGCCTGATAATGAGAAGAGAGCAGGATAATCATTAATTGTGACAATAATAATTGCTCTCAGTGTGAATGTCTCTTTGCGGAATGCATCGATCATTTTCACACCCACTTCCCATAGTATTTGCATCTCTTGCATTAAGGGCTCTAGAAATACATCCATATCAACTCCAGGTTGTGTAGGTCTAGAAATAAGAATGGTTAGCAAAAGATATTTTCTTTTTTGACACAACCATGAAGGAAGGTTGTATATTGTCATGATCACTGGCCATGTGCTATGCGTGCTGCTCCTCTCGGCAAATGGATTCATTCCATCAGTACTCAGAGCAAACCTTACATTTCATGGATCCTCGGCAAAGTCTGGATATTTCTTATCGAATTCTTGCCATTGCTTTGCATCGGCTGGATGTCGTAACTTTCCATCGTCTTTCCTTTCATCAGAAGCATGCCAGGTCATAAGTTCCGCATCATCAGGGTTTGCAAACAAACACCTCAAACGATCAACCACAGGGAGATACCATATCACCAATGCAGGAATTCTTCTCAACGCATAATAGTCCACTTCGATATTGCTAGTGGGCTTTGAACGTTTGTCTTGTTGAGTCTTTGTTTGCGTCTTCTTTCGCTTCCTCCCTGAAGAAACAGAGGCTGCATTCTCTTCCTCTCGATAATCTTTATTCGTCTTGTACCTACTAGCACCATAGTTTGGACAACTGTCTAAGTCTTTATACTAATCACCCCGATATAGAATACAATGATTTCTACATACGTGGATCTTCTCAACACCCATCGTAAGTGGACTGACTAGCTTCTTTGCATAGTACGTGTTAGCAGGCACTTTGTTCTCCTTAGGAAGAAGGTCTCCAAGTACACGCAATAAATCATTGAAACTAGCATCGGACCAACCATATCTAGCCTTAATCGTCAAAAACTGAAGAACAGCCCGTAGTGTCGACCACTCTTTGGTACAACCTTTCGACTCATCGTACAAAGGCTCTTCTGCTGCCTTCTTCAAGGCTTCCATTCGCTTCATGAAGAATATTGATGGATCCGCACAACGGTTCATTATTGCCTCTAAGAAATCTGCATCTTCAATGGCATCAGTGTTAACATGCTGAGTTTCATTAACATCGGACGTAGAATTATGAGTTTGATTGACATCTGGCATAGCATGATGGGTTTCATTGATATCTGGCATAGCATCACATTCATTGAGATATGGCATTGGACCCTCCACATTGATGTTACTTGCAGTGTTGTCAGTTGTCCGCATATAAGGTGTAGAACTACCCTCACCATGTTTTGTCCAAATCAAGTAGTCCTCCACAAATCCTCTGCAAACCAGATGAGAAGTGATTGCTTCCACATTGTCAAATACCACAATATTTTTACAGTCTGCGCATGGACAACATATGTGCTTCGCCTTTGTTCTCTGAGCATGTATCTTCACGGCATCAATAAATTTTTGGACCTCCACTACATAAGATGGGTCTAATCTTGATAAGTTGTACATCCATAATGACCTCTCCATATTTATCTGTAATTAGTTAGGAAAATATTGTATGTCACTCTAAAAACAAAACGAAAATAACCCCTCATAACTAAGATTCTATCCTCCATCAATTAAATAGATATGAAAACCTACCTCTTACAGAATTTACAAAATAAAAAATTTAAATAATTATTTAAACTCATTTTTATAATTATAAGAATTAATTAAACGGAGATGGCATCTTGATTAACAAACCCTAAGTATAAGCAAAAATAACAAACCCTAATTAACAAAACCTAAGGTACATGAAATAATAACTAACCCTATTTAACAAACCCTAAGTATAGACAATAATAACTAACCCTAATTAACAAAACATTAACTACTAAATTAATTCATAAACCCTAAGTACGTAGATTAAAAAACTAAATTAATTCACAGTTTATAATTACAGGAAATAAGTATAACAATTGACAAGACTTTATAAAGTGTTAATCATTATTCTATTACATAGATCTACTCACAAGAATTCTAAAAAGTATTTATTTTCTATAATCCGAGCAAGATACAATTTACTATGAATTTACAAAAAAAAATAGCTAAAACTCTCTCTCTTGCCCTAGCTATGAACCCTAACCCTAACCCTAGATTTAGAGCACCTCCGATACAAGAATTGAACCAAAGAATCACTAAAAAATGGCGGCAAGGACACTAACTAACATTTTGGAAGTTTCTCACCAAAGAAATGAAGTTCAAAACCTCCCCCCTTGGAATCGCCACTTCTCTGTCCGCCACTGTGCACACAGCACGCGAGTAACTGTTCTTGTCTGGAGGTGGACGAAGGAAATTTATAGCAGCATTAACACAGGCGGTTGGTAAGGAGGACCGCCTGTGTAAAACAATTTACACAGGCGGCTCTCCTATCTCTACCGCCTGTGTAAATACCTGTATTTCCACAGGCGGTTTATAATGTCAGCCGCCTACACAGGCGGCTCTCCTATCTCTACCGCCTGTGTAAATACCTGTATTTCCACAGGCGGTTTATAATGTCAGCCGCCTGTGTAATACACAGGCGGCTGACATTATAAACCGCCTGTGGAAATACAGGTATTTACACAGGCGGTAGAGATAGGAGAGCCGCCTGTGTAAATTGTTTTACACAGGCGGTTCTCTTGCTGGGCCCACCCTATTTTTTGTACTGGCGTCATGAAATTGTGAACCGCCTGTGAAAAAAAAAACAACGTGCCAGCAAAAATGATTTCTGTAGTAGTGTATTACGCATCATAAATATTAGTATATTTTTCTATATATTTGGTCAAACTTTCTCGGAAATCGAGACGTGCGGTTATTTTGGGAAAGGAAGGAGTAGTATGGATACATCTGTTCCAAGAGAGAACAACAAGCAAAGAAGTTAGCACAAATGAAGATTCCAGCCTTCAAGGAGAGGCCGGTAATTAAAGAAAGACAGAAACTAAACTGAGGAGCAAGGAAAAGGCTGAATTTGCCACTAGTGAGACTGATTTTAATCAATCGGACCAAAGCCCTCCAGTTGCTAAACCTAAAATTGAGCGGTCATTGTCAATGCCCCCATGTTCATCAAGAGGGACAATTTTTCCGGATGGAGATAATACTCAGCTTTTAAGAAAGCAATCACTACTATAAAAAAAACTTAACCGAGACGTTTGGCTTTTGGCCTCGGAGGCATGGGTCAGTTGCGCGCCTCCGTTATTGGGTGGCCGGGCAGCCGGCCAACAACCGCCTCGGTTAATCATTAACCGAGGCGGGCACCGTAAGCCCACCGCCTCCGTTAATGGATTAATCGAGGCGGGCACCCTAAGCCAACCGCCTCGGTTAATCCACTATTAACCTAGGCGGTTGCCTTACGACAACCGCCTCTGTTAATGGATTAATCGAGGCGGGCACCGTAAGCCAAACATCTCGGTTAATTGATTATTTTTGGAGGCGGTCGTTATAAGTGTCCGCCTCTATAAATTGATTTACGGAGGTAGACGTCTTAAGATGCACGCATCGGTTAATAATTTCAACAAAAAATAATTCATAACTTTTTCATATAAACTCGGATGATGAAGACAAACTTTATATCAAAATTGTACCTCTCGTCGAGATTTACAACTTTGTAGTTGAAAAGTTTTTGAATTGAAACTGTTTAGGGTCCCAAAATATTGTTGTAAGTGCATAGGTTTTGAAATTTAAAATTATCAAATGATCTCGGGTGTTGACATGGTTTATACAAAAGTTATAGTTCTCAATAGAATCTACAACTTTGTAGTTGAAAAGTTTTTAATTCGAAGATGTTTAGAGTCCCAAATATGTGTTCGAAGGTTATTTTGAAATTTAAAAATTTTGAATTCCTACACGATCTCAAATGTTCAGATAGTTAATACCAAAGTTCTAGTGGCCGACCTGATCTAGATGTTTGATGTTGACAAGTTTTTTATTTAAAGTCACCTAGGGTCTCAAATATGTGTTTGAAAAATTCACATGTTCTGAGACTCAATTTTTCGAATTTTTCAAACTATCTCTTATGGAGATATATCCTATACCAAAGTTGTAGTACTTCACAAGATTTAAAACTTTGTAGTTAAAAGTTTTTCATTTGAGTTCATTTAGTAGCTAAATATTCAATATAAGATTATAAAATATTGATATAAAAAAATAGCATATTATATATAGACATGAATGAGTGTGCGGTGCAGTGGTAGAGACGTGGTAGTGTTGAACGCTAGGTTGTGAGTTTGATTCACCAAAGTCGCAAGTTTTTTTTTTGTTTTCTGGAGAACATTAATGGAGACGGGCATTTTAAGACGCCCGTCTCGATTAATGGGATTAACGGAGGCGGACACCCGTTAATGGATTAACTCCATGATTAACCGTGACCTTTCGACGAAGGCGGTTGCAATACCCGCATCCGTTAATAAAAAATGCCCGCCTCAGAAAAGATTTATGTAGTAGTGAATATGAGTAAACATTGCTAAGCTGTGGTTACCAACGCCAAAGAGAAGCAGGAGACAGAATGGTAACCTACTATCGGAGAGCTTAGAACAATCTAAGCAGCGAGAAAACAAAAGCAAACTACCCTATTACAGAAAGTTGTAAAGCTCAAAGATGTCTGAGTTTAGGGTAGTAGCCGGTGTGAAATCTTTGAGCCACTGAAGGATCTTGTTGTTGACTTCAATCACCATGGATTTGTCATTCTCCTTTAACAGATCAGATCACACCACTTCTACAGAATACAGATTGCGATTTACATGACATCAGTTGGAATATTTGGAAACTTCTTTTCAATGGCCATCAAATTCCTATTTTACCAAATAACCATGAGACCCCTGCATAAATGAACATACTTAAACATTCATGTAGCGATAACTTGTTTGGTACGTAGCCAATTTGTAAAGAAATCAGCTCTAGAGTGAGGGACACTGGACCATCCAAATGTCTCTCTGAGAATGCCCCATGCGAAACATGAGATATGACATTTGAAAAAAATATGATCAATAGATTCTGGAACACCACACAAGATGTAGTTTCCATTTCCTTTCCAGACTCTTCTTTTTAGG
The DNA here is from genome assembly GCF_019320115.1 of Miscanthus floridulus. Classification (NCBI taxonomy): domain Eukaryota; kingdom Viridiplantae; phylum Streptophyta; class Magnoliopsida; order Poales; family Poaceae; genus Miscanthus; species Miscanthus floridulus. The sequence goes on from NC_089589.1 coordinate 2,608,353, forward strand.
ATTTGGGCAGCTTGGAGTTTGTTTTGACACTTTGAACTTCCAAAGAATACCAACAATCCTATTGGAACCCCATCCATTCATCAAGAACCTATAAAGGGATTTAGTAGAGAAGAGCCCATTCTTCTCCAAAGCCCAAGAGGGCCCAACATGTAGCAATAATGTTCTATGGTGATGGTCATGATGGTTTGCTAGCATGGTAGCATTTAGGTGATCACTAAGCATTATGAAAACATTTTAACTGAATCTTAAACCTAGATTTTACTACACAAACGTAGCAAGTTCAAGTACTTAAATCTTCGAAACCCATAGGAATGACAAAATATGTTCCAATTTCCATGTCATCAAGCAAACCAAATATTACTACTTATAACCTTCAAACAAAGAACAAAATACATGTTCATACCTTAGGGTACAAGCACAATTATCTATAAACCTATGGTATAGCAGCATCTAGGCTTGTCTATATCAGCCAAATGGACATTTCTTCATGTTCAAACCAATCGTGTGATGCTTTGTCCTATTTTGATCCTAGCAATGGGGATACATGGTGTCCTGCTATTTTAGGGAACTTCGATATGCATTTAAGTTACCCTGCCAAAACCATAGCAGTAGTATTGATCCTCTAATGTACACCATGATGCTAGCAAGATGTGTTGCTCCAAATTTATATCATTATACAAAATCGATGAAATATCTAGAATTTTGAGGTTAAAACTTGGGTTCATAAGAAGATATTGAACCATTTGAGCTCAATGCTTTACAAGAACTAAAAATTAGTGACCATACACTGGTAGCATACAAGAGCTAAAGAAATTAGGGAATTGCTAATTGTCTATCCAAAGTCATGAAACCATGAAGCAAAATTTAGATCCAGAGATTCTGACAACACTTATTTTAAATTTATGAGGATTCAAAGGCATAACTAAGCTTACCCAAGAAATGTTTTCCCTATTTTGCATGTGTCATATGTTAGAGACTGTGGGGTCACTCCTAGTCTCCCACCCTCGCTAGAGGCTAGGCGAGGGGAGACCGAGGGTTTCCCACAGGTAGAGAGGTGTGAACAAGCGAGACTTGCGAGGGTGTCCCGTAGGGAGAACAAGAAATAAATGCAAATTAATTGCTCATTAAATTGCCAAAAAATGGCCTCCCCCTGAACAATGGAATCCCCAGGTATTTATAGGTCATCCCTGGGGCTCCATTGAAATTACAAAAGGGTTGGCGGCTGACCAGCCACGCCAATAAAACAATCGGGGGCAATGAGGTAATCCCCCATACCCCTACCCAACCACACCTAGCCCTAATCGGGTAGATGGGGACCGCCGCGTTGCCTGCTCCTAGTCGGGCTGCACTCGCGGTCCCCAGTGAACCCTCACCACGCTGATCAAAGGTCCTCTCATCCACCATCAACCTTCACGTCTCTCCCTACGGTACTTGGCCTTCGAGTCAAATCCTGCTGATGGTACCTAAAAAGAAGGGACAAGGAGGAACAAACCTTCGTTGCGTGGGTCATGGCCCGTGGCGCAGTCGATCACAAGGCCGGGAGCGAGGTCGGGAGATGGATGGGGGGTCACGTCAGGGCGCCTTCCCCCAACAGAGACCCCCTAAGTTTGTGAAAATGATCAATTATTAGGTATAAGGGCAAAATTGTGAGATTTAGGGCCTATTTAGAAATTAGAGGGGCTCATTTATAATTATGAACCCCGCTGAGGGAATATATGAAAATAACCACTTCCCTCCTCCCCTATAAAAGAGGGGACAAAGGCATATGGAAGAGGAGGACTCTTGGCCTCTCATTGTCATTTGCTCTCCCTCTTCTCTCTCCCCCATCTTTTTCCCTCTCTATTCCCTATAAGGAGACTATAGGCCCGATGATCTTAGATGATTGTAGGCATGATGATGTTAGATAATTCTTGTGATGCCAGACTAGATGTTTCCTTTGTCCTCTTTTTTCATTTCTGAACATACCTAGAAGAACATGTCAGATGATGTTAGTAGACACAAAAGTTTGAACTAGAATATGGGTCGACAAGCATTCGTGGGAGGATTTACAGAAGGTCGAGGAGCGAATGATGTCAGTAAACACAAAATTTTGAACTAGAATATGGGTTTGCAAACTTGGATGTCCTCTTCCATCAGAGGCATCAACCATAGGATAGTTGCTGCTACTGTCATCTATACTTCATCCTGTACTATACAATGATCAGATGTTGTAAGTTATTTATAAGTTTTACTATTTATTTTCATTAGTAAGTGTATTATACAATTATTAGATGTTGTAGGTTCTTTTGAAAGTTATTACGAGATCCTCTAAGCGTGGACGAGAACTAGATGATGACCTGGAGGAGAAAGAAGAGGACGATGAGGCATTGGAGCATCCCGGGCTGTCACCAAATGAAGATGTGTGAGGTGGAGGTCACGGTCATCCATGCTCCATGGCGAGCGATCTGAACACCTAAAATGCCTAGGGTTTCACCCCAAACCTCGGCTAGCGTTTTGGAAAATGAAAGGCTAGGGTATCTGAGATAATTTATAGGGGAAGTAATTGGATCGGTGAGCTACAACATTTTCATATACAAGTGAAATGCCATTAGTTAGAAGAACATGTCATGATAATGTATCAGGGAAAGGGAGAGAACATATATTGGCTCAGGAGCAAAGGAGGGGGCATGTAGAACACTATCACCATCTACGGCTGCACGGTAGAGGGCAGGTGGTCGATAAAGTGATTGTCCCTAAGATTCTTCATGACAGACCTTTGGAAAACTCTAACCAAAAAAAGTGATGCGAAAAAAGGAGGAATCCTTAACCGAAGTCTTGGACAGTTGGTTGTCAAAGGCGAGGAGCGAAGATGGAACAGTGTGAGTGAAGTATAAACTACAATGTTCTCACCTCTTTGTTGATGAGGGGTCAATTTATAATGCCTTTTTACAACTAGTAGACTATAATGCCCTCGTAATAACCCTAGATTCAGATAATATTCTTATCTTGTCTAGGGCATCATGACCCATTTCAATCCACACTCGAGTTAGAGTCGAATTTGACTATACGGATATGTTGTTCCTTTTTGCGGGTGCTTCTAGCACCAAGGATGTGTTTGCTCCTTCGTGTCTGACTAGAGAGGAAGACTCTCGCAAACCCCCTTTTGGTCGTAAGCGAAGCCAGCCCACCTAATTCCATTGCGACACCCATGGATGGCCCTTGGGTTATTTCGCCAATGGCTTCAACAAAGGCATCCCCTATCGTGATATGGAACTTGTTCTTAGACCCTGCGAAATGATCAATATGTCGAACTATCAAAAGGTTGGTCCATGGGGAAGGCGAAGGGGACCCAACAAAGGGTGTTGGCCCCAATAGGGTCAAGTCTATTTTTTGGCCCCTCAACTCTTGCTTTTGTCTAATTTTGACTGTCAACTACTAAACTGACTAACTTTGGCACCTCAACTATCAAAACCACTCACCTTTAAACCTCAAGACTAGTTTGAGAAGCTTAGGCCCACATGTCATCTTGGGCCCACTAGTAATTTTTTATGGAGGAGGGTTTTTTGCAACATTCCCAACACAAAAAACTTTAGGGTTAAGCTTTGAATATTTTTTGAGGTTTGCAGTGTTGTGGAGGGAGGGGATCAATTTGGTATTGCGAAGAAAATCAAAATACCACATTGATATGGAGGTTGAAACGACGGGAGAGGAGAAGTGGAGATTTACTGGAATTTATGGTGAAGCTCAGACGGAGGAAAAATATAAAAACATGGGATCTTTTAGGCCGGCTCCACTCGGAGATGACAAATCATATGGCATGGTTATGTGCTGGGGATTTCAATGAAATTCTATATAGCTATGAGAAAGAAGGAGGTGCACCACGTTCTCAAGGGTGCATGGATCGTTTTTGAGGGGTGCTAGAGGTGTGTGAATTACAATATTGGGGTTTTACTAGAGATGTTTTTACTTGGAGAAATAAATAGACCAAGGGAAGCACTCATATACGGGAGAGATTATATAGGGCGGTGGCCAATGTGGAGTGGAGGATGAAATATTCTCTGTTTCAAGTAAAAAATGGTGATCCATTTCATTCTGACCATCGGCCGGTTATAATTTCTACTGAGCTGGTACAGGGAAGGAGAGTGCAGGGTAAGGCTTTCAAATTTGAAGCGGCGTGGCTGCAGGAAGAAACGTGTAGACAGGTGGTTGAGGGGGCCTTGGGAGATGGTGGTGATGTGGGGAGTAGTCTAGAGGAAAAATTGAGGGGTGTTGTTATGAGTCTAGAATATTGGAGTACAAATGTTCTTGGAGATCTAGAAAAAAGATTGAGAAAAGCAAAGGAGTTGGAGAGATGGAGAAGAGAGCCGATCAGTGATCTAGCTATGGGGAGGGAAGTGGTTTGGAGTTTTAAAGTGGATTGGTTAGAAGAGCAGATAGATACATATTGGAAGCAGCGAGCATATGTTAATTGGCTTCGTTTTGGTGATCGAAATACGAAGTATTTCCACAACGCTTGCTTTGTAAGGAAGAGAAGAAATAGAATTGGGAGAATGCTGAGGGAGGATGGGAGTTGGGCGGAGGAGGAAGGAGAAAAAAAGATTTTATTTCTAACTATTTTCTGCAGCCTTTCAATACCTCGGTGTCGGCGGACGAGGGGCAACTGCAGCTCCTAATTAGTGTTGTTCAGCCTCATGTCACACTAGCTATGAATGCCCAACTCATGTCAGAGTTTACCAAGGAGGAAATAAAGCAGGCTCTTTTTGCCATCGGGGATTTGAAGGCGCCTGGTCCAGATGGTCTTCCGGTCATTTTCTACAAAACCTTTTGGGATGTGGTGGGTGTTCGACCGACTAGGGAGGTCATGGAGGTGTTGAAAGGTGGCCAGATCCCTGCAAGTTGGAATGAGGCAACCATAGCTTTGATCCCAAAGACTGAGAAGCCAGAGTGGGTCACAGATTTGAGACCAATCAGTCTCTGCAACGTCGTCTACAAGGTAGTTTCCAAAGTTTTATCAAATAGATTGAGAGAGGTGTTGCTTGCAATTATTACTCCAAATCAGAGTGCTTTTGTGCCAAGGTGTTTGATTTCTCATAATATCCTTATCACATATGAACTCACTCATTATCTACTAAATAAAAGAGAAGGTGAATTGGGGTATGTTGCTCTAAAACTTGATATGAGTAAAGTGTATGATCGAGTAGAGTGGTGTTTCCTGGAGAAAATTATGAGAAGGTTGGGTTTTCATGATTCTTGGATAGGTCTTATCATGGAATGTGTGTCGACAGTGAAGTATAGGGTAAAGGTGAATGGAGATTTATCTAATATTTTTGTCCCACAGCAAGGTTTGAGACAAGGGGACCCGTTATCACCCTACCCATTTTTATTGTGTGCTGAAGCTTTTTCTTCCCTATTGAAAGAGGGAGAGTGTGATGGTTCTCCGGTGGGGGTAAAAATCTATCACAGTGCGCCAAGTATATCTCACCTTTTGTTCGCCAATGACTCGTTAATTTTGATTCGTGCGACCAAAGGGGATAGTAGGCAGTTGCAGACAATACTACAATTGTATGAACAGTGTTCAGGGCAAATGATAAACAAGGTGAAATTAGTAGTGCTTTTTAGTAAGAATACAAAGCCTCAACAGAAACAAGTGGTGTCTAACATTTTGCAGGTCACAAAAGAAACAATGAGTGAGAGATATTTGGGGTTGCCGGTACATGTGGGACACTCCAAGACTAGTATTTTTGCATATCTGAAAGAAAGGATTTGGAAAAGGATGCCAGGGTTGAAAGGTCCTAATATGGTTAGAGGGGGGTTAAATAGCCTATTTAAAAATCTACAAGATCACTAGAGCAATTTGATTAGTATGACAAATAGCGAAATGCAAACTTGCTCTAGCTCCACAAGGGTTGCAAGCCACCTATCCAACAATTCTAGTTACTATAATCACTAGGCACACAATTTGCTATGTCACTACTCACTAAGAGCTCTCACAATTGCTACACTAAAGAGCTCCACTAGATGAACTTAAGCTACCAAGCAAGCTCTCAATTCTAGCTACACTAAAGAGCTGGCTAAAACTAGTTTGCGGAAATGTAAATGAGTGAGTAGGGTGATTATACCGCCACGTAGAGGAGTGAACCAATCACAAGATGAATACTAATTCAATCACTAGGAGAATACCAAAGGGCAAGAGAACCAATTTTTCTCCCGAGGTTCACGTGCTTGTCGGCACGCTTGTTCCTGTTGTGTCGATCAACACTTGGTGGTTCAGTGGCTAAGAGGTGTTTCACAAACCTCATCCACACAATTGGACACCGCAAGAACCTACCCACAAGTGAGGTAACTCAATCACACGAATAATTTACTAGAGCTACCTGCGGTGCTTCACCGGGAAAGGTGCAAGACCCCTCACAATCACCGGAGCCAGCCACGAACAATCATCAACATGTGCCGAAGCTCCTCCGCTGCTCCAAGCCATCTAGGTGGTGACAACCACCAAGAGAAACAAGAAATCTGCAGCCACAACGATGTAACACCCCTAGTGTTATGAGCTTGCTTAGCGCCAAGATTAAGACCTAAAAGAGATTAGCAAAATAAGTTCGTTGGGTTTAAGAGTTTAAAACTTACCTAAAATGATAAACAAATTCTATGTGACTCACTTTTGTGGTTGAGAAAAATCAAAATAAATATTGTTAACTAGTGCTCTTGGGAGCTCAAAAATCAAATTTGAAGTTAAGATAAGCTCTTTTCGTTAAGTCGGCAAACACTTGAACTTACGTTTAAAGTACTATTTTTTGTGATTTATTGTGGGTGAAATAATTAATTAGTGTTTAAATATTTTGTTCCTATGGGTTAGTATGAAGTATGGACCATTGCATGAAATACTTGTGGGTTGGAGTGAATAGGGTTTAGGCCTTTTAAAAATTGTAACAAAAGTGTTAATGGCTGTTAGTTCGAACCGAACCTTAACTTTTTTAAGTATGGGAAAAGTCGTAAGACAATGCTATCTTGATATTTAATTTCTAACAAAAATGTTTAAACACTAGCGGCATGTTTTGGTATTATTGATTGCTTCTAAGTGAGCACTTGGGCATGGTGTGGGTCGTGGGTGTGTTGTATGTCACGTTGCCCTCCTTTAAAATTGCTCAAACGTCGTTAAAACGTGTGAAATCATGTTGTGGGCGCTCTGTTCGTGAACTGGCGTTCAGCGTGATGAGCTCGTGTTGGCATGCTTATATCTTCCTCTCTAGTTGCCCTTTTGTCATGAAGCTTGCCTCGTTAGATAGATGATAATGTCAACTTTAGGGTAGTGCATTTTGTTAAGCCTTAGTCGAGTTAATCAGCAGTTTTGTGTCCCTTTAATATCCGTGCACGTCATCATTCGTTGTTACTCGGCCTAGGTCTGTAGTCACCTCGCGTGTAGGCGGCCGTTGCCTAGCCTTTCTTGGCCATGGTCATGCCGTGGCCTGCCTTACTGGCTGCCGGCCGCGCACCGAGCTGCGACGGCCCCAGCCATCTTCCGTAGGTCCAGACCGAGCTGCGGTGCTGCTGAAGCGTGGCTGCCGTGTGCATGTTGTTGGCCAGGCTATGCGCGGAGCCAGCCGACGCCGCGGTAGTTACCGTCGGGCCGTCATGGCACTCGCCTCTCCACTCATCCCACCTACCCGCTGCGGCACTGCTTGCCTCGGCTAATTCATAGTGTTGCTATCTCACCACCGTGGTCCTATCGCCACGCGCCATTGTCCCCTAGGCGCGTTGTGCCTGGCACCCTTGCTTGTCCCATTCCCACCCTTGTCTTCCCCCTACCAGCCGATGCCTACCACGCTGCTGATCATCTTCATGTCACCATACCTGCCTCATCCTCGTTCCTATCTCCTCGCTCATCCTTGCGCTGTGCTCATGACCAGTCGAACCCCCTGTCCCTCTCTCGCTCTCTTTCTCTCAGAGGTGCTCAGCCTGCCATGGCCGTGTCGAACTCCAGTTGAGTTCTGCCGCCGCCGTTCATGCCATCCCGAGTGTCTTAGCTCGATTCTTTGCAACCATAGTTAGCTTTGGAAGTTGGCTCGCCAGCCAACCCACTTCGAGCCCCTCAATCCTTTATGGTCGGCCGAATTCAGAATTTTCGAGCCACCGGTCACCTCGCCTTTGAAATAGAGCACAACTTGGGGGTAAGGCCCTACCCCTTGGTAGGGGTTCAACTAGTTATTCCTATGAGCTCACCTTAGTCCCCTCGTGTTGTTGCTCATCTTCGTTTGACCAAGAACGACGCGGGTAAAAACCTGATGCATCGGTGTTAACCTTGGAGTGCCGTCGATCTCACTGCGCTCACGAGGCCAGGCCACCTCAGCACTCCTCCACCTCAACTGCCACCGCAGCGTGAATCTCGGTGAGCTACTGGTGCTTACCCGCTATCTCCACCACCTTGATAGTGCCTTAGGCCACCAGAACAGTCATGCCGCCACACGGTTCTGCCCGTCGTCGAGGCTAGGCCTCAGTAGTGCACCGTTAAGTTCCTAACCGCCGCCCATCCCTGCGCGTTTAGCCATAGAGCTCAGTTGACCCCTTGGTCTCACCGGAGCGCCGCTAGGTTGCCCGACATATCCGCCGTATGCCATTGGTGAGCGACTCCGTCGCACGCACGCACCTAGGGGCATGCCATTGCAGAGATGAGTTTTTACATGGTGTTAGATGCAAGGCGTGTCTCTTCTGCAATAGTGCGCATAGTGTTGTGTAATAAATTGATAGATCAAGGTCTTTTCTGCAAAATAGCCAACGAGCGTGAGGGATCCTACCTTGGGCTGCTTGCTGGGCCGGCTTGCTGTGCATGCCCGCATCCCGCGTTGGGCCAAGCCAGGCTGCTGGGTCGAATTAGCTGCCGCTGTTTTTTCCTTTTTCTTAAGCAATTCCTAATTTAGTTTCTAAGCAAACTTGTAAATGCAATATAAAATTGTGTAGCTGACAAAAAAATTATGAAACTAATTTTGTTAAGTTTCAAAAATCATGACCTATCTGCTAGTATATTTTGTTAGCATAGTTCATAGTATTTCCAAGAGTAATCTAATTAAATTGAAATACTTGGCATGGTTAAAACATCAACTTGAAGGAATTATTGCGGTAAATCGGTAGTAGTGTTGGCTCTGGAATCTTTACAGTAAATTTCTAATATTATTAGGTGCTCACTATAATTTTTGTAGCTCCATAAGAATTAATTGCTAAGGTAGCTAAATGAGCCCTAGTACGAATATATGTATTTAGGGCATGTTTGGATGCCGCCCTCGCCTGGGGGCACCCGCCCAGGCAGGTCGATCCAGCCCCAGGCGTCAGAAATCGACGGCCTGGGTGAGGTGCCTGGGCCACGCAAGATTCCCAGTCTTCAAAGCAAACAAGCCCTTAATCAATAAAATGCTGAAACACCTTGGGATTGTAGAACTAAAACATTTTCCCAGAGACAAAGCCTTACTTGACGACGTAGATACGTAGACTAGTACGTTAGTCATTAAAGCTACCTCATTAGCTTGTGGAGTGTAATCGTATTTTAGAGTTGTAGTTGTCGTTGGTTAATTACATTTTTTGCGTTGCATCCACGTATGTTATAATCGGAACAACAATGGATCGTGGAGATGATCGGAGTAGCGGAAAAGATGGTGCCTTGATGATCGTGTCACCATGATGGAATGCTAACTTTTGATTATATCTTACCTAGACAAGCCCCGGTGCATAAACCCTATTATTCTGCACTTTATTTTATGCTTGTGCATTAAGTTTTAAGGAGTTGAATGAAATCCACTTGCATATATATATATTCTTATCCTATGAGTCCTAGTAGTATGTCAGGATCGTATAGATTGCTATGCTATAGGATCCGGTAGAAGTCTAGTGATTACCTGTCACTCGCGAGAGATAGGAAAGATATCATTGTTGTTATTATATTACTATCACATGGAATATATATGGAGGATAATTGAACACCGGGCGGAATAGTACATTGGATCTGGACTTGGATAGGCATTTGAGTGAGGCTCAGGTTGCACTTGTTTCGCTTGTGTCGATTGAGGACCGTCCATTGTTGTGGATGGTAGTCAGGTCACAAACTTATTATCCTAAGCACATACTTGCTTATGGGAGCGGGAATACTTGTTACTCTCTTGTCATGAGTTCTGGCTCTTTTTGGACCGACTTTTAGGGATGGGTATTAGGTGGAGGTCTAAGCACCATACTGAGACCGGGTCTCAGGTGTTGGGGGCTTAGAGTCCAAGTTTGGATGGGGACCTAGACCCCATGACAGGAGTGGGATGAGTTGGTTCCATTTGTGCCTAGGGCACAAGCGAAGCATGTGTTTTGGGGTACCCAGCTAGGATACATTGATTCACGAATCATCGTTTCTCTGAGACGATAACGACTTGGCTATGGTCTAGCACCGTAGTAAGAACTAGAATATGAAAGATGGTAAAATGGTTTTGATTGCTTACCACCTGCTTGAAAGTAGTATAGGTGCTTACATAGAATGGTTAGTTGATGAACTAGTGATGGCTACTAATAAAATTGAATAAAAGGACACACATTTATTAATGCTTCCTGCAGATGCAATAACTCACAAGCCAGATAGCCTTGCATGTCCTTGGAGTCTTTTATTTTCCTCCTATCGGGTAAGTCTTGCTGAGTACAATTGAGTACTCAGGGTTTTATTCCCCCTGTTGCAGGTGACCGGAGGATACATAGAGCTAACTTTTGTGTGTGGAAACGTTCTTGTGGGCTCAGAAAGGATTCCTTTCGCGCTACAGGCGTAGTGTTTATTTATAACCCTCGCTAAAGGTTTTTATAAAAAAAGATGCAAACTCTGCTAGCATCTCTTGTATATAAATGTCTACTATGTTAATACTTCACCATGTCATTAAATTAATCTTGTTTCCACTATAACTCCGATCATATGTTTATTTTCCGCTGCAAGATAAAACTTGTGAACTTGAAATGTATAAAATCGATTACATGTAAACTGTTTTAATCCTGCTATTGCATTCAACTTGTTTAAGCACCTTGATGTTGTAATAAAGTGATGTAAGAAATAGTTAAGAATGTTGAAAGCTTTATTCTCTCATTTATGATCCAGACGGAAAAATGTGGATTTTTGAGTCCTCTCTTGGGGTGTGCTCGATGGAACGGCATGATTTAGTGCACTCTCTTGGGTACTTAATGTCTAATGGAAGACAAGTACTCTTGGGAGGTGTTTACACCAAAATTTGGGAGAAGAACGCGAGAACTCGTAGGCTTCCAGGTGTGTGACAATCAAGGAATCGGTTGCATAAGGGTCGATATCAGCCGGTTAGGATGCGACACTGGAATCGGCTCTCTTTAAATGACGTCAGCAAATAACGATGATGAACCGCGATCGGCGTCGGGAAGATACATATCGGACTCTACAAAAGGGGAAAGATTAGGGTCCAAGTTATCTTAAGATAGGAATATTTTTTCATACCAAAAATTGTACCGAGTCGTACTTGAGTATGATTCTTGCTTAGGCTTCGGGTATAAATATTGGACCCCGGCTATTGTAAAACACACACAATCAATCAAATACAAGTTACTTACTTTTTTTGGCTCCGACCACCCCTTAGGAGTAGGAGTAGAGTAGATCTCGGTGAGTTCTTCAGCAAGTACGGCTGCATCGATCCGGTCAACCTCCACTGCTTGTCTGTAAGCACCGTCATGGCTTATACTTCTGTTCGTACAGCTGCATCGATCCGGTCGACCTCCACTGTGACTCTGGTATAAGCTAGTTATCGACTCTTGTCTAGTTCAAGTAAGGTTGCATCGATCCGGTCGACCTCCACTGCTCGAACTAGATTAAGGTCAAGTTATCGGCTCTATCTAAGAGTGGCGTTCCTTCGGGTAGATTCATTAAGTTATCGATATTGCTTATTGCTTCCATTGTTTATTTAATTATAGCAATATCACTTCGCCCGATTGGGATTGATCTAGATCGGCCTTATATCCTTTTTAACCCAACGTTTGTTAATCCGAATTTGATCTAATCTGCACTTTAAACGATGAGTTATGTTTTATCGGTCGTTTTATGTCAATCTTGATCACGCATAGTGTGTGGTTAAGGCGTGTTTTGTCTTGAGTAGATCTGTTGGCTAATGAAAACCGTTTCATGGCCTGTTATCACGGCCTGTGTGATTCTACCTCACACCCCACTATTAGCACCGTGGAGTGGGGATCGTTACTCAATAGATTTGTTCCTGATAGGGCATAACCTTAACTGTGCGCTATGCCTGAATCGGCTGTTTTAGCCGATATCGAGTGCTTTCACAAACAGTTCACGTCATGAGACCGTTGAAATAAAGATAGGTTGAAAGATGTGTTAGCCCTATGATCTTATTATTGTATTACGGCCTACATGATTCTTTCTCATGCCCCACTGATATTAGTAATAAGTTAGGGTCGTTGAATCTATTGTTGTTTCTATGGCCTGCATGATTTTGCCTCATGCCCCATTGGTCATAGCGATAGATGAGATCTAATATGTTCATTAGATTTATTTTTATTAAATGGTTAAATGATGATGAGCTGTTTCTTTTATATAAAAAGGGATTCGGTTACTTACAGTCATTGGCTTAGCATAAATTAATCGTTGTTGACATCCTTTTGCCATTGACTAATGTTTGTCTATATAACGAGATCTATCCTGAGCGATAACCGATTTACCTTCCATAATTTTATGAGCCTCAATTGATTTATTCTTATGAGTATGCTGGAATCGACTCTTTAGTCGATTTCCTTCCATATTGGCTCTCAGAGCCGCAATTCGGGACTGTCTGGCAACACCGACATGTTCCACCTTAAATTACTGATTAGCTTTCTCTTCTTGTCAATTGTAGGGTCAAATTGACTGGCACGTCTTGGGAGGAGTGCGCAGGATCGACCATCCCTATGATGAAGCTAGGCGGATCTCCAGCTCCATCGAGCGGACCCTTCTGGCTTGCTCGTGTGCCCTCGGCATGGGATGAAATTTTATGTCGATCGGAGAGCATTAGATTAGGTGGTTCTACCATAAATGATCCCCAACTACCACTAGATGCAATCACTCAAGCACATGCACTTGGAAATAACTCCCAATCTCACTATGATGATGAATCAATGATGGAGATGAGTGGGAGGTGTTTGCTTAGGCTCACAAGGATGTCAAGTATGTCAAAGTGCTAAGAGAGATGCCTTGGAGCCAGCCAAGGTCTATTTATAGAGCCCCAACAAAAATCCAACCATTACTCTCCTCGAGGCTGATCGGACTCAGCGACCTGACTCACCTAGAGTTCGGTCGAGTGCGTCCGGTCGCACCTGCTAGCCAACCACAGCACGCCACTGAAAGCTCTAGTTTGGTTTTGGTGAATTGATGAAACCATAAGTGCTAACCTAGTTTATCAAGTGATCATGAGATAGGTAGCACACTCCAAGTTGCGAAGCAAACAAAGATCATAGCATGATGATGATGATACCATGATGATGATCAAGTGCTTGGACTTGGAAAGAAGAAAGAGAAAAATAAAAAGCTCAAGGCAAAGGTATAAACCATAGGAGCTATTTTGTTTTGGTGATCAAGACACTTAGAGAGTGTGATCACATTTAGATTTGATAGCCGTACTATTAAGAGGAGTGAAACTCGTATCGGAATGCGGTTATCAAAGTGCCACTAGATGCTCTAACTCATTACATATGCATTTAGGATCTAGTGGAGTGCTAACACCCTTGGAAAAATGTTTGTGAAAATATGCTAACACATGTGCACAAGGTGATACACTTGGTGGTTGGCACATTTGAGCAAGGGTGAAGAAGATAGAGTCGAAGAGGAGTTAGCCGCGCTGGTTACAGAGTGACCGGACGCGTCCGGTATTAGGCGACGAACTCCGTGACCGGACGTGTCCGGTGTGAATCAGCAGACCCAGTGTTCGGCAGGACAGTCGATCGGACGCTGGCAGCGTCCGGTCTGGTATCACCAAACGCGTCCGGTCGAGCAAGGATGCTTACTACACTCCACCGGACGCTGCGGCTCAGCATCTAGTCATTTGTGACTCAGCGTCCAGTGTGAGCGTCTGGTCGTCGGTAGATTAGGTAGCAACGGCTATGTTGGTTTGAACTGGACACGTGGCAGTCTGGGGGCTACCGGACACGTCCGATATGCCGACCGGACGCGTCCAGTATTCACGACCAGAGCGTCCAGTGCTGTGTCCGGTCAGTTGGACCGGAGCGTCCGGTCAGCCCGCGTTATGCCCAGTGAAGGGGTATAACGGCTCTATTTCGTGAGGGCTTCTATTTAAGCCCCATGGCCGGTTGAAGCTCAAACCTTTGGCCATTTTCATTGACATAGCAACCTTGTGAGCTTAGCCAAAGCCCTCCCACTCATCTCCATCATTGATTCATCATTATAGTGAGATTGGGAGAGAATCCAAGTGCATTGCTTGAGTGTTTGCATCTAGAGGCACTTGGTGTTCGTGTTTCGCTGTGGATTTTGCTTGTTACTCTTGGTGGTTGCCACCACCTAGATAGCTTGGAGCAGCGAGGATCGTTGAGCGGGGGTGGTGATTATCTCCGGCTCCAATCGTGGTGATTGTGAGGGGTTCTTGACCTTTCCCCGGTGGAGAGCCAAAAGGTACTCTAGTAAATTGCTCGTGGCTTGTGTGATCCTCATCTTGTGTTGGTTGTGCGGCACCCCATTGAGGGTTTGGCGTGTGATGCCAATTAGCGGGTGAACCTCCAAGTGAGTGAATCGCCACAACGAGGAGTAGCTTACCGGCAAGCAAGTGAACCTCGGTAAAAAATCATTGTGTTCATCATTGATTCCGAGGTGATTGGTCTTCATTGTGATTCATCCTTGTGATTGATTGGTTCCCTCATCTACACAGCGGTATAATCTTCTTGATCACTCTCTTTACTTTACCGCAAACTAGTTGACAAGCTCTTTAGTGTAGCTAGTTGTGAGAGCTTGCTTACTTGGTTGGTGTGGCTCTTTAGTTAGCCTTTGAGAGCACACTAACATAGGGTAGTGTCATAGCTATTGTGTGAATAGATACTATCTAAACTAGAATTATGGTAGGTGGCTTGCATTTTGAGTAGGCTAGCGCAACACTTGCTTCGCCTCATAATTGTCTAACCTTTTTGTTAAGTGTTGTTGTAGAAATTTTTATTTGGCTATTCACCCCCCCCCCTCTAGCTATTAGGACCTTTCAAGTGGTATCAGAGATGAGGTCACCGTTATTTGAGGCTTAACAACCTTCGGTGTTAAAATGGCTCAAATCAACAACAACAAGAAACCACCCCAATTTGATGGCTCAAATTATTCTTATTGGAAGTCAAAGATGACCACACATATCAAGTCAATCAATAGAAAGGTATGGAAGGTGGTAGAAACCAAGGTTGAGATTGAGGATCCAGAAAATCCCACCGCGGCCGAAGAAGTGCTTCTCCAAAATAATGATATTGCTCTAAGTGCCATTCATGATGCAATTGATGTGAGAACATTTGAGCAAATCAAGAATATTGAGATGGCTCATGAAGCTTGGAAGAAATTGGAAGAATCATTTGAGGGCACTCAAGCCGTGAAGGGTGCAAAGGCATATATTCTCAAAGAGAAGTTTGCAAGCTTCAAGATGAAGGAAGATGAGAGTGTGCCGGACATGTTCCATCGGATGGAAGTGATTGTCAATGATCTCAAAGCACTTGGTGAGAAGATAGAGGACAAGGACTTCTCTAATAAGTTCTTGAGATGTTTGCCTGTAAGATTTGGCATGTTGGTCACCTTACTAGTGAGGACCGGTTTGAACACAATGACACCAAACCAAATCTTGGGAGATATCATGACCGATGATGCTTATAGAGATGATGATGAGAAGGAAGAAAAGAGGGAGAAGAAAGATGAGAAGAAGGATGACAAGAAGAAGAGTGTGGCATTCAAGGCCACATCATCCAAGGGTAAAGCTAAACAAGAAACATCAAGTGAAGAGGATGAATCTTGGGATGATGATGATGATGAGAAGATGACTCTCTTTGTCAAAAGATTTGGCAAGTTCATGGTGAAGAAGGGCTACCATGCAAGAAGAAAGAAATCTTCATTCAAGAACAAAGAAGAGTCAAGAAGGTGCTTCAAGTGTGGAAGCAAAGATCATCTTGTTGCTCAATGCCCATACAATAGCGACAATGATGATGACAACAAGAAGAACAAGAAGAAGGACAAGAAGGAAAAGAAAGAGAAGAAGGACAAGATGGCATTCAAGAAGAAGGGTAGTTCATATGTAGTCACTTGGGATAGTGATGCTTCCTCAAGTGATGATGATGATGATAGTGATGATAACAAGACCACCAAGAAGAAGGTTCTTGCAAGCATTGCTATCAATGAGAAGCCTTCTCTCTTCGAATCTTCATCATGCTTCATGGCTAAGGCCACTAAGGTACAATCTTATGATGAAGAACATGTTGATGATAATGAACATGAAAATGAAAATGATAGTGATAGTGATGATGATGAACCTACTAAGGATGAATTATTTGACATGCTAGAAGATGCTAAAGAACACTTTGACATTAAGAGAAGGGAATGCAAGAGCTTGAATAAGGAGGTAAAAGCCCTTAAGCAAGCCCTTGATGAGCTCAAAGCAACTCATGAGAAGCTAGAGGAAGCCCATGAGAAGCTTGGCAAAGCTCACAAAAAGCGTGAAAAAGCTCATTCTTCTTCGCTTAAAGAGCAAAATAAAAAGAAGCATGTTGAAACTTGCAATGTAGGTTTAACTTGTGATATAATTGATGAATCACTATCTATGCCTATCATTGTTGCTCCCACTAACCCTTCTTGTAGTACTTCCACTTCCTCCTCATCTAGTAGTGATGGTCTCACTTGTGACACCTCACTAGTGGTTGAGAATGAGAACCTCAAGAAGGAGGTCAATAAGCTCACTCACACGTTAGCTAAAGCTTATGGTGGTGAGGACCACTTGCTTATGTGCTTGGGTAGCCAAAGAGCTTCTCTCTACAAAGAGGGATTGGGCTATACCCCCAAGAAAGGCAAGGCGGCCTTTGCTCCTCACAAGACTAGTTTTGTAAAGAACAATGGTCGGTTTTGCACTAGTTGCAAGCAAGTTGGTCATAAAGAGCATGAATGTAAAAACAAGAGCAAAAATGCTAATGTATCCTCCATTAAGCTTGATTCATGCTATATGCTTACTAAGGGCACAAATGGTGTGAAGGCTAAGTTCATTTGTAAACCATGGATGGGCTTAAAGAAGAAAGTCATTTGGGTATCAAAGAGCCTAGTGACTAACCTTCAAGGACCCAAGCAAGTTTGGGTACCTAAAAAGAATTGATCTTCTTTTGTAGGTCAATTACAAAGCCGGAGGAAGGCATTGGGTTCTTGATAGTGGGTGCACTCAACACATGACCGGTGAGGCAAGAATGTTCAACTCAATCAACATCAATGGCAATGATGGTTATGATAGTATCACATTTGGTGACAATGGCAAAGGCAAAGTCAAAGGGCTTGGTAAGATTGCAATATCAAATGACATGAGCATATCCAATGTGTTGCTAGTAGATAGCTTGAACTTCAATTTGCTATCCGTGGCACAATTGTGTGATCTTGGATTCAAATGCATATTTGGGATAGATGATGTAGAGATCATAAGTGTAGATGGCTCTAACTTGATCTTCAAAGGTTTTAGATATGAGAATCTATACTTGGTTGATTTCAATGCTAGTGAAGCTAGATTGTCTACATGCTTGTTCACTAAGTCTAGCATGGGTTGGTTATGGCATAGAAGGCTTGGTCATGTTGGAATGAAACAATTAATTATATTGGTTAAGCATGACTTGGTTAGAGGCTTGAAAGATGTTGTGTTTGAAAAGGATAAGCTTTGTAGCTCTTGTCAAGCCAGGAAACAAGTTGGAAACACCCATCCTAAGAAAAGCATGATGAGCACTAGTAAAGCATTTGAGTTATTGCACATGGATTTGTTTGGGCCAACACAATACACTAGTATCGGTGGAAATAAATATGGCTTTGTGATAGTGGATGACTACACTAGATACACATGGGTATTCTTTCTAGTGGACAAAAGTGATGTATTTGCAACATTCAAATCATTTGTCAAAGGCATTCATAATGAATTTGAAACAACCATCAAGAGAGTTAGAAGTGACAATGGTAGTGAGTTCAAGAACACTAGAATTGATGAGTTGTGTGATGAATTTGGAATTAGACATCAATTCTCGGCCAAGTACACTCCACAATCAAATGGCCTTGTTGAGAGGAAGAATAGAACACTCATTGATATGGCAAGGTCTATGCTTAGTGAGTACAATGTGAGTCAATCTTTTTGGGCCGAAGCTATCAACACGGCTTGATATTGTAGCAACCGCCTCTATTGTCACCCATTGAAAGAGAAGACAACATATGAGCTCTTGAATGGTAGAAAACCCAACATTGCATATTTTTGGGTCTTTGGTTGCAAATGCTATATCTTGAAGAAAGGCACTAGATTGGGTAAGTTTGACAAGAAATATGATGAAGGATTTCTACTTGGCTATTCCACTACAAGCAAAGCATATAGAGTTTGGAATTTGGATAGTGGTACTCTTGAGGAAGTTCATGATGTTGAATTTGATGAAACCAAGGGTTCACAAGTAGAGAATGAGAACTTGGAAGATGTTAGAGGCATTCAACTTTCAAATGCCATGAAGAACATGGATGTTGGTGAATTGAGGCCTAGGCAAGTGAATGATGATGAAGATGATCAAGTGCAAGTGCTCTCTAACTCAAATGTGCAAGATGATACAAATCAAGTTAGTGCAAGTGGATCTCATGACAATGAACAAGATCAAGTGGCTAGTACATCATCTCATCCCAATGATCAAGCAAGTGCAAGTGATCAAGTTCTAATCCTCCAACCAACCAATGTTGCAAGAGATCATCTATTGGACACTATCATTGGTGATATTTCAAGAGGTGTACAAATAAGATCAAGATTGGCATCATTTTGTGAACACTTCTCATTTGTATCATCCATTGAACCAAAGAAGATAGATGAAGCATTGAAGGATGTTGATTGGGTGAATGCTATGCATGAAGAATTGAATAACTTCACAAAAAATCAAGTATGGGAGTTGATAGAAAGACCAAGGGACACAATGTGATTGGAACCAAATGGGTCTTTAGAAACAAGCAAGATCAAGATGGGATAGTAGTAAGCAACAAAGCAAGATTGGTGGCACAAGGCTATACTCAAGTTGAAGGTCTTGACTTTGGAGAAACATATGCCCCGATTGCTAGATTGGAAGCAATTAGAATCTTGCTAGCCTATGCTTGTTCCCACAACATAAAGCTCTATCAAATGGATGTTAAGAGTGTATTTCTCAATGGCTACATCAATGAAGAAGTATATGTTGAGCAACCTCCTGGTTTTGAAGATGATAAGAAGCCCAACCATGTGTACAAGTTGAAGAAGGCATTGTATGGATTGAAACAAGCACCTAGAGCATGGTATGAGAGATTGAGAGACTTTCTCTTCTCTAAAGGGTTCACAATGGGCAAGGTTGACACCACTCTTTTCATCAAGAAGATTGGAAAAGATCTATTTGTATTGCAAATCTATGTAGATGACATCATATTTGGATCAACCAATCAAGACTTTTGTGATGAGTTTGGAAAGATGATGGCTAATGAGTTTGAGATGTCCATGATTGGAGAGTTAAGTTACTTCCTTGGTCTTCAAATCAAGCAATTGAAGAATGGTACATTTGTAAGTCAAGGCAAGTATATCAAGGACATGATCAAGAAGTTTGGCATGAGTGATAGCAAAGTCATTAGCACACCAATGGGAACCAATGGCAACTTGGATGTGATGCAAGTGGCAATATGGTAGATCAAAAAATTGTATCAGTCTATGATTGGAAGCCTACTCTATGTGACCGCATCAAGGCCGGATATCATATTTAGTGTATGCATGTGTGCAAGATTTTAAGCCTCACCAAGAGAAAGTCATTTGAAGGCTACAAAAAGAATATTGAGGTACTTGAAGCATACACCAAATGTTGGTTTGTGGTATCCCAAAGGAGCAAAGTTTGAGCTAGCTAGTTACTCCAACTCAGATTATGTGGGATGCAAGGTTGAAAGGAAGAGCACCTCGGGCACATGTCAATTGTTGGGAAGATCACTTGTTTCATGGTCATCAAAGAAGCAAAATAGTGTTGCATTATCAACCGCCGAAGCCGAATACATATCCGTCGGTAGTTGTTGTGCACAAGTACTTTGGATGAAGGCCACTTTGAGTGACTTTGGAATCAAGTTCAAGAAAGTGCCATTGCTATGTGACAATGAGAGTGCAATCAAGTTAACCAACAATCCGGTTCAACATGCAAGAACAAAGCACATTGATGTCCGCCACCATTTCATAAGAGATCACCAACAAAAAGGGGACATTTGCATTGAGAGTGTAGGCACCGAAGATCAACTTGCCGACATATTCACCAAGCCATTGGATGAGAAAAGGTTTTGCAAGCTAAGGAATGAGTTGAATATATTGGATTTCTCAAATATGTGTTGATGCACCCCCACTAATATGGCATGCCTCTCCTTCGAGCAATCCAAGGTAAAAGTTGATTGGCATGACATACATCTTTGCTAAGGACATGATTAGTGCATCTAGTCACATTTTCAATTTTATTAAGACCTTTCAAGTGGTTCTATTTTATTAGGCTCATTCATGAAAATCAAATGAATTTGATGTTTATATGATATCACTATTGCTTCTATGCTTGATTTGATCTAGTGATAGCATATGACATGTTTATGGGCTTGTAAACCTAGTGTTTGATCTAGAAAATGAGCTCTAAGTGTTTAACTCAACATGGTACAAGATAACCTTATTTGGAGGTGTGAAGAAGCTTGTCCTTGGATCAAACCGAGTTAAATATCTTTGGCAAATGATCTAGATTGGACCAAATTTGGGAAAATTATCCTCACCCCATTGATTGACATTAATAATCTCGACCCTACAAGTAATACTATCTATATTTAGAACCTTTGTGGTCATTGATGACAAAGGGGGAGAGAAACAAAGATAGTTGTAAAAATAGTGAAAAAAGGGGAAGAAATGTCATAAAGGGAGTGAAACATAAAGAGAGAAACATAAAGATATCTTGATATATGACATAGGGGGAGAGATATGACAAAGGAAGAAAGATATGACAAAGGAAAGGGATCAATTAAAATTTTGAGCACACAAGTAGGGGGAGCAAGCTCATGAACTTGTATGGTGCATTTGAATGTGCATTTCATATGTTTGCTTGCATGGCATAAGTTCTAAATTTAAAATATCCATGCTTGTGTGATGTATGCTAATTGTTAGATTGAATGATGAAATGAAATCACTAGATAACTTTCATTTTCAAATATTTCTAAGTGGTATTGAGCTAACCATGGTGCTAAGGATGGTATATTGGTGCACTCCGATTGGTATCATGCTTCAAAGGTCCATCTTTTATACCTTAGCATCATGTGGTAGACATTGACTCCTATATTTCCTATCTAAGCATATGTGCAAGCTACAATCCAAACTCTTAGCACATATGTAGGGGGAGCAATTGCTACCATTTGGGGTTCACGAAACTTGTCCATATCCTTTTACACATGGTAAATATGCTTGGGCAAGCAACATGGATTCAATTGAATTTCAATTCATATCTTTGTATAAGGGTTGTCATCAATTACCTAAAAGGGGGAGATTGAAAGCTCTAGTTTGGTTTTGGTGAATTGATGAAACCCTAAGTGCTAACCTAGTTTATCAAGTGATCATGAGATAGGTAGCACACTCCAAGTTGCGAAGCAAACAAAGATCACAGCATGATGATGATGATATCATGATGATGATCAAGTGCTTGGACTTGGAAAGAAGAAAGAGAAAAACAAAAAGCTCAAGGCAAAGGTATAAACCATAGGAGCTATTTTGTTTTGGTGATCAAGACACTTAGAGAGTGTGATCACATTTAGGTTTGATAGTCGTACTATTAAGAGGGGTGAAACTCGTATCGGAATGCGGTTATCAAAGTGCCACTAGATGCTCTAACTCATTGTATATGCATTTAGGATCTAGTGGAGTGCTAACACCCTTGGAAAAATGTTTGTGAAAATATGCTAACACATGTGCACAAGGTGATACACTTGGTGGTTGGCACATTTGAGCAAGGGTGAAGAAGATAGAGTCGAAGAGGAGTTAGCCGCGCTGGTTACAGAGTGACCGGACGCGTCCGGTATGGTGACCGGACACGTCCGGTATTAGGCGACGAACTCCGTGACCGGACACGTCCGGTGTGAATCAGCAGACCCAGTGTTCGGTAGGACAGTCGATCAGATGCTGGCAGCGTCCGGTCTGGTATCACTGGACGCGTCCGGTCGAGCAAGGATGCTTACTGTACTCCACCGGATGCTGCGGCTCAGCATCCGGTCATTTGTGACTCAGCGTCCGGTGTGAGCGTTTGGTCGTCGGCAGATTAGGTAGCAACGGCTATGTTGGTATGAACTGGACACATGGCAGTCTGGGGGCTACCGGACACGTCCGGTATGCCGACTGGACGCGTCCGGTGCTGCGTCCGATCAGTTGGACCGGAGCGTCCGGTCAGCCCGCGTTATGCCCAGTGAAGGGGTATAACGGCTCTATTTCGTGGGGGCTTCTATTTAAGCCCCATGGTCGGTTGAAGCTCAAACCTTTGGCCATTTTCATTGACATAGCAACCTTGTGAGCTTAGCCAAAGCCCTCCCACTCATCTCCATTATTGATTCATCATCATAGTGAGATTGGGAGAGAATCCAAGTGCATTGCTTAAGTGTTTGCATCTAGAGGCACTTGGTGTTCGTGTTTCGCTGCGGATTTCGCTTGTTACTCTTGGTGGTTGCCACCACCTAGATGGCTTGGAGCAGCGAGGATCGTTGAGCGGAGGGTGGTGATTGTCTCCGGCTCTGATTGTGGTGATTGTGAGGGGTTCTTGACCTTTCCCCGGTGGAGAGCCAAAAGGTACTCTAGTAAATTGCTCGTGGCTTGTGTGATCCTCATCTTGTGTTGGTTGTGCGGCACCCTATTGAGGGTTTGGCATGTGATGCCAATTAGCGCGTGAACCTCCAAGTGAGTGAATCGCCACAACGAGGAGTAGCTTGCCAGTAAGCAAGTGAACCTTGGTAAAAATCATTGTGTTCATCATTGATTCCGGGGTGATTGGTCTTTATTGTGATTCATCCTTGTGATTGATTGGTTCCCTCATCTACACGACGGTATAATCTTCTTGATCACTCTCTTTACTTTACCACAAACTAGTTGACAAGCTCTTTAGTGTAGCTAGTTGTGAGAGCTTGCTTGCTTGGTTGGTGTGGCTCTTTAGTTAGCCTTTGAGAGCACACTAACATAGGGTAGTGTCATAGCTATTGTGTGAATAGATACTATCCAAACTAGAATTGTGGTAGGTGGCTTGCATTTTGAGTAGGCTAGCGCAACACTTGTTTCGCCTCATAATTATCTAACCTTTTTGTTAAGTGTTGTTGTAGAAATTTTTATTAGGCTATTCACCCCCCTCTAGCCATTAGGGCCTTTCAGCCACCTCATCCATCATTTGAATCCAACCGTTGGCGCCTTTGACCAGCATGCTCACAAATGATCGGACGCGCTCCTTCACCTGACCGGACTCACCGGGACCTAAAGTCCGGTCGAGTCTAGAGAGGTTCCAGAGCGCCCCAAACTTGACCGGACGCGTTAGGTCAACGTCGACCTAACGTGCCACAGTGTCTGGTCCTCACTGGCCTCCTCTCTGTGCTCGTGACGTCATCGTACATCAGAGGAGTTGCTTTACTTCTGTGCATCCGGTCGCATGAACCTGGCAGCGTCCGATCGTGCCTTGCTCCATGCCGCCTCTGGAATAGCATGACCGCGTTAGGTGCAGTGTCCGGTCAATGCTACGCCACTGCCCGAGAGCCAGGGTTTAGGACCAGACGCGTAGGTTCCCTATGTCCGGTCAGCACCCTTCGCCTCCTTTTCTTTTTCTAAGTCCTCAACTGCTTCGCCCTTGCTTCCAACTTGCTAACCACAAAGTGTAGAGCTTGTATGCACGTATATTAACATTTTTTCAAAGCATTTTACAAAGGTCAAAGTTAGCACACTAGGTTCCTAAATACATATGCAAGAATCATGTCACCTAGTGGCACTTGATAAACCGTTTAGCCAAAGAGTTCCCCTCTTTATAGTACGGCTATCGATCCTAAGTCACTCACACCCTCTATGGCGTCTTGAGTGCAAAACAAAAACCTATCTACCTTTGCCTTGATCTTCTCGGTTTTTATTTTTCTCTTTCTTCTTTTTCAAGTTGAGCACTTGATCATCATCACATGTGATCATCCCCTTCTCTTGAGTACCACCATGCTCCATACTTGGATTGCACCAACCTAGCTCATATCACAACTCATGACAAAGGTTAGTGCTAGGTTTCATCAATTATCCAAAACCAAACTAGGGCTTTCAAGGGTGGAATGAGAAATTTCTTTCATGGGTAGGCAAGGAGATTTTAATCAAGGCAGTGGCCCAAGCGATACCGACCTTTGCTATGGGATGTTTTGATCTCTCTAAATCTTTGTGTGATCAGATAAGTGCTATGATTTGTCGCTTTTGGTGGAACTAGTAGGTTGAGAAGAACAAGATTCATTGGTTAAGTCGGGATCAGCTTATGTTACCTAAGGAGGATGGTGGTTTGGGATTTCAAGACATACATGCCTTTAATCTTGTCATGCTTGCAAAGCAAAGTTGGCGGCTGTTGAAAAATCTAGACTCTATGTGTGCTCGAGTTTTGAAAGCCAAATACTTTGCAAATTCTTCGGTGTTAGATGCTATGCCAAAGTCGAATATGTCTTACACTTGGCGTAGTATTCTTCGGGGGTTGGAGGTAACAAAAAAGGGCATGATTTGGCGTGTTGGTGATGGTAATAACCTTCATATTTGCCAAGATCCTTGGTTGCCGAGAGGTGTATTCAGAAGGCCAATTACTCCTAGAGGGGCATGTCTTCTAACTTATGTTTCAGAGCTGATAAATCCGAGTTCTGGGGACTGGAATGTGGATTTGGTGAAGGAAATTTTTTGGGAAGAAGACGTCAAGGTAATTTTGGCTCTTCTAGTCCATGAAGGCAGGGACAATTTAATTGCATGGCACTATGATAATCATGGGCGATTTAGTGTCAAGAGTGCTTACAAAGTTTGTAGAGCTGATTTGTTGTGTGAATGGAGCCGGGGGGCACAAGGTGGCAGTGGTTATGCAAATGATTTTATTTGGAAAGCAATTTGGAAGCTGAAAATCTCGGGCAAGGTAAAACATTTTTTCTGGCGTTTGGCTCATAATAGTCATCCTTTGAGTTGGTCAAGGACGCAGTCGAACTAATTCTGAAGGCTAAAGAAGAACAAAAGTTGCTGATGATCATCACCATGTGGTATATTTGGCAGGAGAGAAATATAATTAGAGAAGAAGGTCGGAGACGAGGAGCAGATTTCCTTGCTCGATGTATTCGATCATATGCAAAAGAGAACACTACAATTGTACTATGACCGACAACAGTTTGACGGGCAAGAGTGTGCGCCGAAGAAAGGAGTATTGGAGGAAACCCCCACAGGGCTTTTGAAAGCTTAATTGTGATGGATCTTTTTTGCCGAGTTCACTGAAAGGGAGTTGGGGCTATTTGATCCGAGACTATGATGGGGATGTGATAGTGTCAGGAAGAGGGAAGATAGAGTGTCTCTTAAATGCATTCCAAGCTGAACTCATTGCCTGCCTCCAAGGAATACAAGCTGCAGTAGATCTAGGTATTGGCCGGCTAATCGTGGAGACAGACGCAAAGATGGTGGTTCAGGCGCTAAACACAAATGATTATGAGGAAACTGCAGTGGGTGCTTTAATTGTGGAGATAAAGTCCCTAGTGTCTTCTAGTTTTATTAGTTTTGAGTGTTCTTCTAAGAGTAGGGATTGTAACAAAGCCGCTCATGAGCTGCCCATGTTGGGTTATTTGTGTAATCCTGGGGAGTAATAAGTCATGAGTTCCATCCCTGAAAGTGTATGTAATTTGTTGCTAACGCTTTGTTAGCCGTTGAGTAACGAGATTATACTCAGTTTCAAAAAAAAGGCCCCCCAAGACACTCCACTGCTCCTCCACATTATCTCCAATAACATCGCTAACATTAAAGTGCTCGGTCGTTGCTCCTTCATCTCCCACAACTTCTACAAGCTTGACTGCCCTCTTTGACTTTGTTCTTGTCCACGTTGACTACATCATCCCAGGCGAGCCCCCATACTCGGCATCCTCATCGGTGTCGTCCTCTCCTATGCCCTCTGTGCGTGCCCATGGGGTCTTCTCAAAGATCACACGCATTAGGCTCTAGGACATCATGAAGCCCATCCAAGGGCTTGGTCACATCCTTCAAGGAGGGTCCGCCTCCTTTTTTTTGAAGAAAAGGGTCCGCCTCCTTCGCATCAAGCTCCTGACACTGGCAGCCATGCCTACCATGTGCAACGGTGCTTGACTCACCCATGGCTAGCGGTAGCACACGACAAAGTTGGCGACGTTGGGCTGCTACAAGAGAGAGGTGGCTCGTGATGGAGGGCGGTGCTTGGGTTGGAGATGCACGTGGACTCATGGAGGAAATGGCGAATTGAGGGGAAAACGTTTAGTGCATACCGGATGCACACAACGTCCATGCATACGCAACTTTGATGTGCGGCACGTGTCCACCAACAAGCATCCGACACATGCAGCCCGCAAACCATGGACGAGAACCTGGAGGCCGGAGCCGAGCACATGAGAGGCAGCGGGTGCATGCCGTTGGATCGGTCAAACTGGACACATGGCAACTATCTATGGCATGTATGCAGGGAGACACGTAGATAGTATGCACCGAATTTTTTTCCCGAATTGAGAGGACTATCGACGATGCTGCGACTGGGGCGAGGGTTGCGAGCATGGAGGGAAGACGATCAACGGGATATGGCATCATTGATAGATAGCGGCTCAACCTGTGCTCACACAATGGTGTGTGGAGTAGGATAAGAGGGTTGGCACCAATATGCTGACTTTTAGGGCAAAGAAATCAATCAGCTACTGTACTCTAGTGTACAGTAGCAGTTGAAAAAGAATCATCCCTCTGAAACACAAAATGCTTCAGTGATCACAGTCTGAAATTAACAGTGTGCAGCATCCAGGTACTCCAAGAAACACACAATACCATCACAACAGTGAACAGACCCTTGAACAACAGCCCCATGTTTTCTTCATCATTAGGCTAATAGTTATACTTCATCATTCTATTTCTCAGTAGGGCACCACACCACCTTTACATTGCCAGGCTTGCATTGTATATTTGCATTGCAGGAGGCCCCATTAAAAAGACTGACTCTCTGGACAAAGGTGTACAAATTAAGGCCTTGTTTAGTTCCTTACCCTAAAATTTAGTCCCTATTACATCGGAGGTTTGGACACATACATGAAGTATTAAATATAAACTAAAAAAATAACTATTGCATAGATTGCGACTAATTTGCGAGACGAATTTTTTAAACCTAACTAGTCCATGATTTGACAATGTGGTGCTACAGTAAACATGTGCTAATGATGGATTAATTAGACTTAATAAATTCGTCTCGTGGATTACTGAGGACTTCTAATTTATTTTATTATTACTATTCGAACACTCCCATATGACGTCCCGATGTGATACCTCTAAACTTTAGCCCCATGATTTAAACACCAACCAGTGCTAAAGGGCCAACAAACTGGAAAGCAACCACCTCATATTTTCCCCCATTTCTTTTCAGAAGATTACACATGGTGCACATGAACAAACCAGATCCTAGGAATATAAAAATGAATGTTATGCTCTCACATTATCACGCCCCCATGCAAAACAGTATATGGAATCCAACAAAACACTTGCAGAACAAGCTCATCACAAGGATGTCATCATTGCATCACCACCTTTTTTCATGGCATTGTGGGGTTGTAGTATCACAACATCAGGAATGGCTGCATTAGCCTGTCCACAGCCAGCCTCTGCCTTTGACATTGCAATCAGATCCAGCAGCAGCCTTGTCTGCTGCGACTGCGATCATGAGACACATCGTGCATGTCTTTACAGACAAGCCACATGCACCTGCAAAATTTAGTGGTTGGTTGGGTAGTCCACCTCACCTCCACACATGAGCCAGCACAAATAATGTGCAACCTGCCTTTGATCTGTTAGCATGCCACTGTCGGCCATGGACATTTTTCTTGTGACAGAGAATAAAAAGGCTAAAATGAAAATGACTATGTTAGTGTCAATACAATGTCTACAGCTCCCATTTCTGTGTCTTAATTCAACATGTAGGAGTTGTGAAAGACCTGAACTTACCAGAATACCAACTATATGATCAATTTTGACAATGAGATTACCAACAGTGTGGTATTAATAATTGTCATTATACCAGATATGAACAAATTTACAACAAGAATAAGCAATATCTATACACCATATTAAAGAATATGACAACTAAATTGCTTCAAATATTCTAACTTCTCTGAGAAACTAATGAAACTATTTGATGGCAAGATGCCAACTTGCCTTCAGATCATAGGAAGGGCTTCTGCGGTACCGTTGGACCACACTCCAAAATTGTTTCTCCTTCCTAAGTTACTTGCAAAGGGAGCAAAAGGTTTCACACTCCAGAGTAAAACCTTATTTGTTCTTTCTTCTGGATACTCTGCTGGAAACTGGCACCATTGACTCGAAGCTCTCATATCCGTCTTCAAACACCCTGCTGTGACGTAACAACTGGCTAGCTGAATCATACCCCATGAGTCGATGGAGTGCCGAGTCAGAAACCTTCTTGCCACTTTTTGTGGCAGCAAGGCTACTAGATCCAGCTTGAGTAGGCAAGCTTCTTGTGTATGATGCTCCATAATCTTCACTGATACTAACAGGACCCCCTGTGAGGCACTCAGCATAATAAGAAGCAATATCATCATTTTTAGCGACTACGCTATCATCCAGGTTGTATGACTCTTGGGCCACATCCACACTACTCTTTGCATTTGCATTGCATACTGCAGGAAATGATAATGCCAGAACCTTGGAGCACTTGCCGCATTGCATTTTGCCAACCTTTGCTTTTGATATGTAGATATCTGATGGCATTTGAACCAAATTGAAACAGCTATTGCAGATAGTGAATGGGGAAGCACCTGACAGAGGCCGCAAAATATGCTTTCTCACCACTCGTTTCTGCTCCTTGTAACTTGACCTAAGTGATTCATGGTCCAGAATTGTGCTTTCAGCGTACGAGGGCTGATAATATGAATTGAACTCCCATGGGTCATAATTGTGTGGTAGGCGTGTTTGAGCATGTCCAAAATGGCAATGGGTGTATGTATAGGTTGGAGAGAAAGGATTTGGTGGTGGGTACCTTGGCGGCCTTCCATGACCATAATAGGATTCTAGAGCACAGGAACTTGGAGCGGAATCACCGTCAACACTTTGAAGATGGTGCTCAACATCATAGCTATTGGATTGTTGCTGGTACTCTAGGTCTCTCTTCTGGTAACTTGTCTCCGAGCCCTTCTGGCTGGAAAGCCTACTTAGCTGATCTCTTAGTTCATCCATCTTTTTGAGGCGCACATGTCTAATGTTATTATTGAACTTGTTGGCTGTTCTGTGCACCAAATCACCCCGACTGGGAGACCCACTTGAGAGAGAACTTGAGGTACCATCCATTTGTGACTCCATAAAGTTTTGAATTGAGTGGAAATCTTCAGAATCAAGTGACCGTCCCTGACGAAGCTGGCTACCTCTAGATCTGTAGGTCATTTGTTCTTTGTTCTTATTAAAGCTAGCTAACTTGGACTGATTCCTCTTATTTGGCAAGCTTGAGAACCTAGCAACAGCTGCCCTGTTTTCTTGAATGCAGCTGGCCGTATTTCCATCTTCCATAAAATCCTCTTCCTTTTCTTCAGTGGCATCAGGTTCATCTTGTTGAAAACTTTGTTCAGATTTGGCGTATCCAGCAAATGAAGTGATGACTCCTTCATACAGATGTGCACTTTCGTCCTCCAGGGACTGTCGATCCTTACCATGCTCATTCTCATGAACCTTCTTTGCAATGTCCTCATCTGCAACAGCAACATTCACATTTTCATTTTCCATACAGCTCTCTTCATTTTCTCCAGCGCCATCAGCTGTCTCTTCATTTCCATGAACTTTCTCTGCAGTGTCTTCATCTGCAAATACAAGATTATCACTGACATGAATGCAATTGGTCATGTTGCCATCTTCCATACAACCCTCTTCCATTTCCTGAGTGCCATCAGTTGTTAAATCTTCATTCCTGTGAACTCTCTCTGCAATGTTTTCATCTGCAAGCATAGAATTATCATTGCGATGCACACAATTGGTCGTTTCGTCATCTTCCATGTAGCCATCTTCCATTTCCTGAGTGCCATCTGCTGTTAGCTCTTCATTTACACAAACTGTCTCTGCTTCTTCTGCAGGCACAAGGACAAGATTATCATTCCCATGCTCTTTCTCAAGGGAATCTGCAGGCACAAGATTATCATTGGCTATCTTGTCATCTTCCATTTCTCGATTGACATCTGCTGTCAGGTCATTTAGTTGAAAACTTTGCTTAACCTCGATACTGCCATCATCAACTGAAGAGGTGCTTCCTTCAAAAGGATATGCACTTTCTGTGTTTGCAGGCTGGAAATCCTTATCATGCTCTTTCTCATGGAATCTCTCTGCAATTTCATCGTCGGCAATCACAATATGCTCACTCCCATGAACAGAGTTGGCAGTATTGTTGTTATCTTCAATACGCTCATTTCCTTGATTGCCATTGCCTATTGCCCTGCTTTCCTGGTGAGAAGTTTGTTCAGATTTGAGATGTCCACTGTCAAATGATGAGAGGCTTTCTTCACATGGATGTGCACTTTTAGCACCCAGGGCCTGTGGATCCTTGTCAAGCACATTTCCATGAACTCTACCTAAACCCATCCCATGCTGCTCCAATGGCTCTTCTGCATCGCTGAAAGACATCTCTAGTTCTTCAATCAATCGACCATGTGGATCGCTTCTGGGGGCATCATTCGCTCTGATCCTGCGGCTACCCATTTGGTTACGCAGAGCATCACTTAGCCCGCTGCTTTCTGCTTCGTCCGAGAAGTATTCATCATCACTACTAAATGAAAGAGACCTCTCCAACTCTTCGATCAGAGCTTTGTGAGACTCAACATGCACGCCTTCATACATGTGCGGTCTCTCCTCCCTGTGAGCAGCCTGACTTTTATCATACACTGTCGTGCTCAATTCACTAGTACCAATATCACTGATTTTGCCTCCATTGGCCTTTTCACCCATGTCAACATTCTCGACTGTTTCAGTCAAATCTGAAGTAGAACCAGCACCAGCATCTTCGTTATGTGTCTCTTTCTCTTTGACCATAACCTCAGAGTTTTGGATATTCCCATCATCAGTTAAGGAGCATGTGTCCTCCTTTGGATGCTTGGCATGGGTTACACCACTATCTGCTTCAGAAATAGTTCTTTCGTCGACTGCGCCGTCACAGGAGTCGATATTGTTGACAGTGGAGGACACACTTCCATGAGGCCGATCAACAGAGGGGTCAGCTCTCTGTTCGCCTGAGCAGATCGATCCGCTACTCTGGATAGAGGATCCCTTCAGACTACACGGAGAGCTGGTGCTGCGCTCCCCAGATTCCGAACCAGCTCGTGCTGCAGGGGCAGCCCGATGTTTCGCTGCATCGGTGACACACCATATACCGATCAGATTGTTTGTTTGTTTCCATAAACATAGAAATGAAAGACGGATGGAACGATTCGTACCTCTGAGAACCGTGCCACAGCCGCCGCACTTGTAGACAGGATTGGAGGGGTACTCGACGAGGAGCTGGTGACATTTGGGGCACCTGACGAACCGCAGGCTGTGAGGTTCCATGGCCATGGCTTCCCCGCGGTCTATCAGCTCCGGAGGAGGCTAGATGCGCGCGGTGGAGTCAAATGGCATCAATCCCCTGCTGGTGCAGAGAAACAAAGCTACATCAGCGTGCCACTCTGTACCCATTCACCACCTCAGAGAGTCAGAGTGCCATGACTCTGTTTACTATCCCCTCGCTTGTGTACTCGGGGAGGCAATCAGAATGGACAGCGAGGCTCGCACGCAGGCGGCCATGGCTTGGAGCGGTAGCAGATCTAGGGACTAGGGTTGGCATGGAGAGAGAGGAGCATCCAGAAATAGTAGTAGTGCTGCAACCCAGCGAGCGAGCGGAAAGAGTTGTGGTGGAAAAAAAAACGAACCTTTAGCTCTTTTTCGCCGCGGGCAAGAAGGCATGATGATCCTGTTCCTGAAGATTGCTCCCTCTCCCTGATGCTGGACTTGGGCATGTAGCCTGTTCCCTCCTTCCCTCGATCCCCCGATCAATCGCTCGGCCTGTCGGCGGCCAGGTCGAGGCTGCTGGTTTGGCTGGCTGGAGTTTGACTCGGGAGGAGGAGGACGAGGAGGGGAGGATTGAGGAAGGGAGGAAGAAGAGCCCGAGCCCCGCCGCCTCTCCGAGACAGACAGACTGACAGGCAGGGGGAGCGGAGGGGGAAGAGAGTAATGGGACGGCGTGCAGGGCGCCGCGGAGAGGAGAGGGAGAGGAGTGGGAGGGATGAGACAAACGTGGCGGCGCAAGGTCGGAGCTTTGCTGTGCGGCGTCCCCCGTCCCCCGTCCCCGTGTCCCTGTCTCTGACGACCCTGACCGGCTGGTTGAATGCTTGGGCCCAGTTTAGTTCCAAAATTTTTGGCAAAATGGACACGGTAGCATTTTCGTTGTTATTTGGCAAATAGTATCCAATCATAGTCTAATTAGGCTTAAAAGATTCGTCTCGTAGATTTCGTCTAAACTGTGTAATTAGTTTTATTTTTTATTTATATTTAATACTTCATGCATGCGTCTAAAGATTCGATGTGATGGAGAATCTTAAAATTTTGCAAAATGAGTGGAACTAAACTGGCCCTTGGTTTCACTTCGCCGTTTGCAAGTTGCGTGTCAGCACGGGTGGTGTGAGCCGCCCGGACACGGACTTGTCATGATGGGGCTGTTGTGCCTCTGCTGCTGCGGTCAATTTACGTCCAAGTCAAAATCAAATAAGTGCTTGTTTAATTCTCAAAAAGTTTCTAAAAAAGTGCTATAGTAGCCATCACATCAAATCTTGCGATACGTGCATGAAGCATTAAATATAGACGAAAAAAAACTAATTGCACAGTTTGGTTGAAAATTGCGAGACGAACGTTTTGAGCCTAATTAGTCCATGATTGAACACTAATTGCCAAATAAAAACAAAAATGCTACCATAGCCAAATTCCCAAAATTCGCGAACTAAACACGCACTAAGAAAAGGAAACAAGATAATCTCCTCTTTCGCAAGGCATCTTGTAGGGTCGACTCGGTAATACAGTCGTGTGTTGTTGCTGTTAATGGACTCTAGCTGTTTTCTAAAAAAACACATATCAAATCTAAATTTGGTAGAAAGAAGATCGCTGTTTTTCTCCGATAATTTTTAATAACATGACCTCTTTGGTGCATCTATTTTGCTATGCATCTACGTATATAATAATATGTTTAGATACATATCAAAATGGATGAATCAAAAAAGTTAAAACAACTTATAATTTGGAATTGAGGGAGTAGAACTGAGAGTGGGTTCAGAAAAACCATTGAAGTGATGCTCTAAGTTAGGGATTTACACAGCACAGTCAAATCATTCCATCAAATAAATTCCGGGCCAGCTTGGTTGACTTCCAAAACTTGTCATGCTAAAAGTTGGACAAAAAAATTGTCATAGATTTGGCAAGCTAAATATGAGAGTTTGGTAAATTTCGGTAGCAAACCAAATATTAATCAAAATTATGGCTTGCCAAATCTCTGACATGACAAATTTTGGAAATGAACCAATCTGAACCTACATTCCAACAAATTCCACGTGATTTGAATCATAAAAAAAACAAATTCTTCGTGATTTATAATGGCCTACATTCTCTACTGGTAAATGAATAAAAAAACAGGAATGGCCAGAACGTAGGTACTATCAATGTCCTATGATAGTACTTCATTATTTAATGCCTTCAATTATTACCCAAACGCAACCAAACATGTAAATTAGATTCCGTCCAGATCGACGTGTTTGACTGCCTACCAACCAACCTAAAGACACAGCTTGTGACTCCTTCTCCTATGCCTTGTTTAGTTAACGAATTTTTAAAAAAAATAGTACTATAATACTTTTATTGTTATTTGACAATTAGTGTTCAATTATAATCTAATTAGATTTAAAAGATTCGTCTCGTGAATTTTGTCTAAACTGTGTAATTAGTTTTATTTTTTATTTATATTTAATGCTTCGTATATGTGTCTAAAGATTCGATGTGACAAAAAATCTTGAAAAATTTTACAAAATTTTGAAAACTAAACAGGCACCTACATGGAACAGAGAACTGACTTGAGGAGTGAGCACACATGAAGTGGTTGTTGTGCCGACACACGACACATTTAATTTGGGCTTGTTGCACAGCACAGGCACAGCTTGTCACCGTACCCCCAATTCTGTTCTTCGTGAGCGTGACGCCTGACCAATCTGTGTCTAGCAGCTAGGCACTGTTAATCCAACAATAGCCCATATTTCTGTCATGGGCTAGGAGGCCCAACTAGGTAACCTCAAAGGGCACCTAGTTGGGCCTCCTAGCCCATGACAGAAATATGATCTTCCGTACGTTCGGGCCCGTTTAAACCACAAATGGCCCACACAACCATTCGCTTGTCTTTGATTTTTTTTTTTGGCACCTCGGCGACAGCCGACAAGTCGACGACAAATATATGAGAAATTTAGTTCCTAAGCCGTAAAAAAATGTTGTGTTCCTTTCTTGACCTTTTTTATTTTGAATTTCCCAATTTGGTCCCAAAACCAAATGTGTTTCTTTTTTTGCCCTTTCGTTAGTTTGAAGCTTGACTATCAATAACTTCTAAATATTTAGCTTGAAGATTATAAGATAGCTTGTATACATTAGTCTTAAAAGCACTTTTAGAAATTTACATAGTTATTGAATTTTTTATATAATTGTAATAATAGAGAAAAGTTATAGTCCATTTTCTATAATAAAATGACAAGAACAATGGAACGGAGGGCGTACAAGCTACCCAGGTTGACGACATAAGCTTAGGGGGTGTTTGGTTGAGCTGTGGCTGTGGGAAAAAGCTGCTGTGGGCTGTGAGCTGTGAGAAAGCTGCTGTGGGCTGTGAGCTGTAGAAAAGCTGAAAGCTGTTTGGTTAAACAAGTATAAAATATATCTTCTATCTTTATCTCTCTTGAAACAACTATGGAAGAGTTTTTTATTCCACCAATTTCGAAAAGCAGAAAGCCAAAAGCCAAAAGCAGGGTCAAACCAGCTTTCAAAAATGAACTACGGAAAAGCAGCTGCTTCTGAAAAAGCAGCATCCAAAAGCAGCCCCTTTGGTTGAGCTTTTGACTTTTGGGGCCAAAAGCCAAAGCCAAAAGCTCAACCAAACACCCCCTTAAACTAAGCCCTACTTGCAAACGAATCAATGTAGTTGTTTCTTGCATTGTACTTTTTTTTAAAAAAAATAGATATGCCTAAATTGCAGTTTAATTTGGTGTTATGACCCTAGGAACAATAATATATAAGGACTAGATCCGAGGCGCTAGCGTCGGACGGGGCCCGCGCAGCAAGCGAGCGAGCGCCTCTAGCAACGTCAGACTTGCGAGCGAGCGCCCCAGCAGCGGCCCTGCGCTGCCCCAAACGCCGTTCGCGCCACCAGACCTCACGCGGAGGGCCGCTCGCGCCCCTTCCCACTTCCCATGCGCATCCCATGTGCAACACCCCAATCTAGATGCAAACACTTCCAACATATAAAAAAAAGACAGATAAAACACTTGAAACATGCCTATGAACCACCTGAAAAACACTTGAAAACATTGCAAACATTACGCAACATCCAGCTAAAATACTTGGAACATGTGTGAAACA
Source organism: Miscanthus floridulus (assembly GCF_019320115.1). Classification (NCBI taxonomy): domain Eukaryota; kingdom Viridiplantae; phylum Streptophyta; class Magnoliopsida; order Poales; family Poaceae; genus Miscanthus; species Miscanthus floridulus. Next base: position 2,644,454 of record NC_089589.1, read on the forward strand.
TATGCAACATCCGGATAAACACACTTGCAACATACGTCTGAAAAAATAGGTGAAACATTGGAAACAGACGCTTGTTACATACATGTACAACCATTGCAACATCCGATCTACTTTTGCAACATCCGTATGAAACACTTAAAACATATGTCTGAAACAACTGAAACATTTGAAACATAGGCTTGCAACATATCTAAAAACGTCCTAAAACACTTGAAACACAGCGTCGCCGACGCCTACCTTGTGGGGACTACGGTGGCGCAAGCCTCCCCTTCCTGCCGACGGCGTGAGGTGGATGGGGGCGCAGGCGCAGGTGCAAGTGCAAGCCTCACCAGGCGTAGGTGCAGGCCTCCCCTGCCTCCCCTTTCCGCGATGGGCGAGGTGGATGGGAACGTGGCACTGAATGGTGGTGCTCCCAATCTCGTGCTAACGCGAGCTGTCGCACTTCGGTGGAGAAGGCCGTGGCGGGTCTGACGCGAGCTGTCACTGCTCTGGTGGAGAAGGCGGCCGACGAGCTAGAGAAGGCCGCAGCGGGCCGGAGGCGCGGTGGAGAGGGAGGAAGGTGGGCGGTTGGGAGGCATGATGGAGAGGGAGGAAGACGGGCAACCGCTCTCGGGCACAGTGGAGATGCTGGCCATTAGGCCCCGAACCGCCATGGAGAACACGCGAGGCGGTGCGGCGGAGCGCGTCTGCTCGAGTTGCGGTGATTTTTTATGGAGAATGGAGGGGTGAGTGGACGATGGGCTACGACTATTTGGCTGTTGGGCTAGTATTGCGGCCTACGAACAGGAGCGTCCAGACGTCCTCACCGTAGCATTTCCGTAATATATACCCTAAACTTTAGGGCAGCTGCACACGTACGCACAATGTGATTACATACGTTACGTACGATTGTTCCAATTGTCGATTCCGTCCGCTCATCTGCTTGGCCTGATTTGTTCATCGATCCATTGACCATTTCAACTCACATTTGGTTGCAAATGCCTGTCTCAAACGTAAGCAACATAGGAGTATTACATATGGCCGTATATATGCATGCATATATACACGATAGTGCGTACGCGATCTTAGTCTAATTTTGTAAACAAAGCTGCAAGTGAGATGGAGGCCAGCGGCGAGGTTTACAAGGCCAACAAGGAGCACTTCGTCCTCGTGCACGGCGCCGGCCACGGCGCCTGGTGCTGGTTCAAGCTGGCGTGCCTGCTCCGGGGCGCCGGCCACCGCGTCTCCTGCATCGACCTCGCCGGGGCCACCGGCAGCCTCGTCGACCCGGACAATGTCCGGTCGTTCGACGAGTACGAGGCGCCGCTTATCGATTTCGTGGCGGCCTTGCCAGACGGCCACAAGGTGAGTGACGAAGTGTATATGCAGATTGTTATTACGTACTGTATGGTGTGTGTTCCCTTCATTGCATCAAGTTCATGCCATCAACAATTCAGTTCATACTACTGACTGCTTCCCACAAAGAAAAAGGAAAAAAGGGAGAGAACTCCGCGTATGATAGAATTAAGAGAAAACAAATTGGTGCGATTACAACATCCACACACAAAACTTCAGTTTAGACTCTGAGAAACTAAATTGATGTACCTTTGAAATATCAACTTGTGGGTATCATAATCATCTTAAGCTGGTGCATCTGGACAGTAAGGAATAAGCTAATCTTCAATGGTGTTGCTCCATCCACAGAAAATTGCAACGCTCTGTTTAAGAGCGGCTTTGGCTTGGTTATCCATCGCGCAAAGAAAAAATTCTTCCCTGCTATTGAAGAATGGCCTTTTGTAATTAGCTTCATCTTTTTTACCACCTCCTCTGTCCCCCGAGTTCTCTCTTGTTTCTCTTTCTCTGTGTAATTTTTGCTGACTTTTGTTCTTTTTGTTAATAAATCTCAGTAGGGGTTTCCACCCCTCCTGTTTCCCTAAAAAAAAGGCAACTTGTGTGAATATTTCTGTTACCGGTTGATATATAATAGCATAGATGACTCCAGTGCAGTGTTACTGTTGCTTGTCAGGTAATTTTGGTAGGGCATAGCGCTGGAGGCCTGAGCGTCACCCATGCGATGCATTTGTTCAGAGACAAGATCAAGCAAGCCATCTTCATAGCAGCAACCATGCTCCCGTTTGGGTACCAAACGGAACAAGATATAAAAGATGTGATTCATCAAAACTTCCCCTATGCTTATTGCTTTGTTCAACTCTTATTTATATTTGGTTACATAAAGTCGCATTGTGCGTATTCTCTGAAACTTGGACTGAATGAAACCAATAGGGGGTACCTGATTTATCCGAGTTTGGTGACGTGTACGACCTGAAATTCAGTCTGGGAGACGACCGCCCTCCAACAAGTGTGGCGCTGAGAGAGGAGCACCAGCGCGCAATCCTGTATCAGCAATGCTCCCATGAGGTTAATATAACGAACCATTTATTTATTCATTTGCAGAAGCAAGATAAGTTTCAGCGAACTCACCACCATGAACAAACATTTCTGCAGGACTCCACACTTGCATCCATTCTGCTGCGCCCATGGCCAGCCGCTCTGAGCACCGCCAGGTTTGGCCATGTCAATGATGGCACCGAGAGTGCAGTGAACGCAGTGCCGCGGGTGTACATAAAGACAGCCAATGACCACATGGTGAAGCCGGAGCAGCAGGAGGCGATGATCCGACGGTGGCCGCCGAGCAAGGTGGTGGCGATAGACACTGACCACAGCCCTTTCTTCTCTGCACCGGAGCGTCTCTTGGAGCTGATCCTCAGGTCATTGTGATATGTAAACGCTGGTGTAGCGTACTCATAGTCCCCATCGGAGGCTCCACCTGTGCTGATCTTTCAGTGGTGCTATATGTATGCAGTATGCCAATCAAGTTATTGTTTACTTATCGATAACTGGCTGTCAGCCCCAAGGTTTTCATTATCGGAAATAAAAATTTATCGGAGGTCACGGATAAAGAGGATAAGCAAGATATATCGGAAATATCGGACCAAATTCAAAAAAAATTCAAATTGTTTTGAAAAAATTCCGTAGAATTTGACTTGAAACTATTCCTAAGCTATTAAACGTCGCTTGTTCACAGATAAAAACAAGAATAAAACATTATAGTGTGGGATTGTCGCACGGCTGAATTTGGGTTGTCTGTGTAGAAGCAGGATAGAAGGGAAAATTTTGGCCGATGTCAAATTTTATCGGACCCTGTGGATAAAAAGGAAATTTCGGAAATTTCCGTGAATTTCGGCCGATAAAAAAAACCTTGGTCAGCCCACCACCATAAGACATATATATTCTGCAATGCAAATTTGATAAATACATGCATGTACCATGGTGAAAGCGAGTGATGATAAATGGCTGTCAGCCCACCACCATAAGACCACAAGGAGGAAAAAACATGATGTCAGAAGGCTAAATATATACCTATCAGTCACACACAAGGGGAAAAAAAGGAGAAAAACTAGCTGGTCCACACGCTATATCCTGATCATCTACCATATTAGGCAACTCTGCATGCCAGAAACGTAGACACCTGCTGTCATGAGACTCTCTATTTAGAATGGAAATCACTGGACGCCTTGTCGGTTTGACATTTAATTTGGACTGGCCATGAAAATGCAGCTCCCCTGCTGCATGTCCATCAAATAGTTAAACTTAGATTGGTAGGCAGAGAACAGGCTGATGGGAATGGCGGCAAAGGAGCACTTTGTGCTTGTTCATGGTGAAGGGCATGGAGCTTGGTGTTGGTTCAAGCTCCGCTGGCTCCTTGAGGGCGCTGGCTACCGTGTTACATGTGTTGACCTTGCCGGAGGTGGCGTCGATCCTACTGATCCCAACACAATCCGGTCGTTCAAGCAGTATGACAAGCCGCTCATAGACCTCATTTCAACCTTGCCAGAGGGGGAGAAGGTGCGTGCATTGTTCTTCCTTTTTTCCAACACATTGAATATAAGTAATGATATGTTGCCACAATTTGTAATATCAGTATTACGGATTGCAGTGTAAATGGCCATAGGCAAAATGTTTTATGCTATTTTGAATAAAAGGTGTATCATATTGCACAAAAGTAAGTGGAACCTAACTTAATTGAATCATAAGCTGTGCTTAAGTTATCATCCTTGACACTGTATCTAGGATAAGTGGATAACATGCACCTGAGGATATACCTTATAGCAGTGCTGTACAAACAAAATTTAGAAATTATGCGACTCCAGCAAACACACTTAAGGCAGCTAAGGAGCTATTTAAGAACAATGTTGAAAATTGGTGTGCCATGCTAACTCATTTCAGTCCAATTCCAGGTTATTCTAGTCGGACATGGTGCTGGAGGGCTGAGTGTGATCCATGCAATGCATGAATTCGTTGACAGGATCAGTCAATCATTTTTTGTGGCAGCTACAATGCTACCATTTGGATTTCAAGCTGATGAAGATAAGAAAGATGTAATGTTTTTAAGAATCTATTTGTTCTCTTTGTAAAGCATAGACCTCCTAGCAAATGACAAAAATATAAGCCATACAGTCATACACTACACATCAAACAAATATATACATATAGTGCAAACGTTTAGGTTTTTATTATAAAAAGAGAAATGTAATAACTCATATGAGCACAGACCCACCTAGTTGCAGTAGCTACTAAACTGTATTTGATCAAAAGTAGGGTAATATGGTGGAAATGTCAACCAGGCACCGAGTTCTTTAAAAACTGACTTATTCTCAGCATAGTCATATGCATAGAGACACAAAATAGAAAGTTCAGGAAATTTGAGAAGAACTCTGAAACAATTATACGAACTTACCTTAGCTCGTAATGAATTTACTGTGATTAATCTTCTGTTATAATACAGTGTATGATTATTACATCGTTTTCATATTAACATGTAATAGGGATTACCAACTTTGCCTGAGAACGAGATTGAGTTGACACTTGGTGCAGGAGCAGATGATCCTCCAACGACCATTGCCTTGAGGCTAGAATTCCAGCGTGATCGACTATCACAACAAAGCCCTGAAGAGGTATTATATATTTATATTGTATGAAATGTGCCTTGGGAGAAACATTGAAGCAAGAATAGAAAACATAATCTCACCGCACATTGTAAATATATATGTGGGGATGTGCTCACCAAAGCCACGCTCTTTACTAAACTACTGATTATGTAACAAAAATCTAAACATTGTATTAGCATAATTCATCGTAAAAGGATATTTATTTATTATTTCCCTTTCCTATTTCTTGAGCATTCATTTCCTGAACTAAACATCTGCTCCAATGAAAAGTGAATAATGATGCAGAGTTTACTTACATCCTTATTTTTATCTGGTATAGGAATCAGTACTTGCTTCAATGCTGATGCGTCCGTGGCCTGCAACAGCTATCAGTACAGCAAGCTTCGAAGGAGATGATGAGAGATTGAACCGAATCAAACGAATTTTCATAAAGACGGAGCGTGACCACATGCTGGATCCTCAACAGCAAGATTCCATGATCAAGAAGTGGCCACCCAGTGAAGTTTTGGTCATAGATACAGATCACAGTCCCTTCTTCTCTGCACCAGAACAGCTGTTTAATTTAATAGTCAAATCTCTATGATGCACAAATGCAGAAAGCTACAGACTGGGGTTGCCCGAATTCTTGTAACACTACCGACAAACAATAATCACCACAAGATTTAGGACCTCAGATTTGTCAAACATGCTTCTCAGTGAATCTTCGAGGCATATCTGCAAAAAAATGGTTTAATGCTGCAAGGCTGCAAGTAAAACATCGCTCAGCGCAAACACTTACCTTCAGTTTTTTTGAACAATTCACTCAAGTCAGAGCCTTTATAATTTCCATTCCAAAAATTCTTACATGTCATACAGAAAAATACGTAAAATATAGATGCTACTTTGGAAGCACTTTTAACTGCACCAGTGATTGATAACAATATACAGTTTTGGCCAGTCTTTGTTAATCTAACTGAGACCTTTAAAGAGTTATTATTTTTCTCTTTTGAGCAATTCAAGAGTTCTTGTTTTCATAAAGTATAAAGTAAGCAAACTTCTGACATCCCTAAAAGTTCTCAGATGATGAAAACATTTGAACAATAGATTTTCACTTCAATAAGTTTCATAATAGATAATCACCTCATGACACATAAAGGCTCAAACTACAATACGGGACGTGAAAAAGAAATCACTTCATTTGTATAAGGATATTGTTGGAATGCAATTCAGTAAGTGCATGACAGAGGGAATTTCATTCCAAAGTTCAATATCTAGTTATCTACCCTCTCATTTACATGAAAACACATTATTTTTTAGATCCAGAGACCAGTACATATTATTGTGTCATACTCACACGTGCCTAACAATTTAGACAATAAAAATTCAACTTTCTGGGACATGTTTTTTGGCTTGCAAAACTTAAAGCATGGACTGTGTCCATAGTTCTTAAGGCGTCGCCTAGGCGTCGCCTAGGCGTCCAGGCGACCCCCAAGCGCCTTGCAAAATGCTCGCCTAGGCGTCTAAGGCGGGCGCCTAGGCGTCTAAGGCGGGCGCCTAGGCGTCTGGGCGGTGGCACATTGTCATGCCTCGCCTTTATGCCTTAAGAACTATGACTGTGTCATATACTCCTATAAGTAGGGAGGCAACACATTTTCAAGATTCCAGACTCCTCGAGTGATCTGTAAGTAATTTTAATGTGGATGGTGATTTTGCAAAAAAGACTGCATAACCATCATCCATGTGCTCAGTGCTTTCAGGGAAAAGCTGCCAAACAAGGCAGCCTCCTCCAATCACTCCACTCTTCCAAGACCTCAAAAAAGTGCTGTAAACTGTCTCCATGAAAGCTTCACGAAACTTATGGCCAAACTTTCCACGCTTAAGTGATACCCCAAACTCCCCGATCAGAATTGGCATCCCAAGCAAGTTGGCTGCATCATCAATATGCTGTTGCATCCAGGTTTTCACAAACTGGAGGTGACTGTCCTCTTCAGAGTGAGGCAACCTGGCAAAAGGATCTCACTCAGTCATGATAATCAACTCAATCTCATGAAGTGCCTAGATGAAGCATTTATAGCTGGTCAGCTACATAACTCACAGTGGAAAGAACATGTCTACATGAGGACTTACCAATTGTCAGAATAAATATGAACAGAAGCCAAATCAATTCCCAGTGCACGATGGTTCCTGATAAAATCCGTCCCAATAGTTCCAGAATAAGCATCTGGGTTCACGTGCAGAAGTTCTGGAGTCGACGGACCATAAAACCCTTCAACGCCGATCTCTAAAAGGTGCACAGGGTCTATATACTTCACATAAGACGCCATCTCTTCTATCCATGCCTACAAGAAACTCCAAGTGTTAAAACACGTGTAGTATAGAAAAAATAAAAGGAAACAGAACTGTAACAAAGAGAAAGCAAAGTAAGGACCTGCAATGTGTCACCTGATGGATCTGAATGGCAGTGTGGCTCATTAATCAGCTACCAGGCAAGAATTGTAGGGTCATCCATGTAGGCGACATTTGTGATTGTATTTTTTCTTGACAAAACAGCCTAAGATATGAAAGAACAATGTATGTAATTGTGATGGTAAGGCATGCCAGAACGGTGATCAAACAAAAAAAAGTGCCCTAAAAACAGATGTTGATAAGAATTAAGATCACGAAGCTATGAATATATTGAGACTCGCTTCTCCATTTTGAGCCATGCAAGCGGAATGTTTACCTTAACAAAAGCTTTGTAGTAGCTCTTGATCGTGGCATCAGAGAAGAAGGTGTCATCGGAAGTAAGATCCAGTCCAGCATCCTTTCCCCACCTTACATACTGTGCCTTACCTCCATAATCTTCCCAGTTATTACACAGTGACAGTATCAGCCTCATCTTATGGTTTCTTGCCTCGCTGATCACGAAATCTAATGCCTGTAACAAAAAAAAAATGGAATTCTAAGCTTAGTTGTCACTTGATTAATTAGTAACTAGTACTACTGCACAGATATGAGTCTCTGTTTGAGAGATACAGGGAACGTAGTACAAACGCTGGACGACTGACAATAATAAATGATGAGAAGACGAGAGGCCCATGCACCAAGCATTTCATCAAACAAGCGCCGCGCATACTACAACAAGAATAGCGACGGGTCGCGCACCTGAAAGACCTCCTCGTCGTAGGAGAAGGGCTTGAGCTGCAGGGCGCGGTACCCGCCGTCGTTGAAGGCCCAGGTGCGGCACACGTTGAGCCCCGCGTCGGCGGCGTCCGCGAGGGCGGCGGTGACCGCGGGGCGCGTGGCGGGGTCGGCCGCGAAGTACATGAGCCGAGAAAATTGAATATTTGGCACCCAATCTGCGCGCCTGTGAACATTTGACATTCAATTCTCGCGTCGTTGAAAATTTAACACTCTGGCTGCGAATTCGTTGAAAATATGGGTTTTCTCCTCCTTTTCTCCATTTAACATTTTTTTCTTTTGCTTTCTAGGGCAACGCTGATCTCCTTATCCATCCATTTCTTCTAAGAAACGAATGCATCTCTCTCTCCCGTACTTATTTTTCTTCGGCTCTGTTCGTCACGCCGCCGCCGCTCTTCTTTGTTCTTCACGCGCCGCCGCTGGGTGCCGGAAGAGGCACTGCCGCTGGCTGGGCGGGCGCGGGGCCGGTCGCCGGTGCTGGACGAGCCGGCCATGCGTGCGCGCGGACGGTCGCCGGTGCTGGGCGCCGGCGCTAACCAAAGCCCGCCGTCTTCGGCTCCGCCGCTGATGGAGGCCGTCGGCGTAGGCCAGAGGCGCCGCAATGGTCGAGCAACACCATGCCAAGGTACTTTGGTCATTCATCGTTGCCTTGGAAAGCAAAAGAAAAAAAAATGTTAAATGGAGAAAAGGAGGAGAAAACCTATATTTTCAACGAATTCGCAGCCAGAGTGTTAAATTTTCAACGACGCGCGAATTAAATGTGAAATGTTCACAGGCGTCCCTATTAGATGTCAAATATTCAATTTTCTCACATGAGCCCGTAGGTGTTGAAGCCGTGGACGACGAAGGGCCGCCCCGACGCCCACAGGTGCGGGCCCCGGCGCTCCATCGCCGCCCACTCGCTCTCGTCGGCGCCCGGCGGCATGGCGGGTGGGATGAAGCAGGAGGCCGCGAGGAGGACGCAGCGGAGGAGCGACACGCGCGGCGTCGCTCGGAGCGGCGGCGCCGCCACGCGAGGACACGTCGGGCTGTTCCACTCCCACGCCGATTCCATGGGGTGACTGACGGGTGGGTCCGGTCAGGCAGGTCAACGCCCGCCCCAACGGCGGCATCTCGAGGCTTGCCGCTTGCTCTTGTTTGGAGGCTGACACGTGGGGCCTACAGCACAGCGGCAGAAAGAAGCCCCAAGCCCCCAACCGAACATAAACGCTATCGTTCTCGTCAGGAGCCGCGACGGCGCGCATGGCGGCGACGGCGACGGCGGCGGCGCTCCGGTGCTGCTTCCCCTGCTCCTCCGGTGTCGGCAGTGGCTTCGTCAAGCCCACCTCCTCCAGGCGGGGCTGGAGCGCAGCGGCCGTGGCGGCGCCGTCGCGGGAGGCGGAGCCGGTTTCGTCGCTGGGGCACCGCACCCGCGTCGACTTCCCCATCCTTCACCAGGTCTATCGTGCTGCCTACGCCCGTTTTATCTGCTGCTTTGCTCGGGTTACAGTTCAGTCAATCGTAAGGCCTTGAGCTCATTTGAGTTCCTGGCTACTCAAACTCTGCGTGCAGCAGGGGCACATCGGTTCTGAACTTCAGAAGTTAGTAACTTTCGAGGTGAAAATACACCCATGTTTACATTCTTAGAGCAACCCCAGCAGTTGCATTTAGTAGCCTGTGAATTGCTACTACTATCATCATAAGATTTTTTTTCTTTTCCTTTTCATTCGAGAATCTGTGCCATATCCCGAGACACGATGCGCAAAGTAGTCTTACTGTCTGCTGGATACTAGTAGCTTCTAGTAACATTTTAGTTAGGAGACTCTGATTCCATTTGTACTGTTGGAACTTGCAGGAATTCGATGGTGCCAAATTAGTTTACTTCGACAACGGTGCAACATCACAGAAACCTTATAGTGTGATGAGAACATTAGATGAGTACTACCGATCGTACAATTCGAATGTTCATCGTGGTATTCATGCACTCAGGTAGCATATACAATTGTTTGTTATTTCTCCATGAAGTGTGTCTAAACTATAAATCCATGTTATTGCCAACTTGGAATGCACATTTACTGAGCAGGACTTGCTCTGTTTTTTTTTTCATTTCATTCTATTAAGGCTTTGTTGTTGTTGTTGATTTTGGTAAGCTCTTCTATGTGCATTTCTAAATGTTGATTCTATAGTATTTAATGATCAACTGACGCACTATACACAAAAAGATAGATCAGTCGGTTCATGGTTTTCTTTGGCCAATGTGCATGAGTTCCTTCATTTGTTTGAGTTTTGGGTGTTTACACTGCTACCAATATATGTGTACACAGTACATGTTGTAAGTTAACTGACATGCCGGTTCCTGTGGCACCAGCGCGAAGGCTACTCATGCATATGAGGATGCAAGAAGAAAAGTTGCAAATTTTGTCAATGCAGCTGATAGCAGAGAGATTGTTTTCACTCGAAATGCTACAGAAGCTATCAATCTGGTAGCCTATTCATGGGGACTATCTAACGTGAAAGAAGGAGATGAAGTGAGGCTTCTATCTCGTTCCTGCTGTTACATTATGGTTTATCTAGTTTACTGTACCTGCTGTTTATGATCCTAACTTCATGTATTGATTCATGCAGCTGTAAAAGTTGTGCAAAAAACATAATTGTAACAACAACAACAACAACAACAATAATAATAATAAATAAATAAAATTTAAAAGTCCCACTCATTCCTTTGTAGTATGTTTGTTAGTAAAGTGCCCATCTAATGACTGCTAGAGAACAATGCTGGTTTGCCGATCACAAATTTTACCAAGTAGCATGATCTAGTACGTGTTCTTTGAAAACATGCAATATTTTGCATATTCTTCATAAGAACCTTTTTTCCACTATTTTCTTGGCCAGATTGTCCTTACAGTTGCGGAGCATCATAGTGCTATTGTTCCATGGCAATTTGTTTCCCAGAAGACTGGTGCCACCTTAAAGTATGTTGGATTGACTAAAGAAAATGTCCCAGACATTGAGCAGTTAAAAGGGCTTCTGTCGAACAAGACAAAGATAGTTGTTGTTCATCATGTCGCAAATGTTCTAGGTAAGCTAATGCCTTATTTGAAAGGCTCTTAAAGATCATGATAATTATACTGTAACTTATGTCTTTGTGAAAAGCTATTATTATATTGGTATTAATGACATAATTTTTAATCAAATAGCTGTGTTGGAACTTTATATGATAATTTGTACTTTCTTTCATACGCAATGAGGCTGAAAGTAAATATGCAACTGATGTTATTCCAATCAATTATCTTAAAACTACAATTTCTGAGCCGCATTCAACTACATTCCTTCATGGTTTCCAGGTTCCATGCTTCCTATCGAGGAGATTGTAACATGGTCAAACAGAGTTGGAGCTAAAGTCCTTGTAGATGCTTGCCAAAGTGTTCCCCATATGCCAGTTGATGTTCAGAAACTTGGCGCAGACTTTCTTGTCGCATCCTCTCATAAGGTTTTTATCATCAACTCTCTGTTATAAATTAATTTCTAGTCATGTTGGAATACACAACAATTGACCTTCACAAATTTATGGGCTAAACTTCTCAGATGTGTGGCCCTACAGGCGTCGGAATTTTGCATGGTAAATTTGAGATTTTGTCATCTATGGAGCCTTTCTTAGGTAAGATACTGCAAGGTGAAATGAACTTGTTCACTCTCTGCCAGAGGATAAAATCAGTAGCTAAATCTACAGCATTGAGTAAGCCTCAGTTTCCTGTTTGCATTTTACTTAGGCTTGTACTGATTTTGCTGCAGGTGGTGGTGAAATGATTGCAGATGTATTCCAAGACAGATCCACATACGCTGAGCCTCCCTCTAGGTGAGGAACTCCATGCTTTGATCTTTCAAGACCTGTCATTGGGTGCTATCATATGTTTTGTAGAAAGTCGTTACAGTGTATGGAGTATCTTAAGTGATAGAAAAGTTACTAGACAACAGGGCACACCTTTTAGAAGTTAATAATCAAACATTGATTCTGCTTTTGTCTGCAGCTAATTTTCTGATGTGGAATTTGACTATTTCCATCTTGATATGGCATACCTTGAATACCCATGTTAACCTGTACCAGAATTATTAACAGTCCACACATCACTCTTATAGAATTGGATCTGTCAGTAGGACACTGTTAAATTTTATTTTCTGTATGACCCTGTCCCAGACAAAAGAGTGTGCTACAGACAAAATCACAGAAATGTATAGACAAATTCCCTATTATAATGTTCTTCATTTATGTCTCCCCTTGTTTTCTTATAATGCTCTTGATTGGTTTGGAAAGATTTGAGGCTGGAACTCCTGCAATTGGAGAAGCTATAGGATTGGGAGCAGCCATTGATTATTTATCATGCATTGGCATGGAGCAGATCCATGAATATGAGGTCAATATAAGATCTATCTTGGTCCTAGAAAGAGCAATTCCTGTGATAACATTCTCACTTCTGTTAGCTTTTGCTTTCCAGAAAGAGTTGGGGACATATCTCTACGAAAGCCTTCTTTCTGTTCCAAATGTCCAGATATATGGTCCAGCACCTTCCGAAACTGTTCACCGTGCTCCGTTGTGTTCTTTCAATGTGGAGAATGTCCATCCGACGGATATTGCTGAAATTCTTGATCTGCAGGTACGCTCTAGTTGTGTACTTTTCTCATTCTTGCTCTGAGCTTCATTATCAGATTGCATAATAGGAGTACAGGACTTTCAGATAACTTTATAACTCCACTCTGTTCCTGTTGCATATTACTATCTTTCTATGGTCTGCTCTTGCTCTTCAGCATTGCCTAGCTTTTAAATGCAATTCGAGAGTAGATCAAATTTTAACATTCTAAATCGATCACAAGGAGAAATTGCAACTTTCAGCATCCAGCAGTGGCTTTTATATGTACTTATAATTTATTTTCTTTACTGACACAGTTGATGCTGATGGTAGTTGGTTCTACATTAGCATCTTCTATGAAATGATCTGTGTATCAGATGATAAATTTATAGCCTTCCACCACCTATGTAGTTTTGTTGTGGCTTAATTCTATATGTAATTCAACTATTAGAGCTTAAAATTTTAAATACTTTTTTATTTGAAATCTGTTGCAACGAACGAGCAATCACCTGTCATAGCATGTTGTTTGTCTCTGATTTCGTGTTGTCTAGTTGACTTGCCCTGAAATAACTGTTACCAAAACTAATTGGTTCAAGTAAATGATTTATTAGTATGATGCTTCTGCTTACTTTTCCATTAAACAACTTTTTCGTCAGCACTGGTAATTCAGTATTGATTTTATTGACCCTTTTGTTTCAGCACGCCGTAGCAATTCGGTCAGGGCATCACTGTGCACAGATTTTGCATAGGACCCTTGGTATCACTGCAAGTGCTCGTGCAAGTCTTCACTTCTACAATACAAAAGATGAGGTGGATACCTTCATCGATGCGCTTAAAGCCACTATTGATTTCCTCACGACTCGATACTAGTGTGGTTTTGCCAGTTTCATCACTCTCTCATTTGAGCTGCTGTACAAAAAAAGTATACAATACATACATTTGGTACAAATAAAGCATCCAAAGTGTACATCTTCTGAAGTTGTACTTCCTTATTTGGCGGTTCTTGTTAAACGAAGTTCAGGATGCAGAGAGTACAAACGACCATTTTAATTTAACCCGCATACCGCATCCGCATGAGAAGTCCTAGGTCACTGTTATGCAGTAAAATGCTGTGTTATATTTGTGTCCAGCACTTGAGTCGACAACTTGCCGTAAACTATATGCAGCTAGTGAGCAGTCTTTATGTCATGGTGATGAAATGCGTGATTACTAGTGATGCACATGAAATGCGTGATAACTGGAGTATAACTTACACACAGTGCGGAGTTGCTGAACTTGAGGGTACGGTGCAGAGCAGATAGGTTGGTTGACAGCCGTTTGCTGTTGCCTTATTATGCATTAGTAGTATACTAGTAGATGCAAGTTTTTGTTCGATTAGCTTGTTGGTGTTGCAACACGGAGTCGATACAGGCAACGCTGAGCCCACTGTCTGTTTAGACAACAGACAGACCATAGTGCTCTAGTGCTGCATCTTCCTTTTGCCTGGGTTCCATGCTTGCACTGAACCATTAGGTGTCGCTTTTCACATGACTTGGGCTGGGTTTGAGCGTATTATGAATTCATCGCCAACTCTAAACTAATGCAAACAGATGGTGCACAATTGTAGCAGGGTTCTGGGGAGGCAACAGGATTGGGTCCAGCGTGTCGAAAACAAACAGCATACAGGAAGATGAGGCGACAGTGAACTGTGGGCAGTGGGCTCAATGATTTGTACTACTACTAATCTGACTCTGTCAGGGGTGATGTGTACAACTAGTTTGAGGTTATTGCTACCTCGGTGAACATAGCTAATTATACGAGACCAAGCTGTCATCTTCAAATTGACACGCTTGTAGTCGCGATCTCTGTACTCTGTTGTGAGATCCAGCCTCCAGTTTAAACTGATCAATGAAGATGAAAGAACTGATCAGTGTTGTTCGACACTGACGAGGGATCAAACGCATTTGCTGAATTTATTTACACCCATCTTTTTGCAAAGGCAAATGATCAGATGGTCAAAACAACTCGTCATTTCTGCATTGGAGATACATAACAACTGCATTTCTGCATGATTTCTCACAGCAAGAAACAATGCGCTCAACAACAACTCGTCAGATGATCAAAACTGAATTGCTCACTCACTCACCGGCTCACCCCCGCGCAAACAAAACAAGATTTTTTTTTATCTCTGGATCATTTCGATTCCGACTATATAAACAGAAAATTCTCACCGGCGTCCATTTCCATAGGGCAAAATTGGTGTGTCAGAGAGGCAGGTCGAAGAGGTCGTCGAGGTCACCCAGATCGCCGAACTCCTCCTCCCACTGGCCCCGCTTCGCCGCCGCGGGGGGCAGGCCGAAGTCCAAGAGCTCCAGCGGGCCGCCACCCTCCCCGAACCACGGCGGCGGCGGAGGCACCCCGGTGACCTCGTCGTCGCCGCCGCCACCCCCGGCGTCGACCACCGTGGACGCCGAGGAGGTCTCCGCCTCAGGGGCCGGGGACGGAGCGGGAGGAAGCGCGGTAAGGGCGAGGGAAGGCGCCGGAGAGACGGCGGCGGGGGAGGAGGGGAAGTTGGTGACGGCGCGGCGGCCGCGGATGCGGAGCGCGGCGGCGTCGTAGACGGCGGCGGCCTCCTCGGCGGTGTCGAAGGTGCCGAGCCAGCGGCGCTTCCCGGCGAGCCCCGGGTCGCGGATCTCCGCCGCGTACTTGCCCCAAGGCCGCTGCCGCACGCCGCGGAACGGCCGGTCGGCGGTTCGGGAAAGGCGGTTCCTTTGGGGGGCGGGGGCGGGGGACGAGGGGATCGGCTGGCCGATCTCGTGGAGGAGGCGGTGGCGCTGGCGGTGGCATTCGTCGGAGGACTCGGAATCGGTGGCGTCGGAATCGGCGAAGCGGAGGCGGACCACGCGGCCCCCCGCGGCGTGGCGCGGGCGGAGGTGGTGCTGGCGCGCGTCGTCCATGGCGAGATAGCGCGGTTGGAGGGGAGTGGTGGGTAGCGGGGCGGACCGGCGGGGGCGATCCATGGGTCGGTGTGGATCGGAGGAGCGCGTGGTTTTGGGAGGGTTTTAGGGAGGAGACGGGGAAAGGGGAGGAGAGGAAAGACGCTGTGTGAACTGAATTCGCACAGTACAGTACAGTAGAGAGGAAGAAGGGGAGAGAGTCCGTTTGGCAGGGGCATTTCTGGTAGTCCGTCCATCCCCTGATGATCCACGAAACAAGACCTTCCACTGACATGTGGGTCCCATCGGAACTCAGCCACCCTTTGTCACGAACAGGAGGGGAGCAAACCTGGAGCCTCCAGGTGAGCTGGAGTAGGCTTGCGCCACTTGAGCCAATAATCTTTCGGTACTGGTAGCGTCCGGACGTCCGCACAGACACATGTGTCCGGACGTTCGGGTCTGCACTCCATTTCACGTGTCCATGCAGGCCCTGCGCCACACGAACGTCGCCCGCACCGCTCGATCCCTAGCTCGCGCGCCCCCCGCTTCCCTCACCCAGACGTCAGCGCCTGCTCGGTAGCGCCCCAGCAGCTACAGCAGGCGGGTTCCTAGCAGTAACACATGATCTACTTTTGAAACATCTGAATGAAACATTTGCAACATACTTCTAAAACCAAATAAAACACTTGAAACATGCGTCTCAAATACTTGCAAGAAACACATGAAAATACTTGAAAAAAGTCATTGCAAAACATATGAAATATCCAGATAAAACACTTTGTAACATATGTGTGAAACATATGCAACATCCAAATAAACACACTTGCAACATACGTCTGAAAAAACAGATGAAACATTTGAAACGGACGCTTGCAACAT
Organism: Miscanthus floridulus; assembly: GCF_019320115.1. Taxonomy (NCBI): domain Eukaryota; kingdom Viridiplantae; phylum Streptophyta; class Magnoliopsida; order Poales; family Poaceae; genus Miscanthus; species Miscanthus floridulus. The sequence goes on from NC_089589.1 coordinate 2,660,999, forward strand.
ACGTGTACAACCATTGCAACATATGCAACATCCCGATCTACTTTTGCAATATTCATATGAAACACTCACAACATACCTTTAAAACATTTGAAACAATTGAACTATATGCTTGCAACATGCGCTTTCCGCGCAACATCTCTTTGCTACTCGGGAGAATGAAGGCTCGTCGACGTGTGGAATTCACTGGAGGCAGTGGCCCGACAGCGGCTGCACGAGGCGGAAGGGAGGCATCGGCCGTGTGGCATGGCGGGGAGGCAACGGCCGCACGACTAGGAGAGAGTAGCTGTGTGACACGCCTGGCCGGGCCGGCAACCGAGCGCCGCGACTCGGAGTGCTACTGTGCGCCACGCCTAGCAAGGTCAGCGGCCGAGTGCTACGCCTTGGAGGCGACTGTGCGCCACGCCTAGCAGGGGCAGCGGCAGAGTGTTGCGCCTTAGAGGCGTTAGGCAAGCGGATATGAGCGATAGGAATGAGCGAGGTAGGAGCAATATGAACGAGTGGATAGGAATGAGTGGATGGGCATTTTTTTTTAGAAATGGAAGAGCAGGGAGAGGGATAGTTGGGCTGGCGTCGCGGCTCACCAACAAAGCGTCCGGATGGATGCCCGCTTTCCAGCCGATAATCTTTTTGCAACTTTTTCTTAAAGTTCAAATGCTTGCCTTCTTTATTCAGACTATTCAGCCTTGCTGTCCAACCGTCCAGGGGCACGCAAAGGGATGCGGAGGAGATTTTAAATCAATGTTTTAAAATAATGTACTCCAAAAGAAATCCAGATCCGACCAATTGGTCGTGCATGTCCGCTCGGGTTGACAAAATAACACATCGACTAATTATAACACATAAATTGAGCTTCTATTAGCAAATAAGCGTAAAATGAATTCATAAAGATTCAACCAATTTCAAGTTACGCACAATAAGATGAGCATGATTTTAGAAAAAAAAAAACTAAACTAGTTTCATAATATTCTGAGATAAAACAGAATTTCTATGAATGTTGTAAGACTAAACTAGATTTTTGAATTTTTAATTATATTATTTTCGTTTAAAAATTTATTTAGATAAATTTTTAAAATTTATTTTTATGAATTTTTAGATATATTTTAAAATATATTTCTAGTCCGATTAACTTTCTGAACTTTTAACTTAGTCCAATTTATCTCTCCGATGTGGCGTGACATAAGAATCACCATCAAAACCATCCAAGATACACAAACAAATGGTTTTCGCTGAATTTTTAGCTTAGTCCAATTTATCGCTCTGATGTGGCGTGACATAAGAAACACCATCAAAACCATCCAAGATGCCAAAGAAAATGCTTTAAAAGTTGAGGGAGGTCAAAAAAATAATTTTGTAGTCCTACTGGGTAATCAAAACCATGCGCGGCAGACGGCAGGGAAGAAGGCTCGGTCAGCACGCGTCCGGAGGCGGAGGAACACCAGGCCGAGGAGCTCTGGCGGAAGGCACGACAACGGTGCTGAGCCTTGGACTCTTGCCATCCTGCAGATAGGAGAAAAGGCATGATCAGAAGGAGAAGAAAACAAGGAGACAGGCGCATCAGCATAGAAACAAACACCTGGTGGACATGGAATGAGAGCACTGAGCAGGCCAATGTTTATCTAAGAATACTATAATAATATTTCATCACCTTTGACTGATTGCTATCAAGGGCACTTGATGCTTCTTCTTCACAAATCTTAAACCCACGAGCATGACAGAATCGATAAGGGAATCAAGAACATGCGGAAGGGGACGGTTACGGAAAACATCAGAGCCATTGCGACCTCGCGCGGCGACGCATGAGTAAGCGAAGGCACGGACAGAGTTCAAGACTTCAAGGGGAAGAGAGGAAAGAAGAGGGCAGACAGGGCACAGGGAAGATACCTTGGACGCGTCGTCGGCCGGGCGCCGCCGTGGCCTGTGCTGTGGAGCGTGGACTGTGACGATGGCGATTCGGAGCGGAGGAGCCTACGTGCGTTCAGAGAGTCTTCAGACCTGATGAAATGGCCACCTATAGGGCTGGGTGGGTGGGCCATAAATCAAGCCCACAATTGCCTGTGTTTTTTTATTTATTTTTCACTTTCTATATTTTTTCAGAGCCTACCCCAACTTGTTTTGACTTAAAGGCTTTGTTGTTGTTGTATATTTTTCCAGACTTGCGTGCGGACGTCCGTTCCAAGACGCTATGGGGCCTGCACCGCTCGTTTCCCACGCCCACGCAGGGTCCACGTCTCGATCTGCGCCCAACTCCGTTTTCCGCGCATGTCGCTCGTGCCCCCTCCACTCCCACGCACATGCACGCGGGCCCAACATCTGTAGCAGGCAGTTGTGGCGGTGGGTCTCACTACAATATATGCAACACCATATCTATTTTTGCAATATCTAGATGAATTTCTTGAAGCATTTGTTCGAAAACAGTTGAAACACTTGGAATATACGTCTGAAACACCGAGAAAACATGTGTGTAGCCATTGCAAAACATATGCAACATTCAGATAAAACACTTGCAACATACGTGTGAAACACTTGAAGCATATGATTGCAACATGCATGTATGTACAACATCCAGATAAAGACACTTGCAACATTCGTTCGAAAACAGTTGAAACACTTGGAATATACGTCTGAAACACCGGAAAAACATGTGTGTAGCCATTGCAAAACATATGCAACATTCAGATAAAATACTTGCAACATACGTGTGAAACACTTGAAGCATATGATTGCAACATGCATGTGTATACAACATCCAGATAAAGACACTTGCAACATCCATTTGAAAAACAAATGAAACATTTGGAACATACACTTGAAACACCATTGTAACATGTGCAACACCCCGATATACTTTTACAACATCGATATAAAACACATGCAACATACCTATGAAACATTTGAAACACTTAAAACAGACGCCTTGCAACATACCGTTTCAGCGCAAACATCTCCATACTGCTTGGAAGAATGGAGGCTCGTCAGCATGTGGAGTTCGGAGATCGTTGCTCCGGTGGGGAAGGTCGCGGCGGGTCTCCACACTGTGCGGGTGGAGCGTGAGCTATGCGCGGGGTAAGCTCTGCTGCGAGCTATGCATGGGCGAGTTTGATCCCGACCGTCGTGAGTTGCGCACGGGCGAGATCCACCCTGGCCACGGCAAACTGGGCAAGCAGAGCGTGAGATGTGCGTGGGTAGGCTCCGCTCGGGCTACCGTGAGCTGCACGCGGGCGAGCTCCACCTCCAGCCACGGTGAGTTGGGTGCCGGAGCACGAGAAGTGCGCGGGCGGCCTCTACCCTGGGCAGTCGCCGCGAGCTACGTGGGTGGAGCACGGCGAGCTATGCGTTGGGCGAGCTCCGCTGCGGTGGTATTTTTTTCTTTGAGAACTGCGGTGTCTCGAGAGTTGGACGAGCGGATATAAGGGGATCGTTTGGGCTTGCATCGCGGCCCATGAACATGAGCGTCCGGGCGGACAGATGCTGCCTTGAGGAGAGCGTTACCGATATTTTTTTTCCAAAATAATTAACCGAATCGAAAATTAGGAACAAAAAAAGATATTGCCCATCAATAGGTACAATTATCATATATAGTTGTATAGATCATATGAAAATGTTATTGGTTTTGTAAAGTATGAAGTCTAGTTATGACCATTGACCTATCGTGCGAATCTGATTTTAGTCATTAAACTAAAAAATCAGATACTTTTTACTAGCAAACAATAGAAATCGAACAAGAGCCCTTTAGTGGTTTCAAAGGTGGTTTTATAACTCTATAATAACTCTATAATAAGGCAAGGACAGGGCAAGCGCTACAAACCTCAGATTTAAGAATATTTCTTTTTCTTAGTGGTTTCTAGAGATCTTTTTCGAAATTCAAATTAGTCAGAATTTTCTGTCTACTCTGAATGGTTCCAACTCGTAAGAAGCACTAAACTAGGGCAGATTTTTTTTTTAAAAGGTTGTGTATGAATTTTTATGGACTCCATCCATACGGGGCATGCATACACAAACCCTGAAATAAAAAGAAAGCAGCAGCTGTACTACCGGTAGGACGCTGGATTATATATAGTATATTTCTGAACAAACAGCATTACCTGCATCAAAATCTCACTTCAGTAGCAGAAGATCACCTCCTAATACTAACGTCGTGCATTGCCAATTTGCCATGCGTGCTACTGCATTTGGCACTAGCAAAGAAGCAGCAACCCAGCAGTCTAGATACATCGCTTCTTCAGCCTGAATAAAAGAACTTGCTTCAAGTGCCACTGGCTAAGGGTTGCTAGCTGTGTCACTTCTCACTTGAATCAGCAGTTTTGGCAACATTTGACAAACTCTGATGCAAAAATTATTGCGCACCTTCGATTGTAATGGTCAAATACACATCACATATATATGATACATAAACAGTTGTGATTTTAACCTACAGATCACCAGATAGGTGCGTGTGACTCGACTGAATTCCTTCCAGCAGTTCCACAGAGACAAACCCAAAAGGAAAACAGCGAGCCAATGTCAATGCCAACTTCGTACATGATCATCCTACAAAAGATCATGCAGCAAGTCCGAAGCAAACAAATCAAATCAGGATTCAGAAATTGAGATAAGCTCAGAACCAAAAGCACTATATTAGAAACCACGGTTCAAGCAGTCACTAACCAAAGGCCAAAGTAGACAACATTTCTAATTAGAACGGGTGTTTGAAGCAATACCATGCACATAAAAATAAAAACAATAACAGTATCATGCACCAGGCTGGTCATTTTTTTAATGCAGGTAACAGCTAGTAACATCCAATTCAAACACATGTGAATGACATCGAAGCAATTTGTGCATGTTTAGGAACACATGGCTACATGAAGATTTCTGTAACCCTTTTCTAGTAGTCCTGCTCAGTGAGTCAGCAGAACAAGTCCCTCCACATATAAGCATCGAAGTTTCCGCCTCCTCACATTCCACCTCTCCTGCTGTTTGCAGCTTTATCTATCTCACCTGCATTTGGAAAAAAAACCATCACAGATGCGTTCAAATGACCAGGTAGCTTTTCATGAATGAAACCTATGTGAAACAATATGATCTAAGCCACCTCTAACATAGTTGTTTAACGTTATTTTCCAAGTCATAATTTGTTAGGATTGCATCTGTGATCTATCATCCTGCAATGTGAGAGAGATGTCTCGAAGAAGAAACACATTTCACTAGCATATCCTGTCACATTCATCTAGAAAACAAAAGAGCACTTCGTTTTTCACATGATTGTCGCAACCTCAGAATATAAGTCTCATATAAGAATCCCTGAGAGGTAGGTTCCACCTTTTTTTAGCTTCCATGTAAAAAAAAACTTCGGACATGAGTATTGTGCTTGTGTTTAATTGCACATCTATGCCAGCTCATTGGATTCCCAATGTAAGGATATTTTATTACCATGTTCGTAACTGTATGATGGCATCATTTTGGCACTCTACAACTCAGGTTATCTAGTGAACATTGAAACATGTGGGTAACAAAGTATACAGCTATTGACAGTTGAGGAGAAATAATTTGATTTTGCTAGGAGAACATCGAAGTAGTTTTTTACCTCTTTTTAAAACCCACAGAAAAAGAAGTGCAATCACACTTACCCTGTGAGAATATCCAGATTGCAGGAACATTTCCACTCTTCCGTGATACCATAGGCAAGGGTGAATAGATCTTCTCATCTTTCATGTCATACAGTTCACAAGCTGTAGTTGTTTTCTTCCAATACCCAGTGAAATCATCCAGGAAGAAGATACAGTCCCGTGAAAGATCGTAGGGGGACACATGGACAGCTCTGGAGCACCCTCGCCCAAGGAACAATGCTTGGTCATTCCCCAAAGTCTTCATCTCAGCCCACAAGTGCCGCTTAAGATTAGCTTCGAACACTACAAACCCACTAAAAATGATAGAGAAATTTCCAGATTCCTGCTCTATTTTATAGGAAAGTTTTTTGCAGACCATTAGCAGTGTGCCATGGAATTCAAGGAGATAAGGCACCCAGAAGAACTCTTCTTGGCGTGGAAATGAGATTCCCTTGATGAGGCACTCAATCCGAGACACCCTTGGCTCACTGTCATACTCATCCACAATGTCTATAGCAACAAGATACCCAGGCATGGCGGTGCGGTCAAGAGCGTAGATCTTCCCTTGCAAGATGACCATATCTGAGAACAACCTGCACACCTCATGTACTCTCACTGACCATGCAGCAGCCCCTGGTCGGCACAGAGCAATTGTACTGAAAGACCTAATAGCAACTATGGCAGCGATGAGGCGCTTGGAGCACACAACCAGGGAGGTTACTAATATCTCATCTTTGTCTTTCTTGTCCAACCAGGTGCCTCGCACCTCAGGGGCCATATAATCTTCGGTGCCTTCCGCAGGCTCTTGGTAGTAGCTGGGCGAAGACAGGCTAGGAAGGGGCATGGTGGCCTTGGTGAAGTGGTTCATCAGCAAGCAGCTGCCGTCATTGCGCGACAGGAGAAGCCACTCGCCACAAGAGTTGTGGTAGCGCATGCCGTCCGGCAGCCGGAAGGTCTCGCCGTGAGGGAAGCTGGTGGCGCTGCCGTCAGGACGCAGAAGCCATGGCACTGGCGACGGTGGGGGCAGGCGGCACTGACGCACCGCGGAGCACCACATGCGGCAAACGGCAGGGAAGAAGGCCCGGTCAGCACGCGTGGGGAGGCGGAGGAACACAAGGCCGAGGAGCTCCGGTGGGAGGTCCGACCATGGCGGTGCCGGTGAGCCTCGCACTTCCCCCATCCTGCAAATAGGAGAAAGGCAAGATCAGACGGAGCATAAAACAAGGACAGAGGCCCGTCGGCATAGAAACAAACACCTGGTGGACATGGAATGGCAGTGTGTCAATATTTATGGAAAACTCTTATAATAATAATGATCCATCACATTTGATTCTTATCAAGCACACTGGATGCTTCTTCTTCACAAATCTCAAGCCCGCAAGCACGAAATAATCGACAAAGGAATCAAGAACATGCGGAAGGGACAAAGGTACGGGAACATCAGATCCGTTGCGGCCTCGCACGTCGACAGGCGCGGAAGCGAAGGCAGAGAGATGAAGGAGAAGAGAGGAAGTGAGGGAGAGAAGATACAAGGCGAATACCTTGGACGCGTCGTCGCCACCGCTCGCCTCCCGCCGCCCGCCGCCGCTGTGGACTATGGGTGGGAAGGAATCGACGAAGACGATGGGGATTTGCACTCTCGGAGTAGGGATGAAAACGGATCGGACATGCACGGATATCACCCATATTATATTTGTTTTTATATTTATATTTAGATTTAGATTCGAATACGGATAGTGTCAACGTCAAATATGATATGATTGATATCGACATTATAAATATGTGATTTAAATATTCAGATACGGTATCGGATATTGTATATCCGGACTCGGATATAGACAGATCTCAACCCCTCTAAACCGATTCGATTTCGAATACGGTCGGAAAATATCCGTACCGTTTTCATCCTTAGAGCAACTCCAACTGATTGGCTAAAATTACTAGCCAAATTTCATAGTTTAGCCATTTTGTAAAATAGAAAACTCCTTAAAAAAGAAGAGGTCTGCAATAGCCTTGCTATTTCTCATCTTCAGATATCAAGCGCCTATGATTGGCTTTATATAGCCACCTAAAATTATGGGATAGCCAGCTTTCTATTTTACAAAACCAGATAACACATTTATTGGAGCCTATCTTTTACTATACAAATTCTAAAATAGCCTCCAAAAATGAGAATAGCGAGCTGTTGAGTTGCTCTTGCCTCGGAGTGACGGAGTCTACCGTGCGTTCAGAACGGATGAAATGGACCTGTTGGGCTGGGCTGGGCCATAATTGAGCGACGGAGCCTACAGAACTGGTGGGCCCATACGTGCCTTTGTTTTTGTGGATTTTTTGCATTTCACCTTTTTAAAAAATCAATTATCCGCATCAAAATTTAGCAAAAATATACCGCTCTCAGAAAATTAAGATGAAAATATCTGGATTAAAAAGCGATATGGCAAGCCCCATCGTTACATGCAAATGGCCTAAAATTTTCGAGAAACTATAGCTGTAAATAAATCATCATCCATTCATCCTTCAAAGATCATGCTGCAACCTCCCAGAAACTGAGACAAACACAGAACCAAAAGCATTATATTAGATACCACGGTTCAAGCAGTCACTCATACCCAACGTAGACGACATTTCTAATTAGCACTGTACGGGTGTTTGAAGCAACACCATGCACATAAAAACAAGCACCGTATCAGGCAACAGGTCAGTCATTATTTTAATGCAGGTAATAGCTAGTGACATCCAAATCATTGTGTAGGAACATCGGATCCATTTGTGCATGTGTGGCCACGTGAAGATTTCTATCACTCTTTTTCAGTAGCTCTGATCAGTCTCAGTGTAGAGTGGTAGAGGCATCGGTAGAACAAGTCCCTCAACGTACAAGCATCAGAGATTGAGGTTCCACTTCCTCAGGTTCCACAATTTCCTGTGAATCCTCCCGTGCTGTTTGCAGCTTCACATGTCTCACCTGCATTGGAAAAACCATCACAGAAGCACAAGGTGTGGCTCAAACGACCAAGTAACTATTCATGAATGAAACCTATGTGAATCAATATGATCTAAGCCACCTCTAACAAAGTCGTTTAACATTATTTTCAGGGTCACAATTTGTTAGGATTGCATCTGTGATCCATCCTCCTGCAACGTAAAAGAGATGTCTCGAAGAAGAAAACCATTTTCACTAGCATATCCTGTCACATTTATCTAGATAACAAAAGAGTACTTCGTTTTTCACACGATTAGCGAAACCACAGAATACAAGTCTCATAAGAATCCCTCGAGAGGTAAGTAGTTGCACCTTTTTTAGCTTCCATGTAACAAAAGCTTCGTATATGAGTATAGTGCCTATGTTTTATTGCACATCTATGTCAGCTCATTGGATCCAATATAAGAATATGTTTTACCCTGTTCAAAACTGTATGATAGCATAGTTTTGGTGCACTCTACATGATTTATAACTCAAGTTATCTAGTGAACATTGAAACTTGTGGGTAAGAAAGTACAGCTATTATTTTTTCCAAAAAAAGTACAGCTATTGACAGTAGAGGAGAAATAATTTGATTTTGCTTGGAGAACATTGAAGCATTTTTTTTATCTATTTCTAAAGCCCAGTGCAAGCAAACTTACCCTGTGAGAATATCCATGTTGCGGGGACTCTTTCACTCTTCCATGATACCATAGGCAAGGGTGAATAGATCTTCTCATCTTTCATGTCATATACTCGACAATATTTAGTAGTTTTCTCTATAAGCAAGTTGGTACAATCATCCAGGAAGAAGATACAGTTCCGTGAAAGATCATAGGGAGACACGTGGACAGCACTGGAGCTCCCTTGCCCAAGGAACAACGCTTGGTTAGTCCCCAAAGTCCTCACCTCAGCCCACAAGTGCTCCTCAATGTCGGCCTCGAACACTTCGAACTTGCTGCAACAAACCACATCAGACCAATCTTGGCTTTTGTGGGAAAATCTTCTGCGGATCATTAACAGTGTGCCATTGGATTCAATGAGGTAGTGGGTGCGGATGGTGGAAAGTTCAAGACATGATGGCAAGGAGGCTCCCTCAATGACGCATTCAATCCGAGACACCCTTGGCTCATCGCTGTCATGCTCATCCACAATGTCAACGGCAATAAGATCGTCATTATGGCCAGCCACGCGGTTAAGAGCATAGAGCTTTCCTTGGAAGAAGACCATGCGTGAGAGCCACCAACACTCATCTTGAGCGCTCACTGACCATGCAGTAGCACCTGGTCGGCACAATGCAATTGTACCGAGGGGCCCAACCGCTACTATGGCAGCAACGAGGCGCGTGGAGCACACAACTAGGGAGCGTACAGATATGTTACTGATGTCCTTGTTGTCCAACCAACTGTTGCCCCGTATCCGATAATAGCGTGGGATATAATCTTCGGGGGCTTCCACAGGTTCTTGGTAGTAGCTGTACGAAGACAGGCTAGGAAGGGGCATGGTGGCCTTGGTGAGGTGGTTCATCAGCAAGCAGCTGCCATCATTGCGCGACAAGAGAAGCCACTCTCCACAGGAGTTGTGGTAGCGCATGCCATCCGGCAGCTGGAAGGTCTCACGGTGAGGGAAGCTGGTGGCACTGCCGTCAGGAAGCATAAGCCACGGTACTGGAGACGGTGGAGGCAGGCGGCACTGGCGCACCGTGGAGCACCACGCGCGGCAAACGGCAGGAAAGAAGGCTCGGTCGGCACGCGTGGGGAGGAGGAGGAACACCAGGCCAAGGAGCTCCGGCGGGAGGTCCGACCACGACGGTGAGCCTATGGCTTGCGCCATCCTGCAATGCAAACGGTAGAAAGGCATGATCAGACGGAGTAGAAAACCATAGAGAGACGATACACTACCTTTTCTTTAATTTTAATGTGTCGTGAATAAACAAATATATATGGCTATCCTTGTCTGAAATCCTTCAGTCTGGTACTGTGAATGGGTTCGTATCAGTGGCTGGGTTCCAGCTTTGCGAAAAGAAAAATAGTCTTGAATACATTTAGGTCTATGGAAACGCAGAAACCCAGTATGCGGCAAGTGTGGCGATCCATGGTGGTACTACTCGCTCATGAGTCTTGAACTATGACTGCTATGCCCTACTCACCATCTGCAGTATGCTGTGTGGTGCGAAGTAGCTGGCGGCACAACTAGAGACGGTACAGGTGAGTGATACCTAGCTGAAGGCAAACAGGATCTGGAGGAGGAGATGCAGATCAACCAGTGGCCTGCAATCTATGGCTGGTGGACATGAACAAAGCCTATCGGTATCTATCTGGCATAGCAGTAATAGATTCAGTTACTTCTTATCAGTGTTGCTCCTTCAAGGTTGAAGCGAACCTGTTGGCAAAGAGATTTTGGATCTGTAAAAGCTATGTCCATTTGGTCCTGACGGTAATCTACTGGACAGGGGACTTCCTGGAATTCTGTAAGAAAAACTGAAACAAAGAGAGAGGCGCGTCGGCATAGAAACAAACACCCGGAGGGCACGGAATGGAAGCGTGTGATTTGTTTCGCATCTGAATTCTGAACCCTATAACAGATGGATCACCTTCGGTGCTTATCGGTCTCATGGATGCATCTTCTTCACAGATGGCCAGCGCACAATCGCGACATGATCGGCAAACGATCAAGACAGACAGGTGAAGCCGTGGTGCGTGATAGCGTGTGCAGAACCCGGAAGGGACACGACCCGACCACTGAACAACAGAGGCATTGCTACGGCGACAACCTAGGAGGTAAAGGCAGGGAGATTGAGGATACAAGGCGAATACCTTGGACTCGTCGGCGTCGGCTGCGGCCGCCCGCCGGTGCTGCCCTGCTGCGAAAGAGAGCGTCCAGGACGATGTGTGAAGACTGAACATTGCGGGCTGCGGGGAACCCGTTCTTATATTTGGGCTGTAAATAAACGAGCTGCAGAAGCCCAGGCATTTTTATCCAGACGGAGCCCAATTAGAATAAATGGGCTGCAGGCCCAATAAATTACCATTCAGCTCGGCCTGTCCCATACCGTGCCGTGCAAACGCAATGCAAAAATTGCTAAATTGCTTTTGCTTCTAGTCTAGTTGTTGAGACACGATTGCATGTATTGCCGAGAGATGGTCACATAGACTGAATTTGGCTTCTTCCTCTAGTATTTCTGAAACTTAGGCAATACTTAAAACATGATGATCCTATATACATTTCAGAGAAGGGTGAAGCAAAGCTCTCCCAGAGTTTAAAACACACCGCACATACACACCAGGAATCAGAAGCCATAAGGATGCAGAAACACAGGGGCAGCAGTGGGCACAAACATTGTCTAATAACAAATCACTTGGGTAATCACTAACAGAGGTCGGTCCTCATCAACTTCACAAAGAAACACCCAGTGGGAAGAGCACCATTACAGCATCTGCTTTACACAGCCAGCACAAATGGGCAGTTGGGCAATACAGACTAGCAAAACAAGCAACAGGTCCTAATAGTGGTATTGTATCCAAGCACATCTGAGTGAGGTGAATGTGATGAACTGACGATAGACCTTTTTGCCTAGGAAGAACACATCAGTCAATGAATGATCTTCTTAACTCTATTTATTATTTCTTCTATGCTCAGCACGAAGTTGTGGAAGCAGCAGATGAACCAGATGCCCCTCCAGGAAGAAGCGTCCCAGGATCATCTTTGTCATTCTCCACAGGCTCCTGCAGCTGCTCCCCCTTTAATTGCAACCTATTTGTCGTGCTCTCTGCATTATAAAAACACCAAAAATGATTATGAGTTGTGGATCCAATGAGAGTTTCATTTTAAAAAAATAAAATAAAAATCACAGTTCCTTCTGTTCCATGCTGTCTCCTAATTTCCTTGTTTAAAACTACTTCCATTACACATAATACAACCCTCAAACCAGAGGCCCTACTTAATGAATACCTGCACCCTGAAGTCCCTAATGAAGTTTAAAAATAAAAAAGGGCAAAATTAGGTGATGTTTCACCAATGTTTTAATGTATTTCAGTATTTGTGTGCGATTCCTCTGTTTGATGGCACCCCCCTCCCCCCCCAAAAAAAAATGAAATTTTAGGCCTGTTTCATGTACAACAGACTTTTTTAGTGCAAGAACAAAAAAAACATGAACTCAATACCTTGACAAAAAAGCCAAGTTGCTGGGACGTCTCCACTCATCCATGATATCACAGGCAGGGTTGAATACACCTTCCCGTCTTTCATGTCATACACACCGCAAGATGTAGTTGTTTTTTTCCAATATGGGCTAGGGCAAGGGTAATCATCCACAAAGAAAATGGAATCACGTGATAGATCATATGGAGACACACGGACAGCACTTGAGCACCCTTGCCCCACGAACAATGCTAGGTCATCTCCCAAACTCCTCACCATAGTCCACAACATACACCCAAAGTCTGCCTCAAGCACTTCAAACTTGCTGCTGCCTGCCACAAGAATGATTCTATTTCCTGCCCAACAGTACTCTTCTCTGCAGTTGATGATTTGCTTGCCGATCATCAGCAATCTGCCATCCAATTCAACAAGGTAGGAACAATGGGATGTTAGGGGGACTCCTACGAATATGCACTCAATTCGAGACACCCTCGGCTCATTATCACCATTCTCATCCACAATTTCAATGGCATGAAGATCCTGCTGCCCGTTGTAGACGCAAATAGCGTAGAGCTTCCCCCTGAAGAAGACTATGTCTGAGAGCCACTGGCAGACTTCGTTTGTTCCCACAGACCATGCAACATCTCCCGGTCGGCACAGTGCTAGTGTACTTGTACGTCGTCCATCAAGGACCTTAGTAACTATCGCAGCAATGAGGCGTTTCGAGCACACCACTAGACTCAAAACAGATATCTCAGATATGTCCTTGAGGTTAATCCACATCCTCTCAAAGTTCCTATGGTCATGGATGGTTTCCGAAGGGTCAGAGTAGGTGGTGTAAGAACACAGATCAGGAAGTAGCATGGTGGCCTTGGTGAAGGGGTTCATCAGGAAGCAGTTGCCATCATGCCGTGACAAGAGAAGCCACTCGCCACAAGAGTTGTGGTAGCGAACGCCATCCGGCAGGGGGAAGGTCCCGCCGCCGCTCGGGAAGCAGGTGGCGCTGCCATCAGGACGTACGAGCCACGGCACTGGCGACAGCGGCACTGCTGCACCGCGGTGCACCATGCGCGGCAGACAGCAGTAAAGAAGGCGTGGTCTGCACGCCTAGGGAGGCGGAGGAACACCAGGGCGAGGAGCTCTGGAGTGAGGTCAGACCATGGTGGTGATCTTTGCTTCTTCTTCGACATCCTGCGCAAATAAGAGGATCGAAATGCACGATCAGGTGCCGATCAGAACAGGTAAAATGGTGTGCCCGCATATAAACAAACACATGGTGGGCATGGATGGAAGCGCACCAGTGTCTAACCCAACAAAGAAAATATCAAACCTTTCCGATTTATCTTCGCGGAGTGGATGTTCACGAGATGAGTGGTACTGCTGATGAACTATGACTTCACTGCTACGCCCTACTCACCATTTGCAGTTTGCTCTGTGCTGCGGAGTCTCCGGCGGCACGGCTGGAGAGGGTACGGATGAGTGATACCTAGCTGAAGGCAAACAGGATCTGGAGGAGGAGATTCAAATCAACCTATGACCTGCAACTGCAGTCTATGGCTGGTGGACATGCACAAAACCTATCGATATGTATCTGGCATAGTAATAATAGATTTACTTCTTCTGAGCAGTGTTGCTCCTTATAGGTTGAAGCCAACCTGTTGGCAAAGAAATTTGGGAACTGTAAAAGCTATCGGTCTGTTCGGCTGGGGCTGAAACGATCGTATACGATCGTAGATTATTACTGCTGACTGGTTTGGTGTGAGAGAAAAATACCGTTCTGACTGAAAATTTACGATCGTTTACGATCAGCGAACATGATATATGTCCATCTGGTCCTGGCCGTAATGTAATCTATTGGACAGCGGACTTCCTGGAATTCTAAGAAAAAAAAATGAAACAAGGAGAGAGGTGCGTCGGCATAGAAACGAACACCCGGTGGGCACCGAATGGAAGCGTGTCATGGGTGCATCTTGTTCACAAATAGGGAGCGCACAATCACGGACATGATCCGCAAATGAATCAAAGACAGGTGAAGGCGTGTGCCGTGTGCGTGATAGCGCGTGCGGAAGGGACACAACCCGACGCAACATCATCTGAAGCAGCAGAGCATTGCTACGGCGCCGACCTAGGAGGTGAAGGCATGGAGATGGAGGATACGAGGCAAATACCTTGGACTCGTGAGTCGTGACTCGTCGGCCGCCGCCCGCCGGTGCTGCCCTGCTGCGGATGTGTGAAGACTGCGGGGGACTCCAGTTCTTATGTTTGGGCTAGTTTTTTTTTAAGCAGAAAAATATGTTTGGGTACCGAAACAGACATGTTGGGCTGTAATGCAGAAGCCCAGATGGAGCCCAATGGTAATAAACGGGCTGCAGGCCCAATAAATTACCATTCAGCTCGGCCTTTTCCCAGCCCGTGCCGTGTAAACGCAATGTAGAAATTGCTTTCGCTTCTGCTTCCGGTTCCGGCTAGCAGGAACAGGGTCAAAACGGTACGGATATTTTCCGACAGTTGTCAAGACCGAATTTGTTTAGAGGGGTTTAGATATGTTCATATCCGAGTTCGGATATTCAACATCCGATACTGTATTCGTATCCGAATACTCAAATCGCATATTTATGATGTCGATATCCAATCATATCCTATCCGACATGGTTGCCACTATCTGTATCCAAATCCGAAAAGAAATATGAAAACAAATGTAATATCAGTGATATCCGTTCGTATCCGATCAGTTTTCATCCCTAAGTAGGAGTACCTCAGGTGGCAACTCTCCTCTCCAGAAAGCGAAATACTACTGTACTAGCCTCCGGACATCCAGATATAAACAATTGATCCGGATACTTCCGCTCTACCCGTCCCACTCCGGCGCTTCTTCCCTTTCGGATCCAGAGACTTTCGCTCTACCCATCCCACCCTAGCACTCAGCCCCTTCGGGCTGCTTGCCTGCCTCCTTTCTCCTGTGATGCAATAATAAAACACGGTAACGGTGGTTGCACTTGCGAACACTGCACCTTGTCGTACGTGAGGGAGAGAGATGGAAAGAATGGATCAGATGTTAATCATTGCTTGTAACATTCAAGACACAAAAGGTTTGCAATTTACTGAAACCTCATATAACATAAAAAATATGTTGCAACATCTTAAATCGACTGTTGCAACTTAAAAAAAACATGATGTAACATCTCAAATCGACGGTTGCAATATCCAAAAAAAAATGTGTTGCAACATCTTAAATCGGCACTTGCAACATCCAAAAGAAATGTCGCAACATCTTAAATCGACTATTGCAACATAAAAAAACATGTTGCAACATCTCAAATCTACTGTTGCAACATCTCAAATTGACTGTTGCAACATCGCAAAATCCAATTTTATGCTGAGTGCCATAAAACATGTAACATCTAAGACTGACTGTTGCAACATATTAAATACTACAACATAACCCACCGTACAGTGCAGATCCGGTTGCGCTTGCTTTTGAAGGAGCCCGGACACCATGGAGGAGCTTGTCGCCAGCGAGGCCACACCTCCAGCGTGTAGTTCGTTGTCGAGAGACACCCGACCATGGAGGATTTGATAGCCGAGAAACACCTCACAATAGAGGTGCCCCACTTAGATCCACTTTGCCGCCATGGAGACAAGGTAGGAAGGCGAGCGGGTGCAGCGGCGAGGGAAGAACAAGGACGAGCGCGGGGGGCAGTGAGGGAGTAAGGCGGTCAGCGGCGTCGAGCAGATGAGCAGCACATCTGGGCGACGAGCAGCCGTGTCATCGTCAGGGAGACGAGAAACCGCATGAGGGAGACGAGCAGCGGCGTGGGAGAGAAAGGTGAAGACCATTAGGCCGTTGGCAGGCTATATAGATTGTAGTCCAGTTAAAACAGCGTCCGACACGAAAGAAACAGGCCGAACGCCTGTATAAGAGCATTTCCGCTTCAGAAATTGTGCATGGTCCAAGACACGGTTGCATGGATTGCCGAGAGATGGTCAGATGGACTGAATTTGGCTTCTTCCTCTAGTGCTAGTACTTCTGAATCTTAGGCAATACTTTAAACAAGATGATCCTATACAGGAGTATATTATAGTTTATAGAGAAGGATGAAAGCAAGCTCTCCCAGAGCTTAAAACACACAGCGCGCGCACACACATCAGGAATCAGAAGCCATCTGGATGCACAAACAGAGGGACGGGAGTGGGCATAAGCATTGCCTAACAAATCACTTAGGCCAATCATTATCAGAGCTCGGTCCTCATCAACTTAAGAAAAAACACCCAGTGTGAAGAGCAACATTACAGCATCTGTTTTGTGCAGCCAGCACAATTGAACATTTTTTTTAAGTTGGATTGAACAGTTGGGCAATACAGACTAGCAAAACAAGCAACAGGTCCAGTATTTTTCTCTCACAATAAATCAGCGAACAGTACTTTTCAGCCTGGCTTTTCAGCGAAGCGAACAGGGCCAATTGTATCCAAGCACATCTGAGCGAGGTGAATGTGATGAACTGACGATAGACCTTTTTGCCTAGGAAGAACACATCAGTCAATGAAGAATCTTCTTAACCCTATTTATTAGTTCTTCTGTGCTCAGCACGTAGTTGTGGAAGCAGCAGATGAACCAGCTGCTCCGCCAGGAAGAAGCATCCGACGATCCTCTTTGTCAGTCTCCACACTCTTTGTCAGTCTCCACAGGCTCCTGCAGGTGCTTCCCAGTTATCTGCAACCCATTTGTCGTGCTCTCTGCGTTATAAAAACAACAAAATGATTATGAGTTGTGGATCCAGTGAGATTTTCGTTTTCATTTCATTTTTTTAAAATAAAAATCACAGCTCCTTCTGTCCCATGCTGTCTCCTGGATTTCCAGATTGAATCTAAGATCCATCCTCTCCTCCAAGGTGTGAACACATGTCACTAGGAAATAAGAACATACACTTGGCTTCGTATATGAAATCACAAGAACACATCCATCTTGATAAAACTACTTCCATTTCACAAGGTTGTGCACATAATACAACCCTCAAACCAGAAGCCCCACTTAATGAACACCAACTCCCTGCTGATTTTTTTAAAGGGAAGAGCAAAAGGTGGTGATGTTTCACCAACGTTTTGCTTTCATGTATTTGTGTATGGTTCATGTGTTCGATGGCACCCCCAAAACAAGGAAATTTTAGGTCTGTTTCCTCTACAGAAGACTACTTTAGTGCAAGAGAAAAAAAGCATGAAATCAATACCTTCACAAAAAAGCCAGGTTGCTGGGATGTCTCCACTCATCCATGATACCATAGGCAAGGTTGAATATACCTTCTTGTCTTTCATGTCATACACACCGCAAGATGTAGTTGTTTTCTTCCAAACCGAGCTAATGTAATCATCAACAAAGAAAATGGAATCGCGTGACAGATCATACGGAGACACACAGACAGCTCTCGAGCATCCTCGCCCCACAAACAATGCTTGGTCATCTCCCAAACTCCTCAGTTTGGTCCACAACATACGCCCAAAGTCTGCCTCAAACACTTCAAACTTGCTGCTGCCTGCCACAAGAATGAAACTATTCCCTCCCCAGCAGTACACTCTCTCATGTCTGCAGTTGATTTTCCTGCGGACCATCAGCAGTCTGCCACGTGATTCAACAAGGTAGGAACATTGGGATGTTATGGGGACTCCAATGAATATGCGCTCAATTCGAGACACCCTCGGATCATCTTTGCCATTCTCATCCACAATTTCAATGGCAAGAAGATCTTGCCGCCCATTGTTGACGTCAATAGCATAGAGCTTCCCCCTGAAGAAAACTATGTCCGAGAGCCGCCCCGAGAGTTCGTTTGTTCCCATGGACCATGCACGATCCCCTGGTCGGCATAGTGCTAGTGTACCTGTACGTCCACCAAGGACCTTAGTAACTATCACAGCAATGAGGCGTTTCGAGCACACCACTAGACTCAAAACAGATATGTAATTGCGGTTAATGCAAAGCAACCCAGAGAGCCTGTGGATGGTTTCCGAAGGGTCAGGGTAGGTGGTGTAAGTAAACAGTTTAGGAAGTAGCATGGTTGCCTTGGTGAAGGGGTTCATCAGGAAGCAACCGCGGTCATCGCGCGACAAGAGAAGCCACTCGCCACAAGAGTTGTGATAGCGAACGCCATCCGGCAGGTGGATGGTCTCGCTGCCGCAGGGGAAGCGGGTGGCGCTGCCATCAGGACGTACGAGCCACGGCACTGGCGACGGCAGCAGGCAGCACTGCTGAACCGCAGAGCGCCATGCACGGCAGACAGCAGTAAATAAGACACGATCTGAACGTCTAGGGAGGCAGAGGAACACCAGGGCGAGGAGTTCTGGAGTGAGGTCGGACCATGGCGGCGATCTTTGCTTCTTCTTCGACATCCTGCGCGAATAAGAGGATCGAAATGCGCGTAAAAAGGTGTGCCCGCATATAAACAAACACATGGTGGGCATGGATAGAAGCGCACCAGTGTCTAACCCACAACAGAGAAAATATCGAACCTTTCCGGTTTATCTTCGCGGAGTGGATGTCCGTGAGACGACGACACCAATCAGGAAACGTTGCTGCGGTGTGATGCGGCCGTGCCCGCGACCCCGCGGCCCTAAGCACAGGAGACCAGGCGGACAGCGCACGCCGGCCCGCTGCCCGCCGCGCGTCGCAGCTCGCACCGACGCGGCCTCGCCGGAGTCCGCCGCCCGGCCGCAAGGCGCTAGGGTTTGGTGAGAACGGGATACAGAAGGAACGCGCCGATGTGCGCCGTGCGCCCGTCGTGCCTGCTCTGCAGGGAGAAAACGTGAGCCACCGTGCCGCTGGGCCTTGTTGAGACGTCGGGTCGGTTCCGCAGCGAAAGCAGTACGATAACGTAGTTTTGGGCTAAATTTTTGACAGGGTATTTATGTTGGTTTCCCGTTTATATGTTGGTTTCCCATAGTAATTCAAAGAAATTTCTAGTGTTTATTAATCCTTTGTCTCAAAAAGACATATAGAAAATTTTTCTATAGGATCAAAATCTTCCAAAATCCTTGGGCTCCGTTTGAATCTTTGAATTGAAATCCATTCCATTAATCATAATTTAGACATACATCAATTAAGGGCCGGTTTAGCAGAGCTTCAGCTATAAAAACTAGCTCCAGAGCGGCTGCTCCACCATAGAGCAGCTCTACGGTAGGTCCAAGCTCCCCGTAGCTTTGGACTGAAATTCGTGACATGGTATCCAAAGGAATTTCTAGGGTTTATTTAATCTTTTTTTGTGTAAAGGGTTTATTTAATCCTTTGTCCCAAAGAGACATATGATTTTTTTCATATATATAGGATCACAATCCTCCAAAATTCCTGCAGCCCTCGATTGGATACTTGGAACTGAAATCCATTCCAAGAATCACAATATAGGCACAGGTCAATTAACTTAACATGGTTGCACGTGGAACGTACTTATATGCTAATTTTTTGCTGTACGTGAGTGTGCATAGCTGAAATATAGAATGCGGATGGATGGAATCTATTTCTATCTCTGGCTCGATATGCGTCGAACGCCTGCTCGCTCCAATAGGCCTGTGTAGTGATCAGGCCCAATAGGCCTGCTCTGCTCCACCTTTAGCATGGTTTCTCAAAAAAAAAAAAAAGGCTAGCGACATTTTCTATCCCCATAGTCGCATGCATGCGATCCTTCCCCCACCGTCGCACGCATGCGACCACCGCGAGCTCCTCCATCGTGCCGCACGCCTGCAACTACCGCGGGAGCCTCCATTGCGGGGTCCGCTCGCCGTAGCCTTCTCCAGCGTGGCGGCGTCGCACCCGGACCCAGCCCGCCTGCTCCGTGCCCCACGTCCCTTTCGTTGCTCCTACCGCTCGCCCCGCTTGGTCTTGCTTCTGCTTCGCCGTTGCTGCTCCTGCACCTACTCCGCGTTGCTCCTGCCGCTGCTCCGCCGCCCGTCCCACTCTGCCAGCTCAAGGAGAAGCACCGGGCCCTGGCGCAGAAGCCCTCCAGCCTCGCTTCCTGCTACGGTTGCGGTGCCCCGATGCAGACGGCGGAGGATGCCGCACCATGATACAATGCATGTTGCAAGCGCACATTTCAAATGTTTTAGAGGTATGTTGCAATTGTTTCATATGGACATTGCAAAACTAGATCGGGATGTTGCATATGTTGCAAGCGTTTGTCCTCAATGTTTCATCTGTTTTTTAGACGTATGTTGCAAGTGTGTTTATTTGGATGTTGCATATGTTTCACATATGTGTTGTAAGTGTTTTATCTGGATGTTGCGTAAGTGTTTTTGCAAGTGTTTCAAACGCACATTTCAAATGTTTTATCTGTCTTTTTTTATATGTTGCAAGTGTTGCATATGGATATTTCAATAAAGTGTTGCATATGGATATTTCAATAGTAGATCGGGTGTTTCATATGAGATGAAGCGGGAGGGGCACAAGCGGTCCCCGCCGATGCGCGGCGCAGGTGACGTTCCGGCGGCGCGGCCTCCGGTGGGTGCGCGAGATGCAAATGTGGGTGAGTGACATCCAAACAACGCTGGCCCACGCGTGGACGCGTATGGCATGGACGCGCGAAAATGGAATGCAGCCGCGGGCGTTCGTCCGGACGTTCGGGCGCTAGCAGCGCCGCTTATCTCTAAACTTTTAAAAGTTCTAGAATGCCAAAATCCAAGCCAAATAGACTAATCTATAAAATAGATTCTAATTCCTCCAAAATAAAGGGACCCAAACACACCACACATGTTTTCTTTGTTCTAAAGAAGCCTAATATAATTTGTTTGACACATAAATTGCAAATTCCTTTTTCTTAAGCATGCAAGCACACATCATATACAAATACCATCATTATATAGCACACACCAGTAATAATAAATGAAAAAACAAACGTAATAGTGAAACTACAAGCACACACACCGTTTACTAAAAATGCACGATCATATATTTTAAAAATATTTTAATTCGACCTCCTTAAACTTCCAACTTAGTATGATTTCAACTTAATCCGATTTGACGTGGTGCCACATCCAGTCCCCTGGCCACGTACACATCATCAAAACCACCCTCAAAACTGCTGAGGGTGCAAAAGTGTCTTTTTAAAACTTGAGGGGGGTTAATAAACTAGTTTTGTAGATCAAAGAGGAAAATCAGGCGACCGTGATAGTTAAGGGAAATTGGTCAGATAGCCTGAAATCGAATTATTCCTCTAGTACTGCTGAAACTTAGAAAATACTTTAAAACAAGATGATCCTTATATACAGAGAAGGATGAAGCAAGCTCTCATAGAGTTCAAAACACACCGCACATATACATCAGGATGCAGAAACAGACGGACGGCAGTGGGCATAGGCATTGCCTAACAAATCACTTGGGTAATCGTTATCAGAGGTCAATCCTCATCGACTTCAGGAAGAAACACCCAATGGCACGAGCACCATTACAGCATCTATTCTGTGCAGCCAGCACAACTGAACAGTTGGGCAATACAGACTAGCAAAACAAGCAACATGTCCAAGTAGTGATAGTGTATCCAAGCGCATCTAAGCGATGTGAATGTGATGAACTCACGATAGGCCTTTTCACGTAGGAAGAACACATCAGCCCATGAAGAATCTTCTTAACCCTATTTATT
Source organism: Miscanthus floridulus (assembly GCF_019320115.1). Lineage (NCBI taxonomy): Eukaryota > Viridiplantae > Streptophyta > Magnoliopsida > Poales > Poaceae > Miscanthus > Miscanthus floridulus. The sequence continues at coordinate 2,683,297 of NC_089589.1, forward strand.
AGTTCTTCTATGCTCAGCACGTAGTTGTAAAGCAGCAGATAAACTAGCTGCCCCGCCAGGAAGAAACGTCCCAGAATCCTCTTTGTCAGTCTCCACAGGCTCCTGCAGGTGCTCTCCAGACCTATTTGTCGTGCTCTCTGCATTATAAAATCACCAAAAGGATTATGAGTTGTTGAATCAATGAGAGCTCCATTTTAATTTCATTTAAAAATAAAATAAAAATCACAGTTCCTTCTGTCCCATGTTGTCTCCTATTTTCATTGTTTACAAATGTTTTACCAAATTGAATCTAAGATTCATCCTCTCCTCCAAGGTGTGAAACGTGTCTCTAGGAAAAATAAGAACACGCATGCACTTGGCTTTGTATATGAAATCACAAGAACACATCCATCTTGATAAAACTACTTCCATTTCACAAGGTTATACACATAATACAACACTCAAACTAGAAGCCCTACTTAATGAATACCTGCACCCTGCCGAAGTAAAAAATAAAATAAAAGAAAAGAGCAAAAGGATGTGATGTTTCACAAATGTTTTGCTTTCATGTATTTGTGTGCAGTTCCTGTGTTTGATGACCCCCCCCAAAATAAGGAAACGTTAGGCCTGTTTCGTCTATAGCAGACTATTTTAGTGCAAGAAAAAAAACATGAACTCAATACCTTCACAGAAAAGCCAGGTTGCTGGGATGTCTACACTCATCCATGATACCATAGGCAAGGTCGAATAGACCTTCCCGTCTTTCATGTCATACACACCGCAAGATATAGTTGTTTTCTTCCAAACCGGGCTAGTGTAATCATCCACAAAGAAAATAGAATCGCATGATAGATCATATGGAGACACACAAGAAGCTCTCGAGCATCCTCGCCCCACGAAAAATGCTTGGTCATCTCCCAAACTCCTCAGCTCGGTCCACAACATACGCCCAAAGTCTGCCTCAAAAACTTCAAACTTGCTGCTGCCCGCCACAAGAATGAAACTATTTCGTCCCCGTGTCTCTTGTCTGCAGTAGACTTTCCTGCGGATCATTAGCAGTCTGCCACACGATTCAACAAGGTAGGAACATCCGGATGCTATGGGGGGCGTACCCAGTGCAGAGAGCTCCCGCTCTATGTGGGGGCTGGGGCCTCCAATGAATATGCGCTCAATTCGAGACACCCTCGGCTCATCGTTGCCATTCTCTTCCACAATTTCAATGGCACGAAGATCATGCGGCCCATTGTTGAAGCCAATAGCATAGAGCTTCCCCCTGAAGAAGACTATGTCTGAGAGACACCGACAGAGTTCGTTTGTTCCCACGGACCATGCAGCATCTCCTGGTCGGCACAATGCTAGTGTACCTATACGTCCACCAATGCCCTTAGTACTAACTGTCACAGCAATGAGGCGTTTCGAGCACACCACTAGACTCAAAACAGATATATCAGATATGTCCTTGAGGTTAGTCCACATCCTCTCAAAGTTAGGGTCACGGATAGTGTCCGGGTCAGAGTAGGTGGTGTAAGAACACAGTTTAGGAAGTAGCATGGTGGCCTTGGTGAAGGGGTTCATCAGGAAGCAGCTGCAGTCATCCTGCGACAAGAGAAGCCACTTGCCACAAGAGTTGTGATAGCGAACGCCATCCGGCAGGTGAAAAGTCTCGCTGGATAGCAATCTGCAGCTATAACAAACTCTAGAATCTCAAGCGCTGACATTAAAGAATCTTGCAAAGTCACTTGTAGCACCTTTAATTCTGAAAAAAAATCATTGATCTTAACATCGGATGAGTTATCCTGAGAAAATGTTTTCACAAAATTGTTGCAGTGCAGCCAAAGATCAGCTTCATCCAAAGATTTCAAATTTTTTGAGTTGAACAAGAACCCAAAAACATTATCAAATTTTTTCATCTGCTCAAATCTACTAGTCAATGAAGCAATTGCAGCATCAATCATAACATTGAAGTACTCTACTCTAAATGAGTCCACAGCAGACCGTTGTATTTCCTCATCTTGATCATCTTGTTCATCAAAATGTTTCTTTCTCTTTCCTTGACGTTTTGTACGAAATTTTGGCTCTATATCCATTTCAGATGCAATGTTTTTTGCTGTATCCATACTAGAAGTGAAACCTTCATCTCTATACTTCTTAAAATATTATATGACACCTTCAATATGTTTGAGAGTATCATCTATACTCACAATTTTAGATTGCAACTTCTTGCTCACCTTATTTATAGAGAATAAAATATCGTGCCAAATAACCAAACCAACTAAAAATTCAAAATTCTCCGGTGCACTCACCAAAGATTGACATTCACTAACTGCCATTGGGTCATTAGTTGAAGCCTTCTCTAGCGCTATTAAAGCTGATCTTATTTGAGAAGTTTGAAATCTGATAGCTTGAACACTTTTTATCCGGCTTTCCCGGCGTGTATTAGACCCTGACTTAACTGTCAATCCTAGGACATTGTCCACCAAAATCTTCCACCTTTTGGTAGATTTTGCAAACAATGTGTATATACGTTGGATGAGACCAAAAAAAGAAATAGCTTGACTGCAAGATTTAACAAATAGTAAGTTTAAAACTTTTCCTAAATCATGCCATATTATATGAAAACAATGTATAATAGAAATAATAGTTTACCTGCAAGATTTTTTCATATCACAAAGAGTAAGATTCAGACTATGACATGCACACGGTATGTATAGTGCTCTTCGATTAATTTCAAGCAAGCACTTCTAAACACCTTGGTGAGGACCCTTCATATTTGAACCATTATCATAGCATTGTCCTCTCGCATCATCAAAATTCAAATCAAGAGAGACCAATACATTCTTTAATTCATTAAAAAGACCCAATCCTGATGTGTCATCTACCTTCAAGAACTCTAGGAAGAACTCCTCTACCCTTAGAATATTCCTCGACATATTGACACACCGAATAATTAGAGTAATTTGTTCTTCATGGCTCACATCTAGAGTACAATCTAAAATCACAGAAAAATACTTGGCATCTTTGATGATCTTTAGTATAGTTTGTTTCACACAATCTGCAAGAAGAGAAATCATCTCATTCTGAATTTTATGCCCAAGATAATGATGATGAATCTCACTATTTTGAATCCGCCTAATATGGTCTTGCATCACAGGATCAAATTCACCCATCATTTCAACTGTGCCCAGAAAGTTACCATTGCTATCTTGATATAATTTCTCATTTTTCCCTCGAAAAGCCAAATTATGCTTAGCAAGAAACTTGACAGCAGAAACAATTCTTACTAAAACTTGTTTCTAACGCTCTCTCCTTTGCAATTTCTCGTTGCAAATCATCATCCATTGTTTTATTTTTGCTCAACCTTAGCCTAAGTTCATTCCAAGTATTCATATTTGTTATATGCTCAACACTATTCTCATGTTGCTTGAGTCTAAGACTAAGATGTTTCAATCCCTCAATCCATCATGTGCTAGCAAACTTTTGCTCTAACTTGATTTGAATAATTTGTAGCAAAAATAAAAAAACTTTGTCCCGAGTAAACCAACCATTTTCTATCAACCACCTCACCATTGCTTAACTTTCTGGAGTAGTAAGCATATGAAAAATGTCTATTAAGAGCATCTGTAAGGAACTCAAGATTCAATTCTCTCACCGACCCCTTTTTAATCAATATATCTCTACCCTTATTATCAAGATTTTTTCCAAGTTCTAGGATCAAAGACATCATGAATAGCATCTTCTTGCACACCATCAATTGAATTTTCAGGTTGAGAGGAAGGCCGTAAATTTTTATTTTCTGTAGCATCATCAATGTCATCAACTTGTTCACTTAAATTATTATTAACTTGTTGCTATTGCTGCCCTTGTTCTTCAATATCAAGTGCATCTACAGGATTATCATCAGGCACAACACTGCTTGAAGCTGAAAAAAACTTATGTATAACACCTTTTTGAGATTCAATAAATTGATCTTCTACTCTTTTTTGTTTTCTTTTCTGAGATCCCGACAAATGTTTCTTAGGTAACATTTTAAGTTTCTAACACCTAAATTAGAAGAAAAACACAACTATATGAGTACCGAGTAATAGAAGTCCGAAGTAATTAATTTAGATTAAAAAACAGTTGAAAAAAATACCTAGATCGTCGCACTGGTCGACGTGTCGGCGTCGCAGGCAGTACTGGTCACAGCCTCGCAGGAGCAGGTCGCAGCCTCGCACTCGCCGACTCGCGGCACGGTAATCGGCGACTCGGCGAGACGGATCACAGACGACGGCACAGGTCCTGGGCGACAGGGCGAGCGTTCACGACGCGTACACGCTAAAGGCAACCGCTAAAGCCTAAAGGGCCTGGCGGCTTGGCCTGTAGTAATGAGTGCGTGTCCTGTCAGGCTGTATACGTCAATACGTGGGGGCTCCTGCCGTCCTGGCCTCTTGGGCTGACCGCTAAAGGGCCTGGCGCTGGCGGCCTGCAGTGACTCTGTCCGCATGTATAGTGTATACGTGGGTCCTAGGCGGGCCCCCCTTCCGTGGGCCCTAGGCCGTCGCACCCGGTGCACCCTTCAAGGGCCGGCACTGGGGAGAAAGGCCTCCCCACCTGAATTTTCATTCCACAGATGCCGGCATAGCCGGGGGTGGAAGGGCATTGGTGCCAATCCGATTACAATGAGTTTGGAAGAAGGGGGTGAGATGGGAGATTACATATTCATGATCGAGCTCCAAAACGCTCTCAGAGCGGCAGCTCCAGGACCTGATTGCCTCTCTGCAGTCCGCGATGAGCCTGTTCAGGTCAGGGGGAGGCTGCGGAACACGACGTCGTGTCGATGCTTCCAGAGCTCCCAGCAGTAGAGTAGTACCAGGGGGCTCACCGCAGAGGGTGGAACGTGTGGTGGCGGGGACGTCTTCCAGAGCTCAGTGACCGGGGCGATCAGGCTTGGTTGCCATCCAATGCGTCTCCAGAAGGCTTCAGCAAACGGGCACCCAGAGATGATGTGATCGGCGCCACCACAGATGTCGCAGGTTGTCTCCTGTAAGATGTTCTTGCGACGGAGGGCTGTCTTGCACTGGATGCGATCCTTGGTCAGGACCCAGCCGAAAAACTTGACGCGAGGGGGGGCGAAGCTCCGCCAGACGAAGTCGAAGGAGGGGCAGGTTTGGTCACCACGCATTGACGCCTTGTAGATGAGCCCAGACCAGAGCCGGTGGTCCGGAGTTTCAAAGCAGCACCGGCGCTCGTCCGGCCTCTCCGAAAGCTGGACGTCGATCAGGAGCAGACTTAGGTGCTCCATCTCCTCAGTAGCTTGGGTGGAGAGGCGGCGTTGCACCGTGCGCCCATCGCCCACAGCGACTGTCGTCATTTTTTGGTACGCTGGGAGCAGTTGCCGTAGAGCCGTCCAATGAGCTCCGGCGAGGTTGCCCCCCAGGTCATGGAGCGTTGCTTGGGTGGCCACCCAGCGCGCCCAGGCCGAGCAGCCTGGATGGTGTAGGCGATGAATTAGCTTGAGTAGCAGGGCAGACGCCCAGGCCACCATCCTCCTTCAGCTCGCAGACTTGTTCCCACGCGATGAGGCATTGGGGTCCCGACGTTCGGCCAGTGCCCGACCACAGGAAAGCTCTGCGCTTGGCGTCAATTGCTGCACAGACCCCCGGCGGCAGGAGCATGGCACCCATGGCATACGTTGGCAGGCTGCTGAGCACGGCATTGACGAGGACCACGCGCTCGGCAGAGCTGAGCAGAGAAGCTTTCCAACCGGCAAGGTACCTGTCCACTTTGGCGATCAGGGGCGCGAAGGCGGACAGTTGCAGCTTGGTATTGTACAGAGGCAGCCCCAGGTATGTCTGTGGAAAGCTCCCTCGCCGGCAGTGTAGGATGTTCACCAGGTCATTCACACGGCCCTCATCCACATTCATGGGAGTGACGGTGCTTTTGGTGAAGTTGATGGCGAGGCCCGTGGCCGCGGCGAAGCTGTCTAACTCTTTCTTCAGTTGTTGAGCAGAACCAGAGTCTGCTAGGACAACGACAATGGTGTCATAGGCGTATTGGAGCACAGCACATGGCCCGTCGTCGGAGAGGGGATGCCGGATGGCCCTGTTGTTCTTGATCAGCATCTGAAGGGCGTCGGCGACAAGGAGGAACAGGTACGGCGAGAGGGCATCACCCTGCCGCAGCCCTTGTCCACAGGTGATCCATGGTCCTGGCACCCCATTGACCAAAACCGTAGATTTTGATGTTTCAAGCAGGGCCTTCATCCACCGAATCCATTTGTCTGGGAACCCTCGGGCACATAGGATTTGCAGCAAGCTCTCCCAATTGACGGAGTCGAACGCCTTGGCAAAGTCAAGCTTGACGACAAGGGTGGGGGCTCGGCGCTTATGGCAGCACTGGACCAGCTCAGCTGCGTAGACAAAATTCTCTGAGATAGACCTGCCCTTGATGAAGCCGGTTTGGTCGACGTCAATTAGCCTGGCAATCTGTAGCTAGAGGCGGGTGGTGAGCAGCTTGTTGAGGATTTTGACTGGACAATTCTGTAGCGACACGGGCCTGAACGCCGATGGGGTGGCGGCCGCCGGCATCTTGGGTATGAGGACGATCAGCGCACGGTTGATGCGCTGCAGGTCCACATGCCCATCCTGGAAAGCCTCGAGGAAGGACATGATCGCGTCGAGGACAAGTGTCCACGCGGCCACGTAGAACCCCGGGCCAACCCCGTCCGGCCCTGGCGCACTGTTCCTGTCCATGTCGCAGACAGCCTGGAAGGCCTCCGTGGCCGAGAGCGGGGCGACCAGGGGGGCCGCGGATGCGCGTTCATGCCCGAAGTAGAGCTGGTGCAGATCGAAGTTCCAGGTGGCCGCCGGCCCCCCGCCCAAGATGTCGGAGTAGTAGGCGGTGAGCGCGGCGACCTTGGCGTCGTGGGCGACGACCGGGATCCCGTCGACCTCAAGGGCGCGGATGCCGTTGTAGCGCAGCCTGGCCGAGGCCCTCGCATGAAAGAAGCGAGTGTTCGCGTCCCCTTCCTGCAAGGCCCTGAATTTCCCGCGCTGCTTCCAGTACGCGGCGCGCTGCGCTATGACCAGGGAGATTTGCTCCCTGCATAGCTCGCGCAGCCGGTGCTCCCCCGCCGTCAAGTTCCTGTGCTCCTCAAAGAGATCCAACAGCAGAACTATAAAGGATGCGTTAGAGTAAACATACGAAGGCCTAGTATTATTGCGAGACCAAATTTTAGCTGCCCCCCTGAGCGCTTTGATCCTGGCGGCGAGGTCTCCAGCAACATCCGGGGGAACCCAAGCGTGAAATCAGGCGTCAGCAATGGCCGGGAGGAAGGTAGGATTTTTAATCCAGCTGTTCTCAAAGCAGAAGCGAATCGATTTGGGGACGGCTGTGGGGATGTTGAGGATGAGAGGGACATGGTCCGAGGTGGAGCCAAGGCGGGAGGAAAGGGTGGCATTGGGAAAGACCGTGCTGAAAGCATTGTTGACAAAGACACAATCACGGCAAAGGGTGGGGGTGAGCCTTTTGTTGGACCAGGTGTAAAGCCGATCGAGCAAAGGGAGCTCAATCCAAGCGAGGTCGTCGATAGTGGCATTGAATTTGATAGCGAAACCCCTGTTGAAACCGTCTGTGTTCTTATCAGATGACGACCTAATGAGGTTGAAATCGCCTACGGTCACCCAGTTAACCGAAGGGGGCAGAGCAATGGCGAGCAGATCAAAGAGGAAGGAGTCGGTGTCCTTATGATCAGAAGGGGCGTACACATTAGTGAGGTAGAAGGAGTAGTCAGAGGTGGTGGAGGTGAAGGGGATGGAGAGCGTGTACTCGCTCTGAGTTGGGTCGCCGGCCGCGACCGTGGCCGGGTTCCAGGCAGTGAAGGCGAAGCAGGAAAGGTAGGGGAGAAGACAGATTTGCACTTGAGGTTGTCGAAGTTGTCTAGCTTCGACTCTTGGACACAGACGATGTGGGGGTGAGAAACGGAGATGGTGTCGCAGACGGCGTCGCACTTCTCATGGTGACCTAGGCCACGAACGTTTTAGGACACCACAGTGTAAGCAAACCGATTTGAATTCATAATGAAAGGATGGGGGGAGACAAGCAGTTACAGTAGCGGCCATCTTCACGGAGGTCGCCGGAGCGGATGGTGGAAAAAGTCCTGCACGCTGACAGGCGTAGACCCGCACTGCCTACAAGCTTGAACAGCCTGAGTTCATGGCCTAAATGACTTGCAACGAAACAAACTAAGCGAAGGGGGATACAGACGTAGCCATCGTCACGGGCGCAGCCGGAGAGGATGGGGTACGTCACTACATTGCTTGCATGGTCGAGGGGGGAGCGAGGAGATTGGGGACGCCGGCGGGGCGCCCAGCGAACGCCGCGCCCGGTCTTCATGGAGAGGAGATCGGCGTTGCCACCGCGAGCGCGAGCGCCTTGCGGTCCTTGCAGGAGAGCCCCGCAGCACGGGTGAGGCGACTCAGGTCTAGGGCGCCAAGGGGGTTCTTCCTCCGCAGCAGGTTGCGCCCGGCCACCTGTTTCTTGAGAGCCGCCAAGCAGGAGGCAAGGCTCTCCCTCAGAGCCTTGCGTTGGATGGCCTTCGACGCCATGGGGACGAAGGCCGCTTGTTCCTTCTCCGCCAAGCGCGCACTGGAGTGCTTGGGCGCCGACGGAGCCGGGCGGTGACCGCGGGGGGTGGCCACGCTTGCTGTGGGGAGGAGAAACAACCAAGGAAGGAGGTGGGGTAGGAGGAGCCAGGTCATCATCATACCAGGGCAGGGCAAGCACGGGTGCAGGGGGTGCCGGTTCACCAAGCACCACGCGGCGGAGCGGGAGGCCAAGCCCGAAGAAGTAGGTGTCGAAGCCCGGTACGAAGAAGCCGGGCCCTCCGTTGGCCCATGGGCCAGGGCCCACTGGCACGCCAGGCAGCATCGGACCAAAGGCGGGGGAAGGGCCACGTGGAGCAGGTGGGACCGGGAAGCCGCCGTTGCCGTTCCCAGGGCCCGGCGAGCAAGGGAAGAACGGCCTAAGGTTGCCGAGGGCGTCGAGCTGCGTCACCCTCAGCCAGGCACGCAGGACCGTGACCGTGAAGGCGGAGCACAGCGCAGGCCCGCGCGCACCCACCCCAGGGTTGCCGACGATGAGGTCCTCTGGCACGCCCGTCGGATGTGATCTGGCCACCACCACCCAGACGGAGGAGAGATCAACGGGGAAGAGCCTGCTGTTGACGTTGAGGCAGGAAGGGTCGATCTCCACCACCGTGCCGATCTTCCGGAACCCCGCCTTGATCCCCTCCTCATTCCAATGCTCTTCGGGGAAGCCCACCGTCGACAGCGCCACCAGCCAAGACTGGTTCACCTCGAAGTCTCGAACCGGTTCGAGGTTTCCTCCGAGGGCTCAAGGGAGACGCGGGCGCCATCATAGATGATGGGGCTAAGGCTCGTGATGGCATCACGGTCGCCCTTGTTGTCGAAGCGGAGCAGCATGTGGCCCCTGGAAGATGGCAGCATGTGGAAGTTGATCATGGGGGCGACGGAGAAGATGGCATCGTGGATGTAGGGGCCCGGGTTGAAGATCATACCATCCTCATTGATGAAGGCATACGCCACCCGCTCTGCACGCGCCATGTCACCGGGAGGCATCCATAGGATGCCGGCAGCCACGCCGTCCTCGTGGATGTCCGAGTCCACCCCAAATAGGGAACAGTCGGAGTCGACGTCCACCCCCAAGTCGCCACCGTCACCAGCGGGGGCAGTGTCCGACGACAGCTCGGCGAAGGTGGCATATTTGTCCTCCGGCTCCGGCTCGCCGTCAGAGTGGTCCGACGAGTGGGAGACGAAGGCAACGTACTCATCCACCGGCTCACCGACAGGGTGGCGGATGGCCAAAGCAATGGGAGCCACCGAGCAGTCCACCGGCGCCAGGATGGGGGTGGGGAAAGCGAGAGCCTCCGGAGGAGGGGTGGGGGTTGGTTGTAACACCCTCGGTGTTACGCCTTAAACTAACTACTAAAACATGTCATGAGCATCATGTTTATATGATAATGCATGTGATAGAATGTGTAGATAAATTTTTTGTAACTTAGAATGTTTAAATGAAAGTTGATTCAATAGATCATGTATATCAAGTAGGGTTGAAAACCAATTTTTATTAAGCAAAAATACTATAGAACATATGTGTGATACTTAAATAAAGTTTCAAGTACAAACTTTATAGATAACAATGTAACTTTTGCTGTAGAGAAATAACATTGCTAGCTAGTAATTTTAGTAGCTTAGAAATGAAACTTGAAATTGAATTCAGCCAAGACTTAGAAGATTCTTTTAGTTTATTGACAGCTAGACAATGTTAGGTTTGTGGATTTATTTTGTGAAATTGAGTTAAGAGGTGGTGTCATGTTTTAGCTTGGATTGGTAGCCTAATAGACCCTCTTTAACATATGAAGGCGGTTTAGTGTCAACCTCAACCGTTTAGTTGCTATCGACGCTTTAAAATTCGTGCACGGCACATTCTCGGGCTGGCTTGTCGGGTGGACGCGGTCACCAAGATCGGGCGCTCGGCGTCACCGCGCTGGTCGCCCATGCACGCGCTGCCATGTGTGGCCGGTCGTGCCTGCCTCTGGCCTGGCTATGGCCCGACCGCCACTGGCCTCGCCGCGCGGAGCCACTGCTGCTGTCGCCTACCCCGCCCCGCGCCACGACGGAGCCACTGCCGGCGCCATCACCTCGTCGTCGCGTCCGCACTGCTGTCCTACCTCGCATTGCCGCTACCAATGCCACTACGATGTTGTGCTGCGCTGCCGCTCGTCTTGTCCTCGCGCGCACGTGGGCTGTCGCGGCTGCCTACCGCCATCGCCTCGCCTTAATGGCGCTGCGGCCGCGCATGCCGCGCCCCACTTGCCTCCGCGCGCGCACACGTGGTCTAGCCACGTTGTCACATAGCGGGTGCGCAGACGCTTGAAAGGTTCTAATATGGCTAGAGGGTGGGTGAATAGCCTATTTAAAAATCTACAAATCAACTAGAGCAATTTGATTAGTATGACAAATAGTAAAATGCAAACTTGCTCTAGCTCTACAAGGGTTGCAAGCCACCTATCCAACAATTCTAGTTGCAATGATTCTTAGGCACACAACTTGCAAAGTTACTACTCACTAAGAGCTCTCAATCTTGCTACTCTAAAGAGCTCCACTAGATGAACTTAAAATAACAAAACAAGCTCTCAATTCTAATTACACTAAAGAGCTTGCCACAACTAGTTTGCAAGAATATAAATGAGTGAGTAGGGTGATTATACCGCCGTGTAGAGGGATAAATCAATCACAAGATGAAGATGAGATCAATCACCGAGAGAATGCCAAATGGCAAGAGACAACCGATTTTCTCCCGAGGTTCACGTGCTTGCCAACACGCTACGTCCCCGTTGTGTCGACCAACACTTGGTGGTTCGGCGGCTAAGAGATGTTGCACAAACCTCGTCCACATGATTGGACACCGCAAGAACCTACCCACAAGTGAGGTAACTCAATAACACGAGCAATCCACTAGAGTTACCTTTCGGCGCTTCACCGGGGAAGGTACAAATCCCCTCACAATCACCAGAGATGGCCACGAACAATCACCAACTCGTGCCAATCCTCCATCGCTGCACCAAGCCGTCTAGGTGGTGGCAACCACCAAGAGCAACAAGTGAAATCCGCAACAAAACACGAATACCAAGTGCCTCTAGATGCAATCACTCACGCAATGCACTTGGATTTTCTCCCAATCTCACAAAGATGATGAATCAATGATGGAGATGAGTGGGAGGGCTTTGGCTAAGCTCACAAGGTTGCTATGTCAATGCAAATGGCCAAGAGAGTGAGCTTGAGCCGGCCATGGGGCTTAAATAGAAGCCCCCACGAAATAGAGCCGTGGGCTCCTCACTGCACTAAACACGAGCTGATCGGACGCTCCGGTCAGATTGACTGAACGCTAGACCTCAGCGTCCGGTCGTGCGATGTGCGCCACGTGTCATCGTCTTCAAACACCGATTGCCCGATTTCAACGGTCAAGTGATGACCGGACGCATCAGTTAGAAAGTGACCGGACGCTGGACCTCAGCGTCCGGTCGTTTCTAGTAAGGTTCCAAACGCGACATTTCAGACCGGATGAGTCCGGTCATGCCCGACCGGACTCACCCAGCGTCCGGTCACTCAATGTCTCTTCTGTGTGCCCCACGTCAGCGTACGTCAGCACTGACCGGACGCACCCTGCCAGCGTCCGGTCACTGTTAGCGCTAGTGTTCGGTCGAAGACCAAAACACGCGCTCACTGCTGCTGCTGACCGGACGCGCTGGTCCAATAGAGACATGTGTTCGGTCACTTACAGTGACCTCCATCTTTACTGTCTGGGGTGCCGGTGGCACCGTCGGACTGTCCGCACTCTACGGGCAGACACTCCGCTGGTGAAGTTTCCTACCCTTGCTCAAATATGCTAACCACCAAGTGTATCACCTTGTGCACATGTGTTAGCTTATTTTCACAAACATTTTCAAGGGTGTTAGCACTCCACTCGATCCTAAATGCATATGCAATGAGTTAGAGCATCTAGTGGCACTTTGATAACCGTATTTCAATATGAGTTTCACCCCTCTTAATAGTATGGCTATCTAACCTAAATATGATCACACTCGCTAAGTGTCTTGATCACCTAAACAAAATGGCTCCTACTATTTATACCTTTGCCTTGAGCCTTTTGTTTTTCTCTTTCTTCTTTTCCAAGTTTAAGCATTTAATCATCACCATGCCATCACCATTGTCATGATCTTCGCCATTTGCTTCATCACTTGGAGTAGTGCTACCTATCTCATAATCACTTTAATAAACTAGGTTAGCACTTAGGGTTTCATCAATTAACCAAAACCAAACTAGAGCTTTCAATCTCCCTCTTTTTGGTAATTGATGACAACCCTTACACAAAGATATGAATTGAGATTTAATTGAATCCACGTTGCTTGCCCAAGCATATTTACCATGTGTAAAAGAGTATGGACAAGTTTCATGAACTCCAAATGGTAGCAATTGCTCCCCCTACATATGTGCTAAGAGTTTGGATTGTAGCTTGCACATATGCTTAGATAGGAAATATAGGAGTCAATTTCTACCAAATGATGCTTGGGTATAAGAGATGGACCTTTGAAGCGTGATACCAATCAGAGTGCACCAATATACCATCCTTAGCACCATTAGTAACTAGACATACACAAAAACTAGAATACCCCATGAGATCAATATTACAAATAAGGGTCTAGTTTCCATAGAATGAACATAGGTCTAGTTACTTTAGCCTATGCATGCTAGTTTTTCATTTCAACATTCAAACCTACAACTAGCATACACCACACAAGCATGGATATTGAAATTAAGAACTTGTACCATGCAAGCAAATATATGAAATGCACATTCAAATGCATCATACAAGTTTATAAGCTTGCTCCCCCTACTTGTGTGCAATTTTGATTGATCCCCTTACAATGTCATTTCATTTGTTTGCTCCCCCTATCTATCTTACTATCTTTGTGCATTTCTCTCCCCCTTTGTCAACAATTAGCACAAAAAGAGGGCTCAAATTTTAGATAGGTTGGGGTGAAACCATGTGAAGTGGGGATCATTTTCCCAAATTGGTTCAATCTAGATTACTTGCAAAAGTTATTTAACTCAGTTTGATCCAAGGACAAGCTTCTTCACTCCTCCAAATAAGGGTTATCTTGTACCATGTTGAGTTAAACACTTATAGCTCATTTTATAGATCAAACACTAGGTTTATAAGCCCACAAACATGTCATATGCCACCACTAGATCATTTCAAACATACAAGCAATAGTGGTACCATACAAGCATCAAATTCATTTGATTTTCATGAATGAGCCTATTCAAATGTGAATTATGTCTAGATGCACTAATCATGTCCTTAGCAAGGATGTATGCCATGCCAATCAACTTTTACCTTGGATTGCTCGAAGGAGAGGCATGTCATATAAATTGGGGGGGTGCATCAACACATATTGGAGAAGTCAAGTATGTTCAATTCATTCCTTAGCTTGCAAAACCTCTTTTCATCAAGTGGCTTGGTGAAGATATCGGCAAGTTGATCTTCGGTGTCCACACTCTTAATGCAAATGTCCCCTTTTTGTTGGTGATCTCTTATGAAATGATGGCGGACATCAATATGCTTTGTTCTTGAATGTTGAACCGGGTTGTTGGTGAGCTTTACGGCATTCTCATTGTCACATAGCAATGGCACTTGCTTGAATTTGATTCCAAAATCACTCAAAGTAGCCTTCATCCAAAGTAATTGAGCACAACAACTATCGGCCGAAATATACTCCGCTTCGGCGGTTGAAAGTGCTACACTATTTTGCTTCTTTGATGACCAAGATACAAGTGATCTTCCCAATAGTTGACATGTGCCCGATGTGTTCTTTCTCTCAACTTTGCATCCCGCATAATCGGAGTCCGAATATCCAATCAACTCAAATCTTGCTCCTTTGGGATACCACAATCCAACATTTTATGTATGCTTCAAGTACCTCAATATTCTCTTTGTTGCCTTCAAATGACTTTCTTTTGGTGAGGCTTGAAATCTAGCACACATGCATACACTAAACATCACATCCGGCCTTGATGCGGTCACATAGAGTAGGCTTCCAATCATAGATCGATACATCTTTTGATCCACCATGTTGCCACTAGTATCACTATCTAAGCTTCCATTTGTCCCCATTGGTGTACTAATAGCTTTACTATCATCCATTCCAAACTTCTTGAGCATATCCTTGATATACTTGCCTTGACTCACAAATGTGCCATTCTTCATTTGCTTGATTTGAAGACCAAGGAAGTAGCTAAGCTCTCCAATCATGGACATTTCAAACTCACTTGCCATCATCTTGCCAAACTCCTCACAAAAATCTTGATTTGTTGACCCAAATATGATATCATCAACATAGATTTGTATTAAAAACAAGTCATTTCCAAGCTTCTTGGTGAAGAGAGTGGTGTCAACCTTTCCCATCTTGAATCCCTTAGAGAGTAGGAAATCCCTCAATCTCTCATACCATGCTCTTGGTGCTTGTTTCAATCTATACAAAGCCTTTCTCAACTTGTAAACATGGTTGTGTTTCTTTCCATCTTCAAAACTGGGAGGTTGCTCAACATACACAAGCTCATTGATGTACCCATTGAGAAATGCACTCTTCATATCCATTTGGTACAACTTGATGTTGTGGGCACAAGCATAGGCTAACAAGATCCTAATTGCTTCTAATCTTGCAACCGGGGTATATGTTTCTCCAAAGTCAAGACCTTCAACTTGAGTGTAACCTTGAGCCACTAATCTTGCTTTGTTCCTTATTACTATCCCATCATGATCTTGCTTGTTCCAAAAGACCCACTTGGTTCCAATCACATTATGATCCTTAAGCCTCTCAACTAACTTCCATACTTGGTTTCTTGTGAAGTTGTTTAGCTCTTCATGCATAGCATTTACCCAATCAACATCCCTCAAAGCTTCATCTATCTTCTTAGATTCAATGGATGACACAAAAGAGAAATGCTCACAAAATGAGGCCAATCTTGATCTAGTTTGCACACCTCTTGAAATATCACCAATGATAGTGTCCAATGAATGATCTCTTGCAACATTGGTTGGTTGGAGCACTTACACTTGATTGCTTGCATTTGATGGATCACTTGGTTGAGATGATGAACTAGCCACTTGTTGTTGATCTTGCACTTTGCCATCACTAGTTCTTGTTTGAACTTGATCATGAGAACCACTAGCTTGCACATTTGAGTTAGAGAGCACTTGGTTCTTGTCATCTTCAACATCAATCACCTCTCTAGGTCTTATATCACCAATGTCCATGTTCTTCATTGCATTGACTAATTGAGTGCCTCTTACATCATCTAGATTCTTATCTTTCTCTTGGGAACCATTTGTTTCATCAAATTCCACATCATGAACCACCTCAAGAGTACCACTAGCCAAATTCCAAACTCTATAAGCCTTGCTAGTAGTGGAGTAACCAAGCAAGAAACCTTCATCACATTTCTTTTCAAATTTGCTCAATCTAGTGCCTTTCTTCAATATGTAGCATTTACAACCAAAAACCCGAAAGTATGCTATGTTGGGCTTTCTCCCATTCAATAGCTCATAAGGTGTTTTCTCCATCATGGGGTGACAATAGAGTCGGTTGTTATAATAGCAAGTCATGTTGATTGCTTCGGCCCAAAATGAATGACTCACATTATACTCACTCAACATTGATCTTGCCATGTCAATTAAAGTTCTATTCTTCCTTTCAACTAAGCCATTTGATTGAGGAGTGTACTTGGCCGAGAATTGATGTCTAATTCCAAATTCATCACACAACTCATTAATTCTAGTGTTCTTGAATTCACTATCATTATCACTTCTAACTTTCTTAATGGTTGTTTCAAACTCATTGTGAATGGCCTTAACAAATGATTTGAAGATTGCAAACACATCACTCTTGTCAACAAGAAAGAATACCCATGTGTATCTAGTGAAATCATCCACAATCACAAATCCATATTTATTTCCTCCAATGCTAGTGTATGTGGTTGGTCCAAACAAGTCCATGTGTATTAACTCAAATGCCTTAGATGTGCTCATCATGCTCTTCTTAGGATGTGTGTTACCAACTTGCTTTCCGGCTTGACATGCACTACATAGCTTATACTTCTCAAATGTGACATCTTTCAAGCCTCTAACTAAGTCATGCTTAATCAACTTGTTCAATTGTTTTATTCCAACATGACCAAGCCTTCTATGCCATAACCAACCCATGCTAGACTTAGTGATCAAACATGTTGACAATTGAGCTTCTCTAGCATTGAAATCAACCAAGTATAGATTCTCATATCTAAATCCTTTGAATATCAAGTTAGAGCCATCTACACTTATGGTCTCTACATCATCCACACCAAATATGCACTTGAAACCAAGATCACACAATTGAGCTACCGACAATAGGTTGAAGTTCAAGCTCTCTACTAGTAGCACATTGGAAATACTCAAGTCATTGGATATTGCAATCTTACCAAGCCCTTTGACCTTGCCTTTGCCATTGTCACCAAATGTGATACTATCAATCCCATTGCTCTTGTTTTCATTGATTGAATTGAACATTCTTGGATCACCGGTCATGTGTTGTGTGCACCCACTATCAAGCACCCAATGCCTTCCTCCGGCTTTATAATTGACCTACAAAAGAGGATCAATTCTTTTTAGGTACCCAAACTTGCTTGGGTCCTTGAAGGTTAGTTACCAAGGTCTTTGGTACCCAAATGGCCTTCTTCTTTGGGACCACAATTGGTGTACCAATGAACTTAGCCTTCACACCATTGGCACCCTTAAAAAGCATGTAACAAGAATCAAATTTAATTGAGGATACATTAGGTAGCTTGTTCTTGTTAATCTTGTAATATTACTCTATATGCCCAACTTGCTTGCATCTATTATAAAACCGACCATTGCCCTTCACAAAGCTAACTTTGGGAGTGACAAAGGCCGCCTTGCCTTTCTTGGGGGTATAGCCTAATCTCTCTTTATTGAGAGAAAATCTTTGGCTACCCAAGCACTTTAGCAAGCAGGCATCTCCACCATAGGCATTGCCTAAGGCACGAGTTAGTTGAGCTCATTCACCTCCTTCTTGAGGGTCTCATTTTCCACCATTAGTGAGGCATCACAAGAGAGACCATCACTCAAAGGTGAAGTAGAAGTGGTAGTGCTATAAGAAGAGTTAGTGGGAGCAACTACAATGGGCTTATAAAAAGACTCATCAATAAGATCACAAGTTAGTCCCACATCACATGATACGATCACTTGCTCCTTCTTGACTACCTCCACTTTGACTTGCTCAATGAGAGAGGAGTGAGCCTTTTCAAGCTTAGAGTGAGCTTTGCCAAGCTTCTCATGGGCTTCCATTAGCCTCTCATGAGTAGCATTAAGCTCATCAAAGGATTGCTCAAGAAATCTTACTTTCTTGTGTAATTCTTTGCACTCCTTTCTCTTCATCTCATTGCAAGCGTGCACTTGCTCACACATATCCAAGAGTTCCTCCTTGGTTTACTCCTCATCATCATTGTCATCATTATCATCATTCCTACAAGCATCACTTTCACATTCATCATCATCACTCTCATCATATTTTACCTTGGTAGGCTTTGCCATGAGGCATGTCGATGGAGTGTCGAAGATGGAGGGCTTGTTGTTGATAGCGATGCTTGCTAGTGCTCTCTTGATAGATTTCTTGTCATCATTACTAGAGCTATCACTATCCGAAGAGCCATCACTATCCCATGTGACTACATAGCCTCCACCTTTCTTCTTCTTTTGAAATGTCATCCTCTTCTCCTTCTTTTCCTTCTTTTCTTTCTTATCATTCTTGAGCTTCTTTTTCTCATCTTCATCATTATCACTATTGCAGGGACAATTTGCTACAATATGATCAGGGCTCTTGCAATTGTAGCATCTTCTCACATATTCTTTGCTTTTGGTGTGATCTCTTCTCTTTCTTGCACCATAGCCCTTCTTCTTCATGAATTTTCCCATCTTGCGGACAAAGAGGGCCATAGCTTCATCATCAATATCACTAAGATCATCATCATCACTTGATTCTTTCTTGGACTTGCCCTTGTTCTTGAATGATGATGAGCTAGCCTTAAATGCTATACTCTTCTTCTTCTTGTCTTCTTCTTCCTTCTTGTCATCCTTGTCATCCCCCTCCCTTTCCACACGATATGTCTCTTGGGTCATGACATCACCTAGTACTTGGTTGGGGGTAATCTCCTTCAATCCTCCTCTTATGATGAGCAATCTCAACATCTCAAATCTTAGAGGTAGGCACATCAAGAACCGATGAGAGACATCATCATCCTTGATCTTCTCTCCCAATGCCTTCAAATCATTGACAATCACTTGCAATCGATGGAACATCTCCGGAATGCTCTCATCTTCCTTTATCTTAAAGCTTGTCAATTTATCCTTGAGGATATACAACTTGGCACTCTTCACCGCCGGTGTGCCCTCATATGTTTCTTCCAACCTTTTCCACACCTCATTTGCTCTTTCACAATCCTTGATTTGCTCAAACACCTTGGAATCAATGGCATTGTATATGGTATTGAGAGCCATTGTATTGCATTGCTTGTTGATCTTATCTTGGTTGGTGGGATCATCGGGATCGATGATAGCATAGTCATTCTCGGTCACTTCCCATACTTGATCATTGATTGAACCAAGATACATCATCATCTTTCTCTTCCAATAATCATAGCGCGTGCCATCAAAGAACGGTGGTTTGCCCCCCACATGGTTGAACACAACTTGAGCCATAATTTGACACCGAGGTTGTTAAGCCTTCAATCAAACGGTAACCACGGCTCTGATACCACTTGAAAGGTCCTAATATGGCTAGAGGGGGGTGAATAGCCTATTTAAAAATCTACAAATCAACTAGAGCAATTTGATTAGTATGACAAATAGCGAAATACAAACTTGCTCTAGCTCTACAAGGGTTGCAAGCCACCTATCAAACAATTCTAGTTGCAATGATTCCTAGGCACACAACTTGTAAAGTTACTACTCACTAAAATAACAAAGTAAGCTCTCAATTCTAATTACACTAAAGAGCTTGCTACAACTAGTTTGCAAGAATATAAATGAGTGAGAAGGGTGATTATACCGCCGTGTAGAGGGATGAACCAATCACAAGATGAAGATGAGATCAATCACCAAGAGAATGCCAAATGGCAAGAGACAACCGATTTTCTCCCGAGGTTCACGTGCTTGCCAACACGCTACGTCCCTGTTGTGTTGACCAACACTTGGTGGTTCGACGGCTAAGAGGTGTTGCACAAACCTCGTCCACATGATTGGACACCGCAAGAACCTACCCATAAGTGAGGTAACTCAATGACACGAGCAATCCACTAAAGTTACCTTTCGGCGCTCCGTCGGGGAAGGTACAAATCCCCTCACAATCACCGAAGATGGCCACGAACAATCACCAACTCGTGCCAATCCTCCACCGCTGCACCAAGCCATCTAGGTGGTGGCAACCACCAAGAGCAACAAGCGAAATCCGCAACAAAACACGAGTACCAAGTGCCTCTAGATGCAATCACTCACGCAATGCACTTGGATTCTCTCCCAATCTCACAAAGATGATGAATCAATGATGGAGATGAGTGGGAGGGCTTTGGCTAAGCTCACAAGGTTGCTATGTAAATACAAATGGCCAAGAGAGTGAGCTTGAGCCGGCCATAGGGCTTAAATAGAAGCCCCCACAAAATAGAGCCGTTGGGCTCCTCACTGCACTGAACATGGGCTGACCGGACGCTCCAGTCAGATTGACCGGACTCTAGACCTCAGCGTCCGGTTGTGCGATGTGCGCCACATGTCATCGGCTTCAAACACCGATCGCCCAATTTCAACGGTCAAGTGATGACCGGACGCGTCAGTTAGAAAGTGACCGGACGCTGGACCTCAGCGTCCAATCGTTTCTAGTAAGGTTCCAAACGTGACATTTCATGACCGGACGCGTCCGGTCATGCCTGACCGGACTCACCCAGCGTCCGGTCACTCAATGTCTCTTCTATGCGCCCCACACCAGCGTATGTCAGCACTGACCAGACGCACCCTGCCAGCGTCCGGTCGAAGACCGAAACACACGCGCACTGCTGCTACTGACCGAACGTGCCGGTCCAATAGAGACCAGCGTCTTGATCACACTCGCTAAGTGTCTTGATCACTGAAACAAAATGGCTCCTACTATTTATACATTTGCCTTGAGCCTTTGGTTTTTCTCTTTCTTCTTTTCCAAGTTTAAGCATTTGATCGTCACCATGCCATCACCATTGTCATGATCTTCGCCATTTGCTTCATCACTTGGAGTAGTGCTACCTATCTCATAATCACTTTGATAAACTAGGTTAGCACTTAGGGTTTCATCAATTAACCAAAACCAAACTAGAGCTTTCAACGCTGCCTCGGGTCTGGCCGACCGCTTGCCGCTAAGGCGAGGACGAGCTGAGCCAGACCTGCTCCTCTCTCTTTGCCACCGTGACCGGCTGACCCTGCTCGCTTAATTTGGCATGGTTCGATTCATCACGTCCCTGACTTCTCCAGTAATCCACCTGACACCGCCCTCCTGATCCCACCTAGCCTTAAAGCGAGCACGGCCAAGCTCCAATTTGGAGTTTTTCCGTGCCGTTGTGCCATTAAGGCCACGCTTGGCCATGGTCGGGGGCTGTCCTACTACCGTCCCTCCTGAGCTAATTCGCCTGCACCACTAGCTTCGCCTTGCCTCTCTCTCCACCTTGCACACGCCAGTGGAACCGCTACCGCCTTCCCGTCATCGCTGACGCGACCGTGCCTCCGCGGTGCGCCGCCGCACGGCTCGGCCACACGTGGCCAGCCCTCCTCCGTCATCCTTCGCCCCCAACCGTCACCTTGGCCTGATCTATGGTAGTCTCCTAATGCTCACGCGCTAACCAATTAGGTATGTAGCTACCCTAGCTCATCGGAACAGTGGCGTCGCCGTCGCAGATGGCCACGCGCCGCTGCAGCCTTCCCTAGCAAGTCATGTCACCCCGCACCACTGCTTAGCGTAGCCGCTCGGGGTTAGAGATGGTGACCGACCCGTTAGGTCGTCTATCGTAGGTCCTAGGTTGCAGGTGCAGCCGCGCGTGTGCCACCGGCCGCCGCGCCGCCATGCGCTGAGTCACCGGCGGTGTGCGTGGGGAATACCAGGAAAGCCAAGGGGGTTAAGTGAAAAGGTTTGAGAGAGGGGAAAATAGTGTTAGTACTTAGTTGTAATTCAGGAGAAGTTCTGAGGTCTCTTTTGCAAAATCGTCAGCGTGCGCGGGATTCCCCCCCGCCGCGGGCCGTCTCGCGCTACAGGCCGGCCTCGCGTGGGCACCACCGCGGGCCACCGCGCGCTCGCGCGCGCGTGCTGCCTCACGTGGGCTGCGCGGGGGAATTTGTTTTTCTTTTGATAAGGTATTAGAAATAGTTTTCTAATTTAATTTCTGAGCTGATCTTTGGCAATTAATATAAAATTCATGTAGGTGTCCAAAAATTGTGAAACCATTTTTTTAGGTTCATAAAATTGTGCTCTATCTGTTGGTGTATTTAGTTATATATATACATGTCGATACTAGGAGCTATTAAATTGTTTGAGAATGCTTCATATTATTAAATTAATCATTGTAGGAATTTTTGTGGTAATTTGGTGCTAGGTTTGGTCCTAAAATTTTTATAGTAGCCTCTTGGTATTATTACGTGCTGACTATAATTTTTGTAGCCTTAGGGTAGACTAAGCATTAGGGTCGTTGAATGTTCTTTGTTTCAATATACATTAAATCACTAGAAGAAATAAAGATATATCCTTAATTTGCCCAGCTAAGGGTTTGTTAGTTGAATCCAACACCCTGCTTGATGAAGATGATAGTTAGCTTAGTATCTTAGTCATTAGAGCTAGCTTAGTAGCTTAGTATGCGTATTCTTATTTTAAGAGTTGTTGTTGCCTAAATGCTAAGTGTTGCATCATCGTATGCACGTAGAGAATGAGTTGGTGGAGATAGTGACCACCGACGATCGCGAGTTCGAGAAGATCGTCGAGGAGTACGAGGAGGAGATCCTCGTGAGGGAGGAAGTCCCGAAGCCACCGACGACTGACTCAGCTGACACTGCGCCTACCCAAGATAAGTTCTGGTGCATAACCCTTATTTTTTATAATCTCTGAATATACATATGTGATGTGCATTTACGTTACATGATTTTTTATGAAAACCACATGCATATATATATATGTCCTATGAGTCTTACTAGTGCAGGTTCGAGTAGATGCTATGCTTAGGTTTTCGGTAGCGTGAGTAACCTGCCGTTACTCAAAATAAGTGATTATTATATTTACTCTCATGATAAAATGATGAAAGGAAAAAATGAAGACCGAGCAGGGATATGGTATGGATATTGGTGAGTGTGACGAGTTGTGTCCCGCGGCCACGGGGCTTAGCTTGGTTATACTGTTTTCCCTGTCCGTGTCGATTAAGGACCGTCCGTTGCTATGGATGGTAGTTAGGTCACAGACTTATTATCCTGAGCACATACTTGCTTATGGGAGTGGAAATGCTCGTTACGCTCTTGTCGTGGGTTCCAGCTCTTTCTGGACCGACTAATTGGAGGTGGAAAAAGGTGGAGGTCTAAGCACCATACTGAGACTGGGTCTCAAGTGTGGGGACTTGGAGTCCAAGTTTCGACAAGGATCTGGACCCCTTGACAGAAGTGAAATGGGTTGGTCTTGTTTGTGCCTAGGGTACAAACGGGGCGTGTGTTTCGGGGTACTCAGCTGGGATACATTGGTTCATGAATCGCCGTTTCCGTGAGACGGTACGACTTGGCTATAGTCTAGCACTGTAGTAAGAACTGAAAGATAAAAGATGATAAAATGGTTCTGATTGCTCAACCCTTGCTTGAAAGTAAAACATGTGCTTACTTAGAATGGTTAGCTAATGAAGTAATCATGACTGCTAATAAAACTTGATCTTAAGGACGTGCTCCTAGTAATGCTTTTTGTAAAAAAAAAAGAAAACAGCAAACTCATATTGCCTATCATACTCCTTGGGGTTAGGAAACTATTCCCACTAGTCGGGTAAGTCTTGCGAGTACATTGTGTACTCAGGGTTTATTTTACCCATGTTGCAGGTGCAGCTTAAGGAGTAGCTCTTGTGTGGAGGATTCTTCTGGTGGGCACAGACGGATCGTTGTATCGTTTCCGCTAGATGTTTATTTTTATTTCGTTGTTTATTATCGCACTCTAAACTCTGGTATTGCAATAAATAATTTTTAAGAACTCTTGTTGTATGAAATGGACTAAGTATTGTAAGCTCGTACTCATTATTGGATTCTGGATGTAAAGCGTGGATTGTTTTGAGTTCTCTCTTGGAGTGTGCTCGACGGAACTGTCCGATGTAGCTTACTTTCGAGGATACTTAGTGTCTAGTGGAAGACGAGTGCCTCCGAAAGCGTGTTATTTCGGGCAGTTCTGCCACATTGACGGCGAGGGTGAACGGGTGGAAGGCGGAGGTGGTGGTGGGCGGCGAGGTGAGGAGGGTGGACACCAGCGACCTGGCGAACGACGGTTAGCGCACGGACGACTCAGGCGAGGAAAGGGGGTAGCGTTCGGTTGTTCCCACAGACCATGCACCATCCCCTGGTCGGCACAGTGCTAGTGTACCTATAGGTCCACCAAAGACCTTAGGCCTTGTTTAGTTGGGCGAAATTTAGGAATTTGGAAACTATAGCACTTTCGTTTTTATTTGACAATTAGTATTCAATCATGGACTAATTATGCTCAAAACGTTCGTCTCGCGATTTCCAACCAAACTGTGCAATTAGTTTTTTTTCGTCTACATTTAATACTCCATGCACGTATCGCAAAATTCGATGTGATGACTATTGTAGTACTTTTTAGGAAAACTTTTTGGAACTAAACAAGGCCTTAGTAGTAACTATCGCAGCAATGAGGCATTTCGAACACACCACCAGACTCAAAACAGATACCTCAGATATGTCATTGCTGCTAATCTGCAACAGCCCAAAGGGCCTACGGTCATGGATTATTTCCGAAGGGTCAGAGTAGGTGGTGTAAGAACCCAGATTAGGAAGCAGCATGGTGGCCTTGGTGAAGGGATTCATAAGGAAACAGCTGATGTCATCCCGCGATAAGAGAAGCCACTCGCCACAAGAGTCGAGGTAGCGAACGCCATCCGGCAGGTGGAAGGTATCGTCGCCGCAAGGGAAGCGGGTGGCGCTGCCATCAGGAAGTATGAGCCAGGGCACTGGCGACGGCGGCTGCAGGCGGCACTGCTGCACCGCAGAGCGCCAGGCGCGGCAGACGGCGGTAAAGAAGGCGCGATCTGCACGCCTTGGGAGGTGGAGGAACACGAGGGCGAGGAGCTCTGGTGCGAGGTCAGGCCATGGCGGTGATCTTTGGTTCTTCTCCGACATCCTGCGAATAACAGCAACGCGTGATCAGAGAGCAAACAGAACAGCAAGTAAAAAGGCGCGCAGGCATATAAACAAACACCTGGTGGGCACGGGATGGAAGCAGACCACTACCTGACCCAACCCGCCGAGAAAATCTCAAACCGAGGGGATCTTCGCGAGACGACAACCACGATCAAGAAACGACGACCCGAAATCTGCCAGAAGAATAAAACGTTGTGGCGTAAGGACACGAAAGGTTGCATGATTCGCTAGGGTTAGGGTGTGTAGAATGTGGAGGGGAGCAATACGAGGTGGTACTCACTTCTCAGACAGAAGGATCAAGAAACACCGTTGCGATGCTGGACATGTCGCATGGATGAAGTGAAAACCAGGGAGGATTAGCCTGAGGGAGGGAGGAAGGAGGAAAGGGACGAAAGAGGGCACCTTTGCTCCTCATCCGCTGCCTTCGCTTCCTTCTCCCGGCAAATGCGGGGCCACGGGAAAGGGTGTATTTGTGTATACTGAAACTGAATACTGTGTGTGTGCACGCACCGGGCTGGTTGGCTGTTTTTTTTAACTATTTGATATTTAGATTTGATTTCATTTTGGTGTGGTTTGGATCCCTTTGAATATTTCAGTGACTTCGTTGTGATAAGTCCTCTTTTAGTAACTCATCAGTAAATTCCCATTCTTTTTGCATTTTCTTCATTTTTTAAATGACATGTCCTCTTTTTTTCCTTTTCTTTTTCTTTTACAAAACACATGTCAGTTTGTGTTTTCCATGCTGAAGCAAGCACACAACACATGTATAAACGCTAATGATCCAATTGTCCGTGACTCTCGTCTAGACGCGGTTCCACAGGAGTAGCCCCCATCTCTCTCAGAAAAAAAAAAAAAAATCCTCACTCCCTCGTATGCTTATCCACCCAGCGTCCCAAGCAGCGTGGCCACTCATCATCCATCCCATTTCCCCCACCGGATTTTTTTTTAATTTTAACACTTTTTTTCAAACTAATTTAAATCTAGCACGGATCGGGTTTTTTTTAAACTAACACTTTTTGCCGCGCCTATTGCCCTGACGCGGTCAAATGCCTGTGTCACGTCATGCATGGTGGTGCGGCAGCGGGCTGACATGGCGATGACTGGAATCGCGACCGGTGACGTGGCAGGGCTCTACCGCGCTACCGATCTTGGCGCGGCAGTGCCGCGCCCTGATCCGTGGTGCGGCAGAGCCGAATAAAACCTCCGCGGCCAGTCCTGCTGCCCGAGCAGCAAGGCCGCCTGGCCACCGCGCTCGCGCCAGCCCACTGCCGAGCACGCCGGCCACCGCGCCACGAACGCTGGCAGCCTGCCCCCCCCCCCCCCCCCCCGCCCGGGCCTCCATTGCCGCCTCCCTCCCTTCCCTTCCATTCTCCGGCCGCCTCCCTCCCTCCTCGTCCTCGTTCAAGGTAATGACGCACATTTTATTTTTGTTTGAATGGTGGATAGGATATTATGAATGAGAGTTAAGGTTAGGAGGAAAATTATGTTTGGGAACTATAGTCTACGGTTTGAAGAAAGATATCAGTTTAATTTTGTCAATGTTAAGGTTAATTATTTAGTTAGAAGTATGTTTACCATGTATTTTTTTGTTGCAATAATTATCGGTTATATTATTTTAGTTGCATTGCAAATGATTATATTTTACATTAATTTGCGTTGTTTTGATTGATGTTTAATTTAAACCGTTTTATTAGATGAAAGACATGTTTCAGGAGTAGTTATGGCGAAAACAGGGTCGTCCTAGAGAATTATACCCCGACGAGTCTAGCAAAGATGCCCCTGTCTCTTATGAACTCCCTGTTCCTAACTGTGACTATGGTCGTCCGGCCGACGTGTTTCAATCGAGACATCCGGACACAACGATTCGTTGCTTCTACACATACAGTCATTTTAATGTAAGTAATTATTTTTGTATGTTTTTTTCTTCATTTGTATTACTAGGTTACTAATATTTTGTTGGAATTTTGTTGTGTAGGCTCATAAGAGGTGCTTTTTTTTCAGTGGATCGACGGTGCAGACAAGTTTGACCCTAGGTAGTTTCATCCACCATAACGTTCGCCGCCCAAGCTTGTGCCACCCTTGCCCCGTACACTAAAGATATGGCGGCGGGGGTCCATACGGCTCGGCGGTGTGCTGCTTGGCCAATTCCTCGGCCTCCTTCAAATGTTCAGTTCCGGCCTTTCCAAAACGCCCCTGCTCAGCTATATTCCTCTGCGCAAGTTCTCACCTCTTCACAAAATATTCGTTGCACTTACGAAAGGAGAACTCAACAATTACAGACACAGGCAACGATCGAACTCCGGTGAATACATGGTTAAAGGACTCCGAGGAGTTAGTAGTCATGATGCCATACCTGAAGCCCCCCTCATCATATGCTAACACCCACTGAGTCTTCTGTTCCATCTGCGCCTCTAACCAGGTTTCCCGCTGCATTTACCATCTTGTCTAGTTCTCTCTTTCTCTTCTTGAACTGGTGCTCTGTACGTACACAACATAGAGCCTTTACCTTGTCACATACCTCCTGCTTCCGCTGACGTCGTCAGAAATTAGCAGCAAAGTGTCTCATGTACCATCTATGTACTAGAGGCGGGAACCCATCTATATGCTCAGCTGCAGCATTAAGAAGCCCTACGTGATGGTCTGAGATCAAACATATAGTGCGAGTTGGGCCAAGCACTTGCACACATAGAAGCCGCATGAACCATGACCACGATTCATTGTTCTCTTCCTCTGTCAAAGCAAAAGCTATGGGTACTATCTAGTCCTTGGGATCAACAGTAGCAGCCATCATCAAGGTGCCCATGTACTTTCTTATCAGGAAAGTGCCATCAACAAGTACGATGGACCGACAAAACTGGAATACATGTTCTGTTTGCACGAACGACCAGAACACACGATGGAGGACATGCCTCCATGGGTCCCGAAAAAACATCCCTCCGGTGTCCACAAACTATTTCAAGCCAGGGTTGTAGTAATGCATTACACATAAGATGCGGGGCACCCTGTTGTACACTTCCTCCCAAGTACCCCATCGAATCGCCAGAGCAATTTGCTTAGCACGCCAAGCCTTTCCGTATGTCACATCGTACTTAACGAATCCAGATATGGACTGTTGTAAAGAAGACACCGAGATGTTGTTATTGTCATCAACGAGCCCTAATATACGACAGGCAAGGTAACATGCAGTGAGCTGCTGATGATTTTCTTTCCCCCTATTGTATAGGCAAGTGTGGGGTTCAACAACTTTAGTTATCCTCCACTTGCCATCACTCTGTCTCTTTCGTGCATTTAACCTCCACATACAACTATTTTTGCATATCACGTGATACCTCAACTTCTGGTCCGAATGAGTGACGATGTACGGCCTATGGTGGTGTGGGGGTATGGCTCCCGGTATCCACAAGACAAGACATGGGCCGCACCATCAGAGGTGGCCTAGCCCACAAGATCAAGGCGTGCACGGCGCTGCTCGACGTGCACCACAAGATATTATATAGTACCAAATAGGCTACCTTCCTTGTAACCCTGCCCCTCCAGAGTATATAAGGAGAGGCAGGGGTGAAAGCTCTAGTTTAGTTTTGGTTAATTGATAAAACCATAAGTGCTAACCTAGTTTATCAAAGTGATTATGAGATAGGTAGCACTACTCCAAGTGATGAAGCAATGGCGAAGATCATGACAATGGTGATGGCATGGTGATGATCAAATGCTTAAACTTGGAAAAGAAGAAAGAGAAAAACAAAAGGCTCAATGCAAAGGTAAAATTATAGGAGCCATTTTGTTTTGGTGATCAAGACACTTAGCGAGTGTGATCACATTTAGGATCGATAGCCGTACTATTAAGAGGGGTGGAACTCGTATCGAAATGCGGTTATCAAAGTGTCACTAGATGCTCTAACTCATTGCATATGCATTTAGGATCTAGTGGAGTGCTAACACCCTTGACAAAGTTTGTGAAAATATGCTAACACATGTGCACAAGGTGATACACTTGGTGGTTGGCACATTTGAGCAAGGGTGAAGAAGATAGAGTTGAAAAGGAGTTAGTCACGCTGGTTACAGAGTGACTAGACGCGTCCAGTATGGTGACCGGACACGTCCGGTATTTGGTGACGAACTCAGCGACCGGACGCGTCCGATGTGAATCAGCAAACATAGTACTTGGTAGTTCAGTTGATCGGACGCTGGCAGCGTCTGGTCCGGTGTGACCGGACGCGTCCGGTCGTCCTTAGGTGCTTACTGTACTCGACCGAACGCTGAGGCTCAGTGTCCGGTCAGTTGTTAACTGACGCGTCCGATCGACCCTGGAGGCTTACTGGACTCGACCGGACGCAGCGAGTCAGTGTTCGGTCATTCGTGTTTGTGCGTCCGGTACGAGCGTCCGGTCATCGGCAAAATGGGCAGCAACGGCTAGGCTGGTTTGAACTGGACACGTGGCAGTCTAGGAGCTACTAGACACGTCCGGTAGGCTGACCGGACGCGTCCGGTATTCATGGCCGGAGCGTCCGGTGCATTCTGACCAAAGCGTCTAGTCGATGCGCAGTCAACCAAATATTTGAGTCAACGGCTCTATTTCGTGGGGGCTTCTATTTAAGCCCCATGGCCGGCTCAAGCTCACTCTCTTGCATATTTTCATTAACATAGCAACCTTGTGAGCTTAGCCAAAGCCCTCCCACTCATCTTCATCATTGATCCATCATCTTTGTGAGATTGGGAGAGAATCCAAGTGCATTGCTTGAGTGATTGCATCTAGAGGCACTTGGTATTCGTGTTGCGCTGTAGATTTCGCTTGTTACTCTTGGCGGTTGCCACCACCTAGATGGCTCGGTGAAGCGGTGGAGGATCAGCATGAGTTGGTGATTGTTCATGGCTGTCTCCGGTGATTGTGAGGGGAGTTGTACCTTCCCCGGTGGAGTGCCAAAAGGTAACTCTAGTAAATTGCTCGTGTCATTGAGTTACCTCACTTGTGGGTAGGTTCTTGCGGTGTCCAATCATGTGGACAAGGTTTGTGAAACACCTCTTAGCCGCCGAACCACCAAGTGTTGGTCGACATAACGGGGACTAGCGTGTTGGCAAGCACGTGAACCTCAGGAGAAAAATTGGTTGTCTCTTGCCATTTGATATTCTCCCGGTGATTGGTTTCATATTCATCTTGTGATTGGTTCATTCCTCTATATGGCGGTATAACCATCCTACTCACTCGTTTATATCCTTGCAAACTAGTTGTAGCAAGCTCTTTAGTGTAATTAGATTTGAGAGCTTGCTTTGCTATTTAAGTTTGTTTAGTGGAGCTCTTTAGAGTAGAAAGATTGAGAGCTCTTAGTGAGTAGTATCATAGCAAGTTATGTGTCTAGCTATCATTGCAACTAGAATTGTTGGATAGGTGGCTTGCAACCCTTGTAGAGCTAGAGCAAGTTTGCATTTTGCTATTTGTCATACTAATCAAATTGCTCTAGTTCATTTGTAGATTTTTAAATAGGCTATTCACCCCCCTCTAGCCATATTAGGACCTTGCAAGTGGTATCAGAGACGTGGTCACCATTTGATTAAAGGCTTAACAACCTCGGTGTCAAATTATGGCTCAAGTTGTGTTCAACCATGTGGGGGGCAAACCACCATTCTTTGATGGCACATGCTATGATTATTGGAAGAGAAAGATGAGGATGTATCTTGGTTCAATCAATGATCAAGTATGGGAAGTGACCGAGAATGACTATGCTATCATTGATCCCGATGATCCAACCAACCAAGATAAGATCAACAAGCAATGCAATACAATGGCTCTCAACACCATATACAATGCCATTGATTCCAAGGTGTTTGAGCAAATCAAGGATTGTGAAAGAGTAAATGAGGTGTGGAAGAGATTGGAAGAAACATATGAGGGCACACCGGTGGTGAAGAGTGCCAAGTTGTATATCCTCAAAGATAAATTGACAAGCTTCAAGATGAAGGAAGATGAGAGCATTCTGGAGATGTTCCATCGTTTGCAAGTAATTGTCAATGATTTGAAGGCATTGGGAGAGAAGATCAAGGATGATGATGTCTCTCATCAGTTCTTGATGTGCCTACCTTCAAGATTTGAGATGTTGAGATTGCTCATCATAAGAGGAGGATTGAAGGAGATTACCCCTAACCAAGTACTAGGTGATGTCATGACCCAAGAGACATACCGTGTGGAAAGGGAGGGGGATGACAACGATGACAAGAAGGAAGAAGAAGACAAGAAGAAGAAGAGTATAGCATTCGAGGCTAGCTCATCATCATCCAAGAACAAGGGCAAGTTCAAGAAAGAATCAAGTGATGATGATGATCTTAGTGATATTGATGATGAAGCTATGGCCCTCTTTGTCCGCAACATGGGAAAATTCATGAAGAAGAAGGGCTATGGTGCAAGAAAGAGAAGAGATCACACCAAGAGCAAAGAGTATGTGAGAATATGCTACAATTGCAAGAGCCCCGATCATGTTGTAGCAAATTGTCCCTACAATAGTGATAATGATGAAGATGAGAAGAAGAAGCATAAGAAAGATAAGAATGAAAAGAAGGAGAAGAAGGAGAAGAGAATGACTTTCCCAAAGAAGAAGAAGGGTGGAGGCTATGTAGTCACTTGGGATAGTGATGGTTCCTCGGATGGTGATAGCTCTAGTGATTATGACAAGAAATCTATCAAGAGAGCACTAGCAAGCATCGCCATCAACAAGAAGCTCTCCATCTTCGACACTCCATCGACATGTCTCATGGCAAAGCCTACCAAGGTAAAATATGATGAGAGTGATGATGATGAATGTGAAAGTGACTCTTGTAGGAATGATGATGATGAGGATGAGGAGTACACCAAGGAGGAGCTCTTGGACATGTGTGAGCAAGTGCACGCTTGTAATGAGATGAAGAGAAAGGAGTGCAAAGAATTGCGTAAGAAAGTAAAATTTATTGAGCAATCCTTCGATAAACTCAATGCTACTCATGAGAGGCTAATGGAAGCCCATGAGAAGCTTGGCAAAGCTCACTCTAAGCTTGAAAAGGCTCACTCCTCTCTTATTGAGCAAGTCAAAGTGGAGGAAGCCAAGAAGGAGCAAGTGATCATATCATGTGATGTGGGACTAACATGTGATCTTATTGATGAATCTATTTTTGTTGCTCCCACTAACACTTCTTGTAGCACTACCACTTCCACTTCACCCTTGAGTGATGGTCTCACTTGTGAAAACTCACTAAAAGTGGAAAATGAGACCCTCAAGAAGGAGGTGAATGAGCTCACTCGTGCCTTAGGCAATGCCTATGGAGGAGATACCCGCTTGCTAAAGTGCTTGGGTAGCCAAAGGTTTTCTCTCAATAAAGAGGGATTAGGCTATACCTCCAAGAAAGGCAAGGCGGCCTTTGTCACTCCCAAAGTTAGCTTTGTGAAGGACAATGATCGGTTTTGCAATAGATGCAAGGAAGTTGGGCATATAGAGCAAAATTGCAAGACTAACAAGAACAAGCTACCTAATGTATCCTCAATTAAATTTGATTCTTGTTACATGCTTTTCAAGGGTGCCAATGGTGTGAAGGCTAAGTTCATTGGTACACCAATTGTGGGCCCAAAGAAGGCCATTTGGGTACCAAAGACCTTGGTAACTAACCTTCAAGGACCCAAGCAAGTTTGGGTACCTAAAAGGAATTGATCCTTTTTTGTAGGTCAATTATAAAGCTAGAGGAAGACATTGGGTGCTTGATAGTGGGTGCACACAACACATGACCGGTGATTCAAGAATGTTCAATTCAATCAATGAAAACAAGAGCAATGGGATTGATAGTATCACATTTGGTGACAATGGCAAAGGCAAGGTCAAAGGGCTTGGTAAGATTGCAATATCCAATGACTTGAGCATTTCCAATGTGCTACTAGTAGAGAGCTTGAACTTCAACCTATTGTCGGTAGCTCAATTGTGTGATCTTGGTTTCAAGTGCATATTTGGTGTGGATGATGTAGAGATTATAAGTGTAGATGGCTCTAACTTGATATTCAAAGGATTTAGATATGAGAATCTATACTTGGTTGATTTCAATGCTAGAGAAGCTCAATTATCAACATGTTTGATCACTAAGTCTAGCATGGGATGGTTATGGCATAGAAGGCTTGGTCATGTTGGAATGAAACAATTGAACAAGTTAATTAAGCATGACTTAGTTAGAGGCTTGAAAGATGTCACATTTGAGAAGGATAAGCTATGTAATGCATGTCAAGCCAGAAAGCAAGTTGGTAACACACATCCTAAGAAGAGCATGATGAGCACATCTAAGGCATTTGAGTTGATGCACATGGACTTGTTTGGACCAACCACATACACTAGCATTGGTGAAAACAAATATGGATTTGTGATTGTGGATGATTTCACTAGATACACATGGGTGTTCTTTCTTGTTGACAAGAGTGATGTGTTTGCAACATTCAAATTATTTGTCAAAGGCATTCACAATGAGTTTGAAACAACAATCAAGAAAGTTAGAAGTGACAATGGAAGTGAGTTCAAGAACACTAGAATTGATGAGTTATGTGATGAATTTGGAATTAGACATCAATTCTTGGCCAAGTATACTCCTCAATCAAATGGGCTAGTTGAAAGAAATAATAGAACCTTGATTGATATGGCAAGATCAATGTTGAGTGAGTACAATGTGAGTCATTCATTTTGGGCCAAAGCAATCAACACGGCTTGCTACTATAGCAACCGACTCTATTGTTACCCCATGATGGAGAAAACAACTTATGAGCTATTGAATGGGAGAAAGCCCAACATAGCATACTTTTGGGTTTTTGGTTGTAAATGCTACATATTGAAGAAAGGCACTAGATTGAGCAAGTTTGAAAAGAAATGTGATGAAGGTTTATTGCTTGGTTACTCCACTACTAGCAAGGCTTATAGAGTTTGGAATTTGACTAGTGGTACTCTTGAGGAGGTTCATGATGTGGAATTTGATGAAATAAATAGTTCCCAAGAGGAAGATGAGAATCTAGATGATGTAAGAGGCACTCAATTGGTCAATGTAATGAAGAACATGGATATTGGTGATATAAGGCCTAGAGAGGTGATTGATGTTGAAGATGACAAGAACCAAGTGCTCTCTAACTCAAATGTGCAAGCTAGTGGTTCACATGATCAAATCCAAGCAAGCACTAGTGATGACAATGTGCAAGATCAACAAATGGCTAGTTCATCATCTCAACCAAGTGATCAATCAAATGCTAGCAATCAAGTGCAAGTGCTTCAACCAACCAATGTTGCAAGAGATCATCCATTGGATACTATCATTGGTGATATTTCAAGAGGTGTGCAAACAAGATCAAGATTGGCTTCATTTTTGTGAGCATTTCTCATTTGTGTCATCCATTGAACCTAAGAAGATAGATGAAGTTTTGAGGGATGTTGATTGGGTCAATGCTATGCATGAAGAGCTAAACAACTTCACAAGAAACCAAGTATGGGATTTAGTTAAGAGGCCTAAGGATCATAATGTGATTGGAACTAAGTGGGTCTTTCGGAACAAGAAAGATCAAGATGGGATAGTAATAAGGAACAAAGCAAGATTAGTGGCTCAAGGTTACACTCAAGTTGAGGGTCTTGACTTTGGAGAAACATATGCCCCTGTCGACGAAATATGGTCGGCAGTCTACCTAGGGGTATGCCCAAGGTAGTAGATTGTTGGCAGACAGATGCACAAGCTACAAACAAGATGGTGACGTAAGACAGACACAAGGTTTTATCCAGGTTCGGCCACCGTGAAGGCGTAATACCTACGTCCTGCGTTTGATTGTATTGCTGTATGTCAATGAGAGATGTTTTTCAGAGGGGTCCCCTACCTGCCTTATATAGTCTGGGGAGCAGGGTTACAGATCTAGAAACTAATCCTAACTAGTTACAATTGCCATAGGTGGCCAGATAAGGATTCATATTCTAACCGACTAGGATCTTGCTTGATCTCCAAGTCTGTCTTGACTCCTTGCACGGGACTCCGAGCAGATCGTCCGAGCCGCGCATCATCTTCTAGTGGACCAGACCCCCTGGACTGGGTCGACCCAAGCCTAGCCGTAAGGGTATAGGGGTTAATACCCCCACAGCTAGTCCCCGAGCACCATGTATTATGTTGCGACACGCTGTTTGATCTTCTTTGGCTAATGCAGTCTGTCTTCATGTCATCTCCAACTGGTTGAAACATCGACCAAGCAAATATGCTAGTATTCTAGTCTGCACAGAGAGCAGTAAACCACGATTATAGCCGAAAATTCTGGTTGTCCGAAGAATGCATGGCGCTCTAAAGAAAAAAGAAAAAAAATTTCTTTCCTGATCAAGTGTGCCCACTTGTATTTCTGTAATCAAATGTAAGTGACCCTTGTATAGTAGTTGTTATGGCCAATAGTCAGAGCGTAGGGGTCAATAAAATAAACACATTCACCGCAAGGTGAAGTGTGCCCACTTAGTCCCCGAGCCTGGTAGTAGGTGACGCAGACACGTGGTGCCAGGGTCTAAAAAGAATTCTCAATTAAGTTGAAAATCCAATCATCATACAAGCGATACGAGATGCACCGGTAGGTGCATCGTACCGATGTAGTCCCCAAGCTTGCTGGAAGGTGAGGTATCAGCCTTGTAGCAAGGTTTAAATAAATGCCTCTCGACTGTATGTGAGTACAAATCACATGTAGCTGAGGAGAGCAGTCCTCGAGTAATGTTCGGAGAGTGGTCGGGGCAGTCCCCGAGCATTAGAGTGGTCAGAACAGTCCCCAAGCACGATAGTGGTCTGGACAATCCCCGTGCACGATGGTGTCTGGACAGATCCCGAGCACGACGGTGGTCTAGACAGTCCTCGGGCACAACGGTGGTCTAGACAGTCCCTGAGCACAACGGTGGTCTGGACAGTCCCCGAGCACAACGGTGGTCTAAACAGTCCCTGAGCACGACGGTGGTCTAGATGGTCCCCGAGCACAACGGTGGTCTGAACAGTCCCTGAGCACGAGAAGTGCAGCGAAAAACCATATGCCACTTATACTATTATCTTTTGTATTTATTTAATTACTGGCCCTATCAAGTCCAATCTGACATATCTAGTCAAAAAAGCAGATGGGTATAGCACGTCATACTGCCTTCTTATCCTTTCAAGCAAACAGTTGTGTGGCACCTATAAGTAGGTGCGTCAACGTGGGCCCTCTCACACTGGCAACAAAGAGGCACATACACTGGCAACGAAGCGGCGCATATATTGGCATAGATCTCGAGGCTATGAAAACAACCGTCTGTGGTGCATGCACACGTCTCCCAAGAATCTCGAGCAGACAAAACAGCGTAACTCTTGGGTTAAATATAGTATAGGATAGATAAGTTACTTTTTACTGAACCTCGTTGCCATTCACAGCCGTAGCCATCTACTTCCTGTTGCCAACCCTAATATCTCCGAAATCACCACCAATCAGTCCTCCGCCAGTTCCTCGTTCATCAGCAAGGCCAGATTCATGGCAAAAAGTGACACGCAGAAGAAAGCAGGAGTCATGGCAAAAGAGTGGTGGAAATCGAGAAGCAACGAGCAGACCATTGAAGACCTCGTCACCATGGGGGTACTCCACAACAAGGAGCTCATAGGATTGCGTGCGTCGGAGGGCGAGGGGTACCCTGATCCACAACCAGGTGAGATTGTGGTGTTCGAAGACTTCTTTAAGCGGGGATTTGGGGTTCCTGTTCATCCTTTTCTTCAGGGGCTCTGTCTTTACTATGAGATTGGGATTTGCAATCTGCATCCCAACTCGATCCTCCTTGTCGCCACTTTCATTCATCTTTGCGAAGCATATGGCGGCTTCCAGCCCCATTTTGATTTTTTCTGCCATCTTTTCTGTCTGCGGAAGAAAGGAAGCAGTGGCTCGAAGATTGCTAGAGGTGTGTACCTCAACCTCCATGATGACATGAAAGCCCAGTACCTGCACTGCCCATGGAACACGCCGCTTGACGACTGGTACAAGAAATGGTTCTACATCCATGAAGAGCCGAACACAATCATGTTGTGCGACATGGGGTACATTCTAGAGAAGAGGACAAGCTGGTCAGAGAAGTCCGAGCACCTGGAATAGATTCAAGAAATATTCGGGATGATCCCATGGAAGAAACTAGACGGTCCGAGCATGGTTGGGAGCTTCATTAGCCAACAGATCCAGCCCTGCCAGAGGAGGGTACATCCTGGCTACGAGTATCAAGGTAGCGCGGACCCAACGAGGACAAGGCAGGGGGCGCTTGACAAAAACAAAGTCAAAGCCAGAATTGGAGAGCTATTTAACTTAGCTGATCCAAATTATGTCAGATTGAGCGACATCGAGCACGCTTTCAAGCTCGCCCAACCTCCCCCAAAGGTAACTCATCTTGCCTTGTACCCGTAGTCTTATATTGTGGTAGAAACTTACTGTGTTCACTCCCATTTGTTTCCTAGATTAATGGTCAGGATAGAGCGACAGTGGTTGTGTCGCCACCCCCTAGATTAGATTGGCCACAAGGAGCTGACCCAACCACCCAGACCAACGTCGGGATCAAGGACATCGATGGGGTGGTGCTCGGAGCTAGAGAGGAGGCAGCAGCCAAAGCTGCTGGTAAACGACCAGCGGCCATCAAGCATCATTAGATGATTTTTACTTTGTCAGACGATGACGCAGAGAAGGGAGTGGATGCAGACACCTTTCGACTCGTCCCTCAAAAGAGGAGGAGGCAACTGGAGTCAATGGATCAAGGTGGCTCCTCCATGCCGGTGGGACCTACGTCGCCGACCACTGCAGCGCGAAGGACAAGCGGCGGAGGGGTCGAGCACCAAGGCCCAGTGATAGTGCTAGATGTAGAGGGGGACCAGGAGTCACCCGCACAGCACGTGGAGCAAGCACGGCTGAAGAGACGCGCCTTCGCCACATCCTTCTGTGCCTCCAACATGTAAGTATTTGTAACCTTGATGTAAGCCAACAATTTGCATTGAATATGATTGCCTTCTAAATGTATCTTAGATGTACTAGGTCGGCGTCCACCGAAAATCTAGACCAGTTGGCTGAGAGCGGCGTGGCTCTGCCAGTAAGTTCAGAGTAGACTACCCAGTAGCCGACCATCAAGGACCCCATAGCAGAAGATCTGTTGGGGCCTCAGCAAACAAACAGTCAGACAATAATCCCTGAGCAGGGGGTCAAGGGAAGAGCCGAGCCAAGCATGAGTGTTCCAAGCGCTGAACCTGCCGAGGGCAACACCTCAGCATCAAGGGTAGCAGAATAGACCAAGGAGCAGTGGCCAATGGTGAGAGCACAGAGCACGTTATTCGATGCTATAGCCCGTGGGAAGGCCACAGTGATCGTAGAAGCTGCTAACGCTGGACCAGCACCGAGATCCGAAGAAGAGCCCGAAGAGGACGAAGTGGACGAGGTCCTAGGCCGTCCGCAAGACAAATGACAACATGTGTATGTGTTGCATTGGCGGAACGATGAATGGGTTGTCCATTAGGAAATCTCGGAGGTCGAAGAGACCAAAAAAGTTGAACGGGCAGCGAAACGGCTGGTGACGGAGGTCCAGGTAGGCTTTGCTTCACCACCTGATCTTGCTGTCTAGTCAAGCTATCTTACTTAGCTATATGCACACAGGACTTAATGAAGACCGCATGGTACCACAAGAAATGCTTCGACCTAATCAAGGGGATCACTGCAAGCAACAAGGAGCTAACGGCGGAGGTGGAACGCTTGCGCCACTGACTTGAAGCCGCCAACCATGAGAAGACGGAGCAAGAGTCCTAGAACCAGAACCTGGTCGTCCAGCTAAGTAATAAAGAGCAGGAAAGAACAAGTAAGTAGCCCCTTTATCACAATGAATACTGACAAGTGTTGTTGCGTTGTTGGTAGTAACAGCTGTAGTATAGGCTTAGAAGCCGAAGTGGTCCGTCTCCGAGAGGAGAACAGTCGTGCGGTCGTGGAGTGTGATCGCCTGAAAGAGGACAACAGAAAATTGGCGCACGACCAGTCGTAGCTCCAGGACCACACGACCAAGATGACAGAGGAACTGAAAAGTAAGTTTTCCAAACCCCTTTGCTCACTTTTGTTGCCCGCCTTATTTTGTCGTGGTATGACGTTTTGATAGCTTGTGTGGTTTGTAGTTTTAAAAGTCAATACCAAGAAGCATCTGGAAGCCATGATAAAAGAGCGTGACGGCTAGAAGGTGCAGTGCCATGAGATCACCAAGGATTGGGACACCTGGAAAAACCGATGCCAGGAGGTGGCAACGTGCATTTTGCCTATCCTTAACCTCATCGACCCAGTGCTAACAGAGGACATGCCAAGGACACCGTAGCTGGGATTGATCGATAGATGCTGAAAGGCATGGGGATGGTTCTAGGAGTTCGTGAAGGAGGCGGGTGAGTACATAGGCGCACATGTGCTAAGCATGGTATGTGCTCACTACCCCTTGATTGATCTCAAGCGCCTAGAAGCTGGATACCCGAAGGAGGTAGATCTAGACAAGGCTAAGGAGCTATGGATGGCCCAGCTAGACCTGTCGATGAAAATAATTGGCGACATTAACCTGTGTGGAGGTGCGACGCCATCCATACAGGGAACGCCATCGATAAGTCAGCTGGAAACGCCTTTATTTTCAAGCCAACCGGCGAAGCCTGTGGTCTCGACCAGCTAGGTGTCGGTGGGGCCATCTTCTTTAGCTCGACCAGTGCAAGAGTCCTCGAGACTTGAGCACGATGTCAGGCCCAACGAGCAGTAGGTGCCGTGTGCCCCGACCAGCCATTAGTGTAGGCTATAGCTGTAGAAGAAGATGTAGTTGTATTATTATAAACTTGGTCCTTTTCAGGCAAGCTTGTAATAACGTAACTATATAACAACATGAGCTTGTTTGTTTTGTAGAAAACATTTTTAAGCCCGGACATCATACCAATGTAACTAAGTTAGAACATGTTGACGTTCTGTTTAGTTGTACCAGTTTAGTTGACATGTCATCCTGAAAGGTTTGTATGGCCCTGGTTTGTCTTGTGGTCGGAGTGTTTGTGCACACATAGAAACACACAAGTCAAACCAGAGAGCACCTACCGATCACCCGTAGCGTAGAGAGTGGAGCCCATGCACGCATTGAGAGAAAACGGAGACAGGGCCTGCTCTGAAAACCCGATAAGGATTGGTGGTCGGTTTTAACTGGTGGAGTTAGAATATCAACACACTTCGAAATGACACATTAGAGTGGTCGGAGAAATCATAATAGCTTTATTAAATCAAAAGTACAAGAGGAGTACATATCTTAGTAGTTAAGCATAGAAACGCCTAAGTTTGTCAATGTGCCATGAATTGGGTACGTCTGTACTATCCAGGTGAGCTAACCTGTAAGACGTTGGTCGTGTAACCTCCTTGATCATGAATGGCCCTTCCCATGGGGTTGCGAGTTTGTGGACGCCAGCCTGATTCATCTTCCACTTTAGGACCAGGTCCCCAACCATGAAGAACCACTCCTTAACGTTCTTGTTGTAGTACCTGCACAAAACAACAAGGTATTTGGCTGTACGTACACAAGAATAGAGCCGCTTCTCTTCTGCACTATTCACTTCTAGCTCCTATACTTCATTGGCCTTGTCTTCGTCGAAGTTCTCTACCCATGCTGATCTGAAGGCTATATCTGCTGGAAGCACTACCTCAGCGCCATAAACCATAAAGTATGGAGATACGCTGGTATTGCGACTGGGCTAGGTTCTGAGACCCCAGACCACGGCTGGTAACTCTTTGAGCCATCTTCCAGGAGCTTTATCATTTTCCCTGTACATCCTCTTTTTAAGTGCATCCAAGATCATACCATTTGCCCGCTCGACCTGTCCATTAGCTCTAGGGTGCGCCACCGAGACGTATTTTACTACTATGCTCCTTTCATCGCAGAAGTCCCAAAAAGCGTTCCCGATGAACTGAGTACCCAGATCAGTGATGATGCTGTTGGGTATGCCAAAGCGGTGGATGACCTGGTCGATGAACGTGATAGCCTTTTCTGAAGATGCCTGTACCAGAGGCATGTACTCTATCCACTTGGAAAATTTGTCGATCAGCACAAAGACGCATGTAAATTTCCCAGGAGCCGGTTTGAAGGGCCCAATCATATCTAGTCCCCAGCATGCGAAGGGCCAAGAGGCTGGTATTGACTGAATCTCATGTGCTGGTATGTGAATTCTCTTGGCAAAGAACTGACAATCCTCACAATGGCAAACTAGCTTCTCTGCATCAGCTACGGCTGACGGCCAATAGAACCTTGCTCGGAATGCCTTGCCAACCAGCGTTCTCGAGGCCGCATGGTAGCCGCAGGAGCCAGAGTGGATTTGGTCCAGGAGATGTTCGCCATCCTCCTGGGTTATACACTTCATCAAGATTTCCTCCTTTGCGTTCTTCCGCCACAATTTGCCATCGACGAGCAGATACTGCTTACTGTGATGCATCAGGCGTTCATTTTCTATCCGATCGGTGTAACCGCTACCGTCTATCAGGTACTTGATAAAAGGTACTCTCTAGTCAGGCTCCTTAGTGGTCGGAGGTGGTTCGGTGACGTTTGACGCCGGAACCGTAGCCACCAATCTATGTTTGTAATGCAAATCTATGTTGATGATATCATCTTTGGATCAATAAATCAAGAATTTTATGAGGAGTTTGTCAAGATGATGGCAAGTGAGTTTGAGATGTCTATGATTGGAGAGCTTAGTTACTTCCTTGGTCTTCAAATCAAGCAAATGAAGAATGGCACATTTGTGAGTCAAGGCAAGTATATCAAGGACATGCTCAAGAAGTTTGAAATGGATGAGAGTAAAGCTATTAGTACACCAATAGGGACAAGTGGAAGCTTAGATAGTGATGCTAGTTGCAACATGGTGGATCAAAAGATGTATCGGTCTATAATTGGAAGCCTACTCTATGTGACGGCATCAAGACCGGATGTGATGTTTAGTGTATGCATGTGTGCTAGATTTCAAGCCTCACCAAGAGAAAGTCATTTGAAGGCAACTAAGAGAATATTGAGGTATTTGAAGCATACACAACATGTTGGATTATGGTATCCCAAAGGAGCAAGATTTGAGTTGACTGGATATTCGGATTCCGATTCCGATTCTGCGGGATGCAAATTTGAGAGAAAGAGCACATCGGGCACATGTCAACTATTGGGAAGATCACTTGTGTCTTGGTCATCAAAGAAGCAAAATAGTGTAGCACTTTCAACCGCCGAAGTAGAGTATATTTTAGCCGGTAGTTGTTGTGCTCAATTACTTTGGATGAAGGCTACCTTGAGTGACTTTGGAATCAAGTTCAAGCAAGTGCCATTGCTATGTGACAATGAAAGTGCCATAAAGCTCACCAACAACCCAGTTCAACACTCAAGAACAAAGCATATAGATGTCCGTCATCACTTCATAAGAGATCACCAACAAAAAGGGGAAATTTGCATAGAGAGTGTGGGCACCGAAGATAAACTTGCCAACATATTCACCAAGCCACTTGATGAGAAGAGGTTTTGCAAGCTAAGGAATGAATTGAACATACTTGACTTCTCCAATATGTGTTGATGCACCCCCACTATATGA
The DNA here is from genome assembly GCF_019320115.1 of Miscanthus floridulus. Classification (NCBI taxonomy): domain Eukaryota; kingdom Viridiplantae; phylum Streptophyta; class Magnoliopsida; order Poales; family Poaceae; genus Miscanthus; species Miscanthus floridulus. The sequence continues at coordinate 2,725,939 of NC_089589.1, forward strand.
CATACCTCTCCTTCGAGCCAAGCAAGGTAAAGTTGATTGACATGTCATCCATCCATCGCTAAGGACTTGTTTAGTGCATCTAGTCATTCCTATCATGTCCTAGGCTCATTCATGAAAATCAAATGAATTTGATGCTTGTATGGTACCACTATTGCTTGTATGTTCTAGTGGTAGCATATGACATGTTTGTGGGCTTGTAAACCTAGTGTTTGATTTAGAAAATGAGCTATAAGTGTTTAACTCAACATGGTACAAGATAACCCTTATTTGGAGGTGTGAAGAAGCTTGTCCTTGGATCAAACCGAGTTAAATATCTTTTGCAAGTAATCTAGATTGAACCAAATTGGGAAAATGATCCTCATTTCACATGGTTTCACCCCAACCAACCTATAATTTTAGCTCACCTTTTGTGCTAATTGTTGACAAAGGGGGAGAGAAAGAGAAACAAAGATATATGAGTGATAGGGGAGTATTTGACATAAGGGGAGAGATATGATAAAGGAAAGGGATCAATTAAAATTTTTGATCACACAAGTAGGGGGAGCAAGCTCATAAACTTGTATGATGCATTTAAATGAACATTTCATATATTTGCTTGCATGATACAAGTTCTTAATTTCAATATCCATGCTTGTGTGGTGTATGCTAGTTATAGGTTTGAATGATGAAATGAAAAACTAGCATGCATAGGCTAAGTAACTAGACTCATGCTCACATTATGAAAACTAGACCCTTACTTTTAATGTTGATCTCATGGGGTATTCTAATTTTTGTGTATGTCTAGTTACTAATGGTGCTAAGGATGGTATATTGGTGCACTCCGGTTGGTATCACGCTTTAAAGGTCCATCTCTTATACCTTAGCATCATTTGGTAGAAATTGACTCCTATATTTCCTATCTAAGCATATGTGCAAGCTACAATCCAAACTCTTAGCACATATGTAGGGGGAGCAATTACTACCATTTGGAGTTCATGAAACTTGTCCATGCTCTTTTACACATGGTAGATATGCTTGGGCAAGCAACGTGAATTCAATTAAATCTCAATTCATATCTTTGTAAAAGGGTTATCATCAATTACCAAAAAGGGGGAGATTGAAAGCTCTAGTTTGGTTTTGGTTAATTGATGAAACCCTAAGTGCTAACCTAGTTTATCAAAGTAATTATGAGATAGGTAGCACTACTCCAAGTGATGAAGCAATGGCGAAGATCATGACAATGGTGATGGCATGGTGATGATCAAATGCTTAAACTTGGAAAAGAAGAAAGAGAAAAACAAAAGGCTCAAGGCAAAGATAAAATTGTAGGAGCCATTTTGTTTCGGTGATCAAGACACTTAGCGAGTGTGATCAAATTTAGGAATGATAGCTGTACTATTAAGAGGGGTGGAACTCATATCGAAATGCGGTTATCAAAGTGCCACTAGATGCTCTAACTCATTGCATATGCATTTAGGATCTAGTGGAGTGCTAACACCCTTGACAAAGTTTGTGAAAATATGCTAACACATGTGCACAAGGTGATACACTTGGTGGTTGGCACATTTGAGCAAGGGTGAAGAAGATAGAGTTGAAAAGGAGTTAGTCGCCCTGGTTACAGAGTGACCGGACACATCTGGTATGGTGACCGGACACGTCCGGTATTTGGCGATGAATCAGCGACCGGACGCGTCTGGTCGCCACACCGGGCGTGTCCAGTGTGAATCAACAAACGCAGTACTCGGCAGTTCAATTGATCGGACGCTGGCAATGTCCGGTTCGGTGTGACCGGACGCGTACGGTCGTCCGTAGGTGCTTACTGTACTCGACCGGACGCTGAGGCTCAGCGTCCGGTCAGTTTTTAACTGACGCGTCCGATCGGCCCTGGAGGCTTACTAGACTCGACCGGACGCAACGAGTCAGCGTCCGATCATTCGTGTTTGAGCATCCGGTACGAGCGTCCGGTCATTGGCAAAATGGGCAGCAACGGCTAGGCTAGTTTGAACGGGACACGTGACAGTCTGGGAGCTACCGGACACATCTGGTAGGCTGACCGAACACGTCCGGTATTCACGGCCGGAGTGTCCGGTGCTGCGTCCGGTGCATTTTGACCGGAGCGTCCGGCCGATGCGCAGTCAGCCAAATATTTGAGCCAACGACTCTATTTCGTGAGGGCTTCTATTTAAGCCCCATGGCCGGCTCAAGCTCACTCTCTTGCACATTTTCATTAACATAGCAACCTTGTGAGCTTAGCCAAAGCCCTCCCACTCATCTCCATCATTGATCCATCATCTTTTTGAGATTGGGAGAGAATCCAAGTGCATTGCTTGAGTGATTGCATCTAGAGGCACTTGGTATTCGTGTTGCGCTGTGGATTTCGCTTGTTACTCTTGGCGGTTGCCACCACCTAGACGGCTCGGTGCAGCGGTGGAGGATCGGTGCGTGTTGGTGATTGTTCGTGGTCGTCTCCAGTGATTGTGAGGGGAGTTGTACCTTCCTCGGTGGAGTGCCGAAAGATAACTCTCGTAAATTGCTCGTGTCATTGAGTTACCTCACTTGTGGGTAGGTTCATGCGGTGTCTAATCATTTGGACGAGGTTTGTGAAACACCTCTTAGCCGCTGAACCACCAAGTGTTGGTCGACACAACGGGGACTAGCGTATTGGCAAGCACGTGAACCTCGGGAGAAAAATCAGTTGTCTCTTGCCATTTGATATTCTCCCGGTGATTGGTTTCATATTCATCTTGTGATTGGTTCATTCCTCTACACGGCGGTATAACCATCCTACTCACTCGTTTATATCCTTGCAAACTAGTTGTAGCAAGCTCTTTAGTGTAATTAGATTTGAGAGCTTGCTTTGCTATTTAAGTTTGTTTAGTGGAGCTCTTTAGAGTAGAAAGATTGAGAGCTCTTAGTGAGTAGTATCATAGCAAGTTGTGTGTCTAGCTATCATTGCAACTAGAATTATTGGATTGGTGGCTTACAACCCTTGTAGAGCTAGAGCAAGTTTGCATTTCGCTATTTGTCATACTAATCAAATTGTTCTAGTTAATTTGTAGATTTTTAAATAGACTATTCACCCCCCCTCTAGCCATATTAGGACCTTTCAAGGGGTCCCCTAGCGGACAAGATATATACATCTACACAACAATCCATATATCTCAATACAATACATCAAAACACAGGATGTAGGTATTACGTCATACTGACGGTCGAACCTGTCTAAATCTTATGTCTTGGTGCTTGTATTACCATCTCGCTCACCTCTACGACAAATCCTCCATCGTGGGATACCCCTTGGTGGACTACCGAGCATCTTTTGTCGACAGTTGGCGCGGCAGGTAGGGGTGTGTGCTTGATCCATGGCGAGCCAGATGGACCTCAAATCAACAGCATGTTCTCGTCATCACTCTCATGGAGATCCATGCTGGTCGACGACGATGATTCATCGCTAGCTACATCAGCCCCCACGACAGTAGATCCAATCTCGGAACCACCTCCGAGGTCACCTTCATCAACAACTCGCCGCCTGCTTCCTCGCTACTAGAGGAGGCAGATCAACAACGACGATCTGATCGTATCCATCGATCGGGTCGGTCTGAAGCTCGCCGATTGCCTCTCCATCACCGAATCGGCTCTGGACACTCTGGTTCAGCGCCAACCACCCTCTGATCCAGATCTATCGGAGGCTGCTCGGGAAACTCTAGGGGTTACGGCCCTACCCTTCGGGTTCGCCAACGCCGCCACCGCTTACCAACATGCCCTGAGGGGCAGATTCGCCGACCAGGTTGAAGACATCCTTTCTCTCACTGACCCGATAGCGTCATACGCCGCCGACTAGTCGTTCTATCTAAAGCTAAGTCATGCTTTAATATTCTTCTAAATATTCTCCAATCTTCGTTAATCGCCATAATGTTTCTTTGAGCTGTTTTCTCCATGTTTGCTCTCCAAACGATTTTCCAAACCCCCGAACAGTCCAGTTGATGCTCGGACACCTCTAGAGACGGCCCTGTCTCCGGCTCCTCCCTACATGTGCACGAGCGTCTGCCCTCTACGTTATGGGTGGTCGGTAGCGGCTCCTTAGCGACGCCTATACCTCCAAGACGTGCACGGGCTCCGTGCTCCGTGTTATGGTTAATAGGCTAGCTAGGGCTAGAGACTTAGCTACACACTAACTGTTCGGGCGGTTTATATTAAATACATCTTCACACCAACTAATCGCTGAGCTACTTACGCTATTTCATCGCCATTGCTGATTTTTCTCCGGAGTTCATATATTTGTACATCATGTACTACCCGTTCTACATATTTGTATTGCAGGATCATTGTCTAAGTGATCGGATCACCTGGTGCTCGGACTTCACCACCAATCAACTGGTCGGACTGCTAGGATCATTGACTCCGTCGCTGACCAGTTGATCAGACTATTCGACGGTCGCTTCTACTCAATGCTCACTTCGTCGCTGACCAGTTGACCAGATTGTTCGTCGCTCGTGCTTCATCGCCAGCTACGCCGGGGACTCCTCGGCGCTCGGTTTCTTCGTGCTCGAGGAGTAAGTGGGCACACTTCACCACACGGACGTCGCCAGCTATGCTGGGGACTCCTTGGTGCTCGGACCTCGCCAGCTTTGCCTAGGACTCCTCGGTGCTCGAACATCGCCGCCTGCGTCGGGGACTCCTCGGTGCTCAATCATCGCCAGCGACGCCGGGGACTCCTTGCTCCGCGGTGTTCGAACCTCGCCAGCTTCACCGGGGACTCCTCGGTGCTCAGACATCGCTAGCTTCACCAGGGACTCCTTGGTGCTCGGACATCGCCGACAACTTCAAGGACTCCTCGGTGCTCGGTCATCGCTAGCGACGTCGAGGACTCCTCGCTCCTCGGTGCTCGAACATCACCAGTGACGCCGGGGACTCCTCCCCCCTCGGTGCTCAAACATCACCAGTGATGTCGAGGACTCCTCGCTCCTCGGTGCTCGGTCATCGCTAGCGACACCGGGGACTCCTCGCTCCTCGGTGCTCGGTCATCGCCAGTGATGTCGGGACTCCTCGGTGCTCGAACATCGCCAGCTTCGCCGGGGACTCCTCGGTGCTCGGACATTGCCAGCTACGCTGGGGACTCCTCGGTGCTCAGACATTGCCAGCGACGCTGGGGACTCTTTGCTCCTCGGTGCTCGGTCATCGACAGCGACGCCCGGGACTCCTTGCTCCTCAGTGCTCGGATATCGCCAGTTACGCCAGGGACTCCTCGGTGCTCGGACCTCGCCAGCTTCATCGGGGACTCCTCGGTGCTCGGACATCACCAGCGACATCGAGGACTCCTTGGTGCTCAGACATCGCTAGTGACACCGGGGACTCTTCGGTGCTCGAATGCCATCAGCGATGCTGGGGACTCCTCGCTCCTCGGTGCTCGGACATCGCCAACGACATCGGGGACTCCTCGCTCCTTGGTGCTCGGTCATCGCCAGCGACGCCGGGGACTCCTCACTCCTCGGTGCTCGGACATCGCCAGCGATGTCGGGGACTCCTCGCTCCTCAGTGCTTGGTCATCGCCAGCGACGCCGGAGACTCCTCGCTCCTCGGTGATCAGTCATCGCCAGCGACACCAGGGACTCCTCGCTCCTCGGTGCTTGGACATCACCAGCAATGTTGGGGACTCCTCGCTCCTTGGTGCTTGGTCATCACCAGCCATGCTGGGAACTCCTCCCTCCTTAGTGCTCAGTCATCGCCAGCAACACCAGGGACTCCTCGTTCCTCGGTGCTCAGTCATCGCCAGCGACGTCAGGGACTCCTCGGTGCTCGAACATCGCCAGCGACGCTAGGGACTCCTCGGTGCTCGGACATCACTAGTGACGCCAGGGACTCCTCGCTCCTCGGTGCTCGGTCATCGCCAGTGACGCCGGGGACTCATCGCTCCTCGGTGCTCGGTCATCGCCAACGACACCGGGGACTCCTCGCTCCTCGGTGCTCGGACATCACCAGCGACACCAGGGACTCCTCGCTCCTCGGTGCTCGAACATTGCCAGTGACTCCGGGGACTCCTCGATCCTTAGTGCTCGGATATCGCCAGCGACGCCGGGGACTCCTCGCTCCTCGATGCTCGGACATCACCAGCGACGCCGAGGACTCCTCGCTCTTCGGTGCTCGGTCATTGCCAGTGATGCTAGGGACTCCTCGCTCATCGGTGTTTGGATAGCGCCAGCGACACCGGGGACTCCCTTGCTTGTCGGATATTGCTACATCTCATCGGTGTGCTATCAAGCTGCTCCATGCTGTTCGGATCAGGGTGCTGATCTTGGGCAACATGTCTGGGGTCTTGATACACGCATGTCAGACGACGTCGGCAAGCTTTTAGACTTCTTTTCCTTTGACCATGCTACAATATTCATTCTTCATCTTCTAGCAGGCTCGGGGACTAAGTGGGCACACTTCACCTTGTGGTGAATGTGCTTTTTCTCATCTCGTGGCTATGCCTAGGGACTGGCTGCATGCTCGGCTGGTCTTCTACTTTCTGACCCTGGCACCACATGACTACATCACCTACTGTTAGGCTCGGGGACTAGCTATGGGGGTATGGCCCCAGTATCCACAAGACAAGACATGGGTCATACCATCAGAGGTGGCCCAGCCCACAAGATCAAGGCGTGCACGGCGCTGCTCGGCATGCACCGCAAGATATTGTATAGCACCAAATAGGCTACTTTCCTTATAACCCTGCCCCTCTAGAGTATATAAGGAGAGGCAGGGGTCCCCTAGCGGACAAGATACATACATCTACACAATGATCCATACATCTCAATGCAATACATCAGAACACATGATGTAGGTATTACGTCATATTGATGGCCGAACCTATCTAAATCTTGTGTCTTGGTGCTTGTATTACCATCTCGCTCACCTCTATGACAAATCCACCATCGTGGGATACCCCTCGGTGGACTGCCAAGCATCTTTTGTCGATAGGTGGTATACAGCATAGTCCTGAAGAAAGAGTTTCATCTCTGACATTGTGTTGAATATCATCCCCTTCCTAAGGGTTTCTTTCTCATGGTTCTACAATGAATTCCTACACATCTGGAGACCGGTGTCACAAACTGCCATATCCGTCATGCTGACATCCCTATAGTTCAGAACACCCCTGAAAGGTATGTTCTTGGACCTTAGTTGCTCAAGCTCAGTCGCTGTGTAAGGTGGTGGTGGAACATACTGTTGCGCTTCACTAATTCTGGCCCATGAATCATAGGGGGTATCATCTGCAGCCAAATCTGTGACTAGTCTACCCTGAGCCTGGACACCATGTAAAACCTCAGTTGGTACTGGTAATGGCATAGTATGAACCGGTACTAGCATGGCATCAGTTGGTGTTGGCATAGCATCTGTACCTCCTTAGTCATCATCAGAATCATCTGAATCACTGCTAACTACATCACCGATCCTATCCTCCTCCTGCTCCTCCTCTTCCTGTTCAAAATCATTCACATCGAAGTCATTGCTTATACAACCTACTGTAGCTGAATGAAACTACTCTTGCATCAACTGACCGTCCAAATCCATGTTATCCTGAGTTGCTTCCCCTTCGACCCCTAATTCTTAGTCATTGCCTCCAAAACCATCAATGGACGGGCTGTCCTAAACACCCTGTATCTTGTACCTATTCTCCACCACCACCTCAGCCATGGGCACATTAGAACCTTGGAGAACCCTAGTGTAGCGGGACCAGTGAGTAGGGTCGCGTAAGGGCATGAGGACATAGTGTGCCCTAATCTTCCCAGTATCAAACCTCCCCTTCAGTGTGAAATCACCGCCAAACTTTGCATTCAAATGGACACAAAGGTCGTTGAAGCTAGAAGGTTCATCAAACCATTCTAATTCTTCTTCCATATCCTCAAACATACCATCTTCTCTCCTAACACTTCCTCCATACAAAACTCTAACACAACAATCCATCTGCAAAAGCATTTCAACAAACTTCAGCAAGTCGTCGAAATCGTCATACGTAATATCCATAGTAATATTAATACATATTCTAACTATAACTATACTAACTAATCTAATATTAACATCTATACAAGGCTAACTACAACAACTAATTAGACTAAATCCAATGTATAACTAGACTCAATAACTGTACTAACTAAACTACCTAACTTTACTACCTATACCGACTTACTATATTACCTATACTAACTAAACTAACTAACTTTACTAACTATACTTTAATAATTTTACTAACTCTATTAACTATACTAACTATATTAGGGGAGTACCTCGCTGCAGCGCGCTAGACCGGGCCGGGAGGCGCGGGCGCAGGCCTCGGCGAGTAGCCACCATGAGGGGGCGGCGCGCCGGCGTGCGGGCACGGCGGCCGTGCCGTGCTCGGCGGCGGGCTGGCGCGACCAGACGCGGGCGCAGCGGCCTTGCTGCGCTGCTCGGGCAATGGTGGCTGCTCGGCCACTGGCGGATACGGGACACGACGGGGGTTTTATTCGGCTCTACCGCGCCACGAATCAGGGCGCGGCACTACCGCGCCAAGATCGGTGGCGCGACAGAGCCCTGCCACGTCAGCCCGCTGCCGCGCCACCATGCATGGCGCGGCACAGGCATTTGGCCGCGCCAAGGCAATAGGCGCGGCCAAGAGTGTTAGTTTTTTTTAAAAAAAACGACCGTGTTAGATTTTAAATTAGTTTCAAAAAAGTGTTAAAATTAAAAAAAATTCCCCCACCGCGCGCTCGTTGGGCTGTCGTGTCGTGCCTTCCCCATCGCTGGCCGCGCCACGCGCCCTCGCTCTGTACGCCGCTCACCTGCGTCCCAGTCACCTGCGCTGCTGACCCTACCATGGTCGCTCGGGCGTACGTGCCGTAGTGCCTCAGGTCTTTCCTGGCCAAGCCAAGGGCACCCACGAGCGTGGCTGGTGCTGGTGGTGCTCGCACGCCGCCGCTCGCCGTCGGATCCCACCCTAACGACCAAAATCGATCGGCCACGGCCTTTCTTTCCCCTATGTTGCAAATATATATTTTAAATGTTTTAGTTTCATAGGTATGTTGTAATTGTTATATACGGATGTTGCAAAAATAGATCGGGATGTTGCACATGTTGCATATTTTTGCAAGTGTTTTTAGTGCTATGTTGCAAGTGTTTTGAAAAAAGTTTTCATCTGTTCAGACATATGTTGCAGCAAGTGTTTTATATGGATGTTGCATATGTTTCACACACATGTTGCAAGAGTTTGTTTTGTTTATGTTGCTTATGTTTCACACTTACGTTGCAACAGTATGTTTCAAATGTTTCATTCGACGTATGTTGCATTGAAGTATTTCATGTTGCAAGTGTTTCACGGGGCATGGCGAGTGATGGGCGCATGACCCGGGCGCCTGGGGATGGGGGCGTGGTAGAGTTGTGGACCAGCGGACAGGGCGCGCAGCGAGCTAGGGGCTGGCTCCTAGGTCCCACCCACGTGGAAGGAGAGGAAGGGGTCAGGAAGGAGCGGGGCGCAGCAGGGGCAGGGTGCATGTGTGGAAGGCGGGCTGTGCAGGCGTCTGGATGTCCGGGCACTAGTCATGCCCAAGGCACCACGTCGCCTGCACTTAAAAAATCCACGGGCGTTTTCATGATGTTCTGGAGGAGGTAGTCGATGAACGGGCACGTTACTAGACGCCTCGTCGTCCGGCACATATTGGCCCACATGCCTCCGTGGCGGTGGCCGAGGACGTCGAAGATGAGGTGGAGTTGACCTAAGACGCCTTCAAAGACAAGGAGGTGGTAGACGGAGACGTCGTTCACGACGGCGCACGGCGCAGAGGATGAAGAGGAGGTGAAGTGTATGTACTCGTAACCATCAACGAAGTTGATGTCGTAGAGCGAGATGATGACGAGGGCAAGCAGGACAGGAGGACCGGTGTGGCAACGATGACAGAGATCGTCCATGACAACGGAGTGCCCTTGTGAAGCTTCATGGCCACGAGGGCGTACGCGAATGCAAACTACGAGAAAAAAATCTCACGGACAGACACTACAACATGAAAAAGAGGGCAAGGATGCAGAGAGTAGACGGAAAGATAAATGGTTCCATATATATATATATATAATTTAGAAATAGTTTAGGATCGCCAATATAAATTTGTGTATTAGTTTTTTATTATTTTCTGAAAATAATCAAATTTGTCATCGTAGATGTGCGTGGGTAAACATATGGCCCCCGTGCGACGCACGGGCATATATTAGTGTATAGATACAATTGTAAGCACTCTTGACCACTATAATAAGATTACAAGAAGGAATAAAAAAAACAAAGGTAACATTGAAACTACAAGCACCCACACCCTTGTTCTAGTTACATAATATTATAATATAAATCAAACACACGATCATATTCATATATATATATATATATATATATATATATATATATATATATATATATATATATATATATATATATATATATATATATATATATATATATATATATATATATATATCACAAATAGAATTTAGCCAATGGAGAACCTTCTCCTCTTTGGCTTGACCACATGCATGGCGCTCCTGTCACGTCCGTCGGCGATGCTGGCCGTGTCCTTGGCCCACCCGCCCTTGAACGGGTTCAGCCGGCTCAGCGTCCGGGACACCGACCCCAAGAAGCTAGCCTTCTTCCCCGCGGCCGCCGCCGGGACCCGCGACGACGACGACCTCGACCCGCTCCCTTTGCTGTGCTGCCGCATCCCCGACACGTACGCCCGCATGCTTGCCAGCTCCGACCTTAGCGCCTCGTTCTCCCTTGCCAGCGACGCGTCAGCCCGCGCCTGCGCGCGGGCCTTCCCGGCGGTCGACTGCGTCTCCCACCCTCCTTCCTCCGCGCCGCCGCCGTCGGCGCTGCGGAGCTTGAGCTGGTCGTAGTAGAGCGCGCTGAGCACGGCCTGCAGCGGCAGCCGCTTGTTCTGCGACGCGTGCAGGCGCGCCTGGTACGACAGCCTGAGCGGGTCCATGACGCTGCACACCTTCTCCCGCTCGATCTCGTCCAGCCCCGGGTGCGTCTTGAGGTAGATGTCCACGGCGCGGTACAGGCAGTCGTGCGACGGCCGCGCGTCCTGGGGCACCGCGCCCGCCACGCCCACGAACTTGGAGATGGGCAGCGACTCATCCGTCGCCATCTCCGCCGCCACCTCGTCCACCGTCTTCGCCACCTTCTCCAGCGGGCCGGTCGCGCTCAGCAGCTCGCCTTCGGCCAGGGACGGCCGCCGGACCTCCTGCGTCTGCGGCGGCTGCCGCTGCTGCCGCTCGACGAACGCGGCGACGACGCGGCGCACGGTGTCGGCGTTCCTGACGCGCTCCCCGGCGCCGTCGAGCGCGACGCCCAGCAGGTCCCCCGCGGTGGCCTGGTCCAGCACGGCCGCCACGCGGAGCTCCATGTGGCGGCACGTCTTGGCGGACGCCTCGGCGGTGACTGCGGCGTGGAGGAGGCGGCAGAGGAACGCGGCCGGGAGCTGCGCGTCCGCGGCGGGAGGCAGCGCGTCCACGACGGCCTCGAGCAGCGCGCGCTGGCCCGCCTCCGCCCGGACGACGGCGTCGCGGTCCCGGCGGCCGGGCCCGGGCGCCGCCGCGGGCGCGAGGATCCCGGCCAGGACGCGCTCCGCGTACGTGACGGCCGCGGCGGCGACCACCTCCGGTCCCGCGCGGAGGCACCGCAGCGCCGTGACGACCCCCCGGAACGACGCCGGCGACAGCGCCAAGAGCTCGGCCGCCCACCACCCGGTCGCCCCCGCCCCCGGCCGCGCCGTCGGGAACAGCGCCTCGTTGCAGACCCCGAGCGCGACGGCGACCGCGGCGCGGCGCGCGACGCCGAGCTCCTCGGCGGCCGGGAGTAGCATCTCGCAGGACCGCAGCACGGCGGCGGCGCCGGGCAGCGACCGGAGCGCGGTCTGCGCGAGGAAGTCATCGGCGCGGCGGGCCAGATCGGGGGCGTCGAGGAACGCCGCGGCGCAGCGGACCGCCGCCGCGTCGTGCTCCGTGATCTCCAGGCTGCCGCCGTAGCAGTACCGCGTCGCCTTCTCGAAGGCATCGGCGCCGCCTGGCAGCGCGGACAGGTCCAGCTCGACGGCGCCGGCCCCGGTGCCCTGCGGCTGGCTCGCCGCCGCCACGGCCCGGCGGATGTAGCCGCACTTGGGCACCATCACCGCCTGCTCGTTGATGAATGATGAGAGAGGGAATCAATCAGCACCGCTGTGAATGATCAATCGTCTTGCCGTGTGTCAGTGTGTGTTGACGATCAATCGTTTGATTCTTTTGTGTTTGATTGATTGATGAAAAAAAAAGATTTGATCTTTGAACAGAAGATAGCAGAGTGAACACCGCCGCCACCGTACCTTGTGGAGAGGAAAGACGGAGTCGGCGATTCTGACGGTGAGGTCGGCAGCGACCTCCTGGGACGACACCCTGCAGAAGGCAACAACAAACACAGGAGGATCGTCATCAGCATGCGTGCACCCTGAACCGAAATGAAGCACGAACAGAGGCTTCAGCGATCAGCATATATACCACTGGCCGGTAATCCTGTCCATGGAGGAAGCTGCCATGCTAGCTAGCTATGCAGGGTTGCACTGCACGCAAGGATCAGAGCCAGAGCTGTGTAGTGCAAGCTCCAATCGAGCCGCTGACTGCTGAGCAGGCAGGGCACAGTCTTGAGATCCACCTCATCTCGCTCTCATATATAGAGGTCCCATCCCACTGCTCGCCGGCTCTCGAGAGCTCGCTGCTGGCCTCTCGTTTCTTGCTATAGCATTAGTTTATAGTACTTGCTATGCTACCGTGCTAGTAATGGATTTGGGAAGAAGATCTGATTGGATGCGACGAATTTTGCATGGCTGGTGTTTATTTGGAGGTCGACGACGAGCAGAGCCACCGCAGCAACCAGAAATCACGCGTTGGCGTCGTCCACAGTGATGTGAAGTCCACTTGCAATTCCAATCCGGGCTTGGAATGGCGTCCTGGTCCAGCTAGCTAGTCGTCGTCGTCTTCAACATCATCGCTCAGTTCTCCATCGGCAACTGAACTAGTGGACGATGCTTGCCGTGACTGGATCGGTCGGTCTCGTGGACGAGACGAGGCGGCAGGCCCCCGTCTTGAGGCCTACGCTTCCATGCTCGCCTGCATTACACAGCTGTGTCCTACTCGCGTACAGTTGCGCTGGATGTCTTCTTAATAAAATACACGTGAAGTCGTGTTCTAAAAAGAAAAAAAGTTACGCTGGATATAACTAATAATTAATCTCATTGGAGTCATTGCCTAGTTTTATCTTGCGGCTACGATTCGTAACCTTCTTCTCACGATCTAACGCTGTTCGTACTGTATGCTTGTAGGTAGGGTAGGTACGACATCATCATCCAAAGTTAAAGCAAACAGTGCTATCTACGAGTAGTTGTAGTTGTATATACATATATATACATTGTTAGTCATTTGTTTGTTCCTAGTATGTAATTCCAAATTTTCCGCGTACTAAGATGAGAAAAAAAAAGGTGTTCATGGTTTATACTAACACAGGGTAGATACATACATCCATACAGCTATTACTTGTTTGAGTGTCTATAAAAAGGAAAAAACTTGGAATAACCTTGGCTTGATAGGTACAGTACAGTCCTTTGCCTGCATCATCATCATCAGTTCATCACCCATATATATACCTAGTGTTTCCCAGTTTTTTTTTCTTTCTTGCTGTGGCTGATGCTGTTGTGCTTGCATCTGCATGAAACAGCAACGTTTGCCGATCGATTCCCGAAGAAGAAATACCATCTCATCTCATTGATCGGTCCAAGTCCAAGTAGCAGAATACGGAGTGTCAAGTATGTACGTACTGGACTACTCGTACGTAGCTTGCGTGTTTTTTCAGCAGCGCAACCGCAAATAAACAAACAAGCGACGCAGCTTCGTTCCGGATTGACGCAGGCCTCGCCGGAGACTCTTCCGCGCCCTCCCGTGGACTCCGGCGTGCCACGTCGGAGGATAACGCCGAGGCCCCACAGGAATCCGGCCTTCGTACGCTGTACCAGTGCGGGCTCGCCACGTCGAAGCTAGCTTGCTTGCGTTGGCGGGGACCAGCCGGCCGGATGATGCAAATGGGAAAGGCGCTAAAGAGACGCACAGTTTGATATGGAGCCCAGGGGTGGCCCTGCCGCCCTCCAGCTGCGACCGGCCTTGCTTGATTTTTTGGTCCAGTTTTCAGCCCGGCCCTCCAGCTGCAAATCTTCCTCTCTCTTGCATACGGGGAAATGCCCATAAGCTTCGTTTCTCCTAAGCCAGTCTCGCTCCGTCCTCACGCGCTGCATCCTGTCACCTCCCGGTCCGAGTTTCACCTCCCACACAGGAGCCCTTCTTCTTAACTCCGCCGCCAGCGCCACGGCACCTCGCCGAGCTTCGCATCGACCCCGCGCACTACGATGTCGCCTTCTCCGCGCCTTGCGCCGCCAACGCGGGGCGCAAGCGCCGCTGCCTCCTCCCAGGCCCGGTCCTGTCAATTTATGGGCCTGGAGCTTGGCCAGAAAGATGGGCCCTTCATTTACGACAACGCGCAAGAATGACGCCGGACGTGAAGACGCAGCTATGAAGCGACGAAGAGAGCGGCCGCGGCGGAAGGGAAATCGACAGACTCTTCCTCACACGCTCCAGTATTTTTGGGCCACATATATGATTTTCTATTGGACCAGAGTATACCAGCTATAGCTTATAGTGTGTACATACCTGGGATTAGGCCCCTTGGCTTCGAGGGCCCTGTGCCAATGCACAGCTCGCACCCCCCCCCCCAGGGCCGGGCCTGCCTCCTCCCGGCCTCCTCCGTGCGCAAGAGGATGCTGCTCGAGCTGCCCCCCTTCGACCCCGCGCCGAACACACCATCGCGAGGTGCCGACCTCGACCATCTCAACCAGGATGGGGATGCCGCCTTCCTCGACGGCGGCGGCGCGGCCCTCACCGGAGCTAACGAGGGAGTGGAGGACGTACGCGGCCGTGTCCACCATGCCGGACTCAGGGTCGGCCATGAGGTCCAGCAGGGGCCGTACGACGCCGGCCTCCACGGCGCGTTGCCGGTTCTCCCCTGCGCGCGCCCGGTCTCGAGGAAGCAAACCAGCAGCGGGACGGCGCTCAAAGCTCTAGTTTGGTTTGGGTGAATTAACGAAACCCTATGTGCTAACTTACCTGCTCTAGTGATCATGAGAATAGAGAAGCACATTCTAAGTGATGGAGCAAATGAAGATCATGTTGATGGTGGTGATGGCCATGGTGATCAAGTGCTCGGATTTGAAAAAGAAGAAAGAGAAAAACAAAAAGCTTAAGGCAAAGGTGAATCTTGATAGGAGTTTTTTGGTTTGGTGGTGGAGACACTTAGCGAGTGTGATCACATTTAGCATAGATAGCCGTACTATTAAGAGGGGTGAAACTTATCGTGAAATACTATTATCAAAGTGCCACTAGATGTTCTAACTCATTGCATATGTATTTAGATTCTAGTGAGTGCTAACACCCTTGAAAATATTTATGAAAATATGCTAACACACATGCACAAGGTGGTACACTTGGTGGTTGGCACATTTAAACACAGGTGGTGAAGTTGGAGATCAAAAGAAGTGAAAACAGGGCGTCGGACCCTAGTTTTCTAGGGCGTCGAACCAGGCTGACCCTGGGTCCGACGGTCCCCTAGCGCGTTTGATCAGACACCGAGAGCAAGGTCTTCGCGTCGGACTGGCCTCTGGCTGGGTCCGACGGCTGACCCTAACGCTCGCGCGGAGAGAAGGCAGCGTCGGACTCCCGCCTAGGTCCAATGGTGGGCGTCGAACTAGAGTTCGACCGGTTTTGTGCTCTCTGGACCTTACTGGACCGCGTTGGACCCTGCCTGTGTGGAGTCCGACGGTGCGTCCGACGGTCTAGGTCCGACCATGGTTGTTCAGCGCGCGACTGCTTGACCATTGGCGGCAATGGTCGACTCGTTTGACTGGGACATGTGGCAGCGCGAGAGTGGACGTGGCTTGGCGTCGAACCGAGCATCGAACGGTCCTATGGCCCCATGCCAGTTAGTCCGATGGTCACTTATGTGACCCAACGACTCTATTTCGAGGGGGGCTCTATTTAAGCCCCATGGCCGGCTCTAGCTCACTCTCTTGGCCATTTGCATTGACATAGCAACATTGTGAGTTTAGCCAAAGCCCTTTCACTCATCTCCATCATTGATTCATTATCTTTGTGAGATTGGGAGTGAATCCAAGTGCATTGCTTGAGTGATTGCATCTAGAGGCACTTAGTGATTGTGTTTCGCTGTGGATTTCATTTGTTTCTCTTGGTGGTTGCCGCCACCTAGACGGCTTGGTGCAGCGAGGATCGTCTAGTGGAGAATGGTGATTGTGTCCGGCTCCGATCATGGTAATTGTGATGGGTTCTTGACCTTTCCCGGCGGAGAGCCAAAAGGTACTCTAATGGATTGCTCGTAGCTTGTGGATCCCTATCTTGTGTTGGTTGTGCGGCACCCGATTGCGGGTTAGACGTGTGATGCATGTTAGCGCGTGAACCTCCAAGTGGGTGAATCGCTACAACGAGAACATAGCTTGCCGGCAAGCAAGTGAACCTCGGGGATAAATTATTGTGTCATCTTGTCCCGAGAATTTCTTGGTATTCATTGTGATTGATTGATTGATCATCACTTGCCACGTCGGTATAACCTCACTACCTCACCCGTGCATTTACTTTTCTAGTGTTGCTAAGCTCTTTAGTGTAATTAGTTTTGAGAGCTAAGCTTGTGTCGGATCTAGTGGTTAGTGAGGCTCTTTAGTTAGTCTTTGAGAGCTCACTAACTTAGTGGTAGTGGCCTAGCATTGTGTGCTCAGAGACTATAGTAACTAGAATTGTGGTAGGTGGCTTGCATTTTTAGTAGGCTAGCGCAAGTATTGCTTCGTCTCATTTTTGTCTAACCACTTTGCTTAGTGTTGTTGTAGAAATTTTTATAGGCTATTCACCCCCTCTAGCCATTAGGACATTTCAGGCGCCTGCGCAGCCCGTGATGTCGTGCTCCTGTAGCAGCTTGACGGCAACGTTCCAGCGCTAGGAAGGCCGGGAATGAGACTCCATGGGTTTGCTCGTCATCTGCCGTTGTCGCCGAACTTGCCTCGGCCATTGCCGACTCAAGCTCACCACGGCCATGGCCAGCGCCTAGCAAGTGCGTGATAGAATGGCGAAAAGAGAAACAGGAGGGTAACTTCACCATATTCCAGATGCAAGGTCATCGTATCCATCTATACACAAATCAAACACAATCCCAACCTGACCTGGCTCACTAGGAACATGGCAATCAAACAAGAGGGGTTGCACCATGGGAGTCTGGCTTTGGCTGGCCACAGCCAGGCTAGCCGGCTGAGCCACCCAGGGACTCCATATCAAACAGGCCCTGATTGCTTCAGTTCACAGCCGGAGCCTTTTTTCGTTCTATAAAATAAAATTTGGGCCCTTTTGAATCTCATAATAAAATCTAATCCGAGTCTTGCGGGCTCCTTTGGATTGCAGGAATTTTATTACCTTTCCTGCGTTTTTGTGTGAAAATGAATTTGGTGTAGTTTGTTTTCGAAATTAGCACCATACGTATGACTCCCAAACAAATGATTCAGACACATCCGTTACGTTCTAGTTCCACTGCAGGACATACTGCTAGCCTTAAACTGCAATTGCCAGTGTCAAACAGCAAGGAATTTGAGCTATTCGGCTGATGATTTCCACGACTAATAAGCCGGTTGATGCTGATCAGTTGTGAAAAAAATACACTGTACCATGGTTGATAAGCAGTTCAAGCGAATATGGTGAGATGAGGCCAATCATGCAATTGCTGTTGAGCAGAGCTTGCCTGCGGGCAATCTACCTTCAAGTATGCATCGGCTGTTACTTTTTTTCTTATTTTTTAGGTGCTGATAACTTCTTCTTCTCTTTTGGAAAAAAGTGTTGATATATAACTTGGTCCCTCTGAAGCACAATCCATGGGACTGCGTGTTATGGACACTACCATTGTACATTTCATTTGTCTTTGTGGCAGTGTATGGTAAACTGGTGATCATATGAGTTATTAACTTCCATGGATGCTCATCCTCGACTTCAAGAGTATTTCATCTTTGCAATATGCTTGTGAATCTGTTGTAATAGTAATATAGTACTCTTTCTTTTCTAAATTATAAGATGTTTTGGTTTGTCTAGATACATTGTTTCCGTTAAATGTAGGCATAGTGTATGTCTAAGTACTTAGCAGAAGCTACTCATTTAGAAAAGTCAAAACATCCTATATTTTAGAACCGAGGGAATATGTATCACACGACGTGTCGTGACTATCCTCTTTATGCCTGTTTCTGTCATTGTGCCGTGGTATACCGTAAAAAGCAGGTCTGGTTACTCTTCAGAGGACGAAGCCAGATATATTCTTTCAATTATCCACAAAATGTGATGCCCCCAGGATCATGAGTAATGTAAATGGATTTGTTGTCAGTTAACTACTGCTTTCTCCTAGCACGCTACTGGTACACATCCGACCAGTTGTTGGGCCTCTGTACAAGTGGCCCGTAGAAGCCCCGCGTAGGCATAAAAGAACTGATGTTTGGTTTTCTTTTTTTTCTTTTTCTTTTTTTGACAAGTGATGTTTGGGGTTGTTTGGATACAAGCCTTAATTAGCCAAGCCAAAATTTGGCCATAGCCAAATCAGGGTATAACCAAACTTTGGTCATATGATGATAAATTGTTGTTTGGTTGGTAGCCAAGCCAAAATTTGTCATGTCCATAAGTATTGTGGTGAAAACAATTGCAAATTAGATATATAATTTTTTATATATGGTAATTAGAAGTTTGTTAATCCATAAATATCGAACTACGTGCAAACTTTGTTTGAGTGACACATCGCCTAAGAATCGGCATCCAGCACGGCCAAACTAGGGCAGCCATTTTTCTCGCCCGTGTGAATGGTGAGTGCGCAAGCTGACGCCGGCCAGTATTTTTGGTGCTGACCAAACTTCGGCCAAGAAACAAATGGCTACAAAATTTATTGGACAGACAAAATATTGGCTTGGCTTGTTTGAGGCAGCAACCAAAAACAATCCCAGTTCTAGCTTGGCACACAATTTTAGTCATGCTTGAACCCATGCTGCAAGCCAGCTCACATAATATTGTAGCACCAACAGAGCAAACAACAGCATCCGCATTTTTCCACAACCGAACAAGCCCATGCTTCTTCATAAGAGAAAAGAAATGACCAAAGCTAGAACCTTTTGTATTATTTGAATGTTAAATGTGCATCATGCAGGCGGAAGGCGGTGACAACCCAGTTATAAAAGGACGAGGAGAGCAGATTAATTATACGGGTTTGACAACCCAGCAAGTTTTATTCCATATCTACCAAGGAGGTACCTATACGGCTATACTCAAGGACACAACAAGGGGGCCGACCGGGACAATTCCCATATATTTTTTAACTTTGATGTATAGTTTTCCTTTGTTTTATATTAAGAAAGATATGATCTTGTCATATATTTATGTATTTGTCTTATAGACAATAAAATCACACAAAACACAATTAGAATAAAATACCCTCAAGTATGCATTGCCTGTTATTCTTCCCTTATTTTTTAAGATAATTTTAGGCAACATTCTTATACTACCAATTAGTCCAAGTAAATTGTCATTTTTATGATTTGTTATTTGTCTTTGTGTCATAACATATCAAATTTTTATCCTTACGTGACTATAGAAAAAATTATAAATTGTTAAATTGTCTTTGTGCCAACACATACAAGATTTTTGTCAGGTTTGTGGTTTTGTCTAACGGTTTTTTTATTTCGAAACCAAAAATTACAGATTGTGTTGCAACAAACTAAAACTATAATTTTAATATAAAATATAAGCAATAACCGTCGTCTAAAAGAAGACTAAAATTTAGGCAACTGAAATTTAGCAGATCCTTTTTTTTTAAGTGTTGATAACTTTATTTAAGAAAAAGAGTGTTGATATATAACTTCGTCTCTCTCGGACTCAGTGACACAATCCAAGGGACTGCATGTTATGAACAGGCCATTGCCATTTTAGTTGTCTTGTGACAGTGTATGGTAAATTGGTGATCATATGAGTTAACTTTTATGGATGCTCACCCTCAAATTCAAGAGTATTTCATCTTTGCAATATGCTTGAGATTTGCGAATCTGTTGTAATAGTATGTACCACATGACGTCTAGTGACTATCCTCTTGTATGCTCGTTTCTATCGTTGCGCCATGATATATCTGATTCCTCTCCTTAGAGGACAAAACCAGATGTTCTCTCCTATCTTAAAAAATGTGACGCCTAAGGATCATGAGTAATGTAAGTGGATTTGTTTTTTTTTAGCAAAATGTAAGTGGATTTGTTGGAAGTTAACTATTGATTTGGAGAGATAATTATCGGTGTCTGGTCATTTCATAATGGGCTGCTGCTACTTTGTACGTACATTTTTTTTTAGCAAATGCTACTTTGTACATGGGCTGTTCAATTTTCTCCTAGTGGGATACTGCGACACAGCCGGCCGGTTGTTGGGCCTATATACAAGTGGCCCATAGATGCCTTGCGTATTTGGGCCTCTGTACAGGATGGCATGCCGGACGTAATAATTTAAGAATTTTTTTTACGTCAATAATAATTTAAGAATTGTTTTGTTCTAGCTCGGCAAAAGAACGTCACGTCTTACCTCTTACGGTTTGTATGGTTCAAATTTTTTTTTTGAGCAAAATATGGTTCAATTGTAAGCTGTTAAAAAGCTAAGTTATACGGGCTCGAGCTCGACAGCCCGGTATCCTTTTCCCGTCTATCTATGCCAAGTAAGCTGGTATCTATACAGGATAGAATACGCTGGCTGTACGATGAGCACCGACCTCTTTATTTTCATTCTTGTTTTACTCTAGTGTAATTGTAGGCTTGTAGCCCGCCAGATGAGGTCAAACGAGTCAACTGTGCGTTCAAAATCAAACGGACACTGAATACTCCGTGCTATATAGTCCTTTTACCTACCTGTAATTTATCTGTTCCAAAATCCAGGGATTAACTAGTTCATTAGCAACTAACCCTAGGTCCCCCCTCCATTTTAACACTGGGCACCTGCCATCTGCTGTGCCGGTCACGGACCACCTGACCTGACTCTGTTCAAAAACTTCAGCAGTTGTAATTTTGTTCCGAGTCAAAATTTTCTACCATCGATCAATACTTTTAAAAAAAAAAAACATATATCAACATTTTTTTTACAACAACATCAAATTGGTTTGAACACCAATACACCATGAGATCGAAGAACGGGAGACTACCAGGCCTACCACAGCTTTTCCCATGACGCCACTCGCCAATCAAAACATGAGATGAGAGGGCTGCGTTCGCCTTTCCTGTAATTATTTCACCGAAAAACACTGTCTGTCGTACTCCAGTCAGTGTACAGTCTACTCCTACACTACAAGCAGCAGGAGATTCTTGGTACTAGAAGGCAGAAGCAGACCATGCCTGCTCCTCTGATTACAGCTACGCATGGTACGCACGCAGCAGGCTCAGTTTACCTGCCTCACTGTCACTGCTCACTTGCATACAGTAATAAGTCATCAGCACAAAACAAGCTACAGGTATTAATTAGCCCATAGCATCAGTAGTCCAACACCCAACCAACAAGAGCATCAGTAGTAGGAGTAAATTATACAGCAGCAGCAAGCTGCACCCTTGGCATTACAAAACAAACAGATTATTACATTGTGGAGAGGAGAGCAAACGGAGGCCAGGGCCAGGCCAGCCAGCGCACATGAGCTGTGACTGTGAGTTGGGTGCGTATTCGCAGCAAAGATTCCAATACAAATGCCAAAGGCGCCAGCAGCAAAACATCCTCCGTAATCACAAAGCTGTGTTCTGTTTTGCCTTCTTCCTGAAAAACACACAAAACCACATACAGCTCATACAGTCATACACAAAACCTTCCTTCTCCCTAGTTCATCATGGAACAGAACAACCTGTGAAGAAAGATACAATGGCAACACTCCCATGTCCCTGTGGTAAGATCAAGAACAAGCTCCAGAGATGAGATCACAGACTACTGTCTATATGCAGATGCACAGTACAGCTAGCCGTTCGCTTGGCTTTGCACAGTACTCCCATGGAACGGAGACTACTGGTGGCCCCGTTCGCTTCGCTGAAAAAATAAACCAAAACACTTGATTTGTTGTGATAGAAAAATACTGTTTCGGCTAAAAAAATAAGCTGAAAAAGACGGATTATAAGAGATACGAAGAGGGCCTATAATACAAAGTACAAACCATTCTGGCTGGCATACTTGGCCTCACCTGGCCAGCACCTTGTAGGATCATGCAGCAGATACCACTCACGTGTGCGCAGGTCTAGCTGACTCGGGCTCACTAGATGCATACACATGCTTGTGAACGCAGCGAGTGCTATTAATTTAGTAGTACTCCCATTATCAAAAAAAAAAAAGTAGTACTGCTCCTCAACTCAAGGTTGCTTCACATTTCAGCACTGCACTGCACCACGTTACCTTGAACAAAGGAACCGGGCTTTGGGACACATCATAACATGGGTACCTAATTCCAAGTGGCAACCACATTCCCAGCACTGATTCCTAAACTACAAGTGCACATCATGTGTCTGTGAGTCTGTCCAGTTCACTTCACTCATGATCCCATGATTCCCAGCATGAAATGAAACCCAAAAAAGAACACTGCGTGCTCAAAAAAAGTGGGTGGCCTAGCTGGAGCTCTGGCCACCTCTCCTTCCTAATATTGATATTCATCACACATTGTTCATGCTCTCTCATATGCAGTTTTGTTTCTGTTTGCCCAGATCTCATATTGGTGTCACAGATTGTTCATGGTATCTGCTCACACAATCTTTTTTTTTTTTTGCTTTTGATTGGACAGCTCTTGTACTGACATCACAGATTGTTCATGCCCTCTCATTGTACACACTTCCAAGTTGCAACTAGTCTACACTTTCAGAGAATCAGATCATGCATGTTAAATTACCAGGTACAAGCAAAGGAAACAGAATGGAACTCCATAGGTAAGACTCCTCTTCCATGATTCAAAATATGGGCAAGGCCCATGAAAAATAATAAACACAGAAAACCTGTAACAAGTTCAAAACGAACTCAATGTACAAATGCATGCATCTTGTTTTCTTCGTTGACCGTCTAGGTCCCCCACTGACAACTCTTCTACCTAATAAAACTTATAATATTTCAAACCAACTTGGACAGCACCCAGGCCAGAACCCTACCAGAGAAAAAGGTAAGCTTTGGAACTTTTCTAATGGAGCATTCTTGAATCCTTCTGTTCAGCTCATATTTATTCTGCACACTGCTCATACTTGCATATTTTCTTCATTTAACATCTAGGCCCACATTAACAACTCTACATGAAACTTAGGATATTCATAACTAGGCAATTGACAATGCCAGAACACTAGCAGAGAAAAAACTTCAGAATTGGAAATCTGCCTTCAAGGAAGAGATTGGGTTGGTTTGCATCAAAGCCAAGCAGAAAATCAGGGATGCCCTTACTAGTTGGTGTGAGAATTTCACATAATGTATTTCCTTTTTCTGCTTTTTGGCTCCGAGAGCCTTGTAACCTGTACATATTGTACCCTTCTTCATATAATGAAAATACAAAAAAATAGGTAGGGAGCTTCCCTGCTGACCTTTCAAAAAAAAAACTTCAGAATTTTTCTAACCTTTACATTAACCAAACCTTCTTGAATATTCGTCATGAATCCCTCTGTTAATTCAAATTTATTTTGCGACTGCTATGACCGACATTAACATCTTCTTGTTCTTTTCATTTCAATCAGTGAAAATTGCAATTTGACAAAGCTTGGCATTAACAAGATCTACAATTGATATTGCTGTCAGGTCATAAAAGATGTACACTTAGAGCTTAAGTTATTTCCCAGACAACAATCACAGCGGATGTAAAATAAATGGACACAAATCTAGATGATCACAATCAGACTAATTACCACAACACCAGATAAGTAAACATGTGCAGCACTACATCATCTCAGCAGCTGTCTAAACATGAAACAGAGAAGAAAAAGAAATGAAATCGAATCGAAGCTGGATGAATGAATCTCTCCAACACAGCATGAATCCGCCTGACTCATGCTGTGAGGACGCAATGTGCAATGAATGTTACCTAAGCTTTATTGCCAAGCCCATTTTCTATTGAATACAGATACCCCAAAAGAATAACTGAGGATTCCAAGTCTGATACGACAAAGATTTCCCCTCCACCACCTGCTTGCTTGGAGATGAAAGGAACTCCTCACATATGAACATGGCAACTATGAACATGACCAATAGCCATTGCTTGCAGTACAAAACTTAAGCTTCCGAACAAACCCATCCAAATAATGTGCTGAACCCTCATGGAGCAGAACCATGGCCCTGAAATTAGCGGCTAGGGTTGCCCTCTGCTGATATGGAAAATTGTATGCGTCAAGCAACCAATGGACAATCCTGTCTCCAGCCATCACCATCAAGTCTTCATGTTAGTAGAACTATGCAGAAGACCCAAAAACTCCACTATGCAGTGTAATCATTCTCAATCACCGGCTGTGTCCGTGTCCCCAATGCCACCGGTGCTTGCGTCCGCCCAACCTGCGCCATCCGCAATGTCTCTCCAACCTCCGCATTCCTTTCCATCACCTGAAGCTTCTTATCCCTTTTATACCTCACCAAACACAGCAGAAGCGCAGCCAGGAGCCCCAATGCTATGGCAGCCCCAACCACACTGCCGGCGATCTTCCACGCCTTTGAGCTTCCCTTCTTATTTCCTCCCGCGGTCGGAATCGACGGGGCAATCGCGCCAGGTGGAGGTGGAGCAGGAGCAATCCCACTGGAGTTCACCACTATCGACACATGCCCTTGGCGATACATCGAGCACACATCGGTTGCCACCAGGTCCCCGAACTGTGGCACGCCATCCAAATCGAACACCACGCACCTCGGCGCTGCGCGGCCTGCGGGCACCGTCCTGACATTGCCGCCGAAGTTCACCGAAATCGGACCGCCCGAAGCAACGACGTTAAGCTCCTGCAGCCCCACGGCGGACAGGTTGGCGGCGTCATAGACCAGCAGGCCGAGCACCGGCGCCAGGTAGGTGTACCCGGGGAGCGGGTAGTAGTAGTCGGACCGGTTGCCGAGGTCGTGGTACACGAGCACCACCCGCTCGACGTACGGCTGCACGACGATGCCCGTGGGCACGCCGAACTGGAAGTAGCCCGCGAAGCCCTTCCGGCGGAGGCTGCCGCTGCGCAGGCGCACCGCGGAGACGGCAATGCCCGTGAGGTTGCCCGGGAGCGTGGCGTTGTAGACAATGCCGGTGCGCGGGCGCGCAAAGGCCCGGTACGCGTAGTCCTGCAGCGCCGCGTCGAGGATCCTGGCCGGCGACGGCGGCCGCGACTGCGCCGCCGCGGGTGAGGTGGCGGCGGCGGCGGCGAGGAGCACCAGCAGCAGCTGGAGGAGGCATGCGCGGATCGAGAAGCCCATAGCAGTGGGGGCTCTGGGGTCAGAGCTGAGCAGCCGCCGGCGCGAAGTGAAGTCAGGACGACTTCGTCATCTCTGGCCACTACTAGGATTAGCACGCGCAGAAGATTCGTCTTCTCCTGCTCTTAATTGGGGGCAAACAAGGACGGGATTTGGAGTGGCGGAGGCTGGGATCCTCTGCACGGACGCGCATTTACGCCCGGCAGGGACGACGCCCCGGACCGGCCGGCCCAAGAAAGCAGCCGGCTTTAGCAGAGAGAGAGCGGCAATGGCGTGGACGCAAGCGAGGAGGACAGGTGGATAGGACGGGCGGACGGACAGGGCAGAGTCCTATTCCTACAAGAAGTGGATGGCGGCAGCGGCGGCGGCGGCGAATCGGGAAGAAAGAAGCAACGCGACCCAGATGGAACGGACAGAGGAATTGGGAGGAGAAGAAGAGGATGCGATGCGATTACTCAATCCTGGCGGAATCCGGGTGGAGGGAGCGGACGCCACGGAAATCCTGGGAGGGATTAAAGCGCGCGCCCCACGCCCCCACGAGTATGATTGCGACGCGGGCGAGAGTGAGAGAGCGGAGAGGAGGAGGGGTTTGGTTGGGGATTGAAGAAGGCAGAGAGATTGCCGCAGGACGGCAGGAGAGAGAAGGCAGGCAGGGGACGACGACGAGGGCGGTAATGGTAATACCACCTTCTCTCAGGGGCTTAACTGCAAAACGAATTTTCCCCACCGGTGGGCTCACAGTTGGCACGGGAGGTGGAGTTACCGAATTGCCCCTGGGTGGCTGGTCCGCTCGGAGGCTGCCGTTCGTCGCTTTTTGGCTTTTCCACACATGTCCCTTTCCTAACGTTTGGATTCTTCCCGGGGGCCTTTTTGAAAGTGAAGCTTTCTCTCTCTGACTGAGGTGTGTTAGCTGAGTGTCTGAGTGGGGAGTGAGATCGAGTGCTTGGCCTAGTGACTGACGTGTGGGTCCATGTACGTGGCAGCTCCTCAACGGGCCAGACGACATGCGATGCGACAAGCTTGCCAGGAGAGGATGTGTCTTTTCCCTGTCGAGTGGGGCCACGCAACTGTGGCCCAACGGCCAGTGAGCACTCATGAGTCATGACTATTTGGTGGCTTCGCTTTCCTAACGTATGGACAAAATAGGGCTAGCAACAATGTGGGGTTTCTCCTCCAAAGGAAACTTGCTAATAAAACTTTCAGCTGGATTTTTTCAGCTTATTTAGTAACCTTGTAGTTTTTGTTTGTCACTCTAATGACTTCCATGTCTACTCTCTTTACAAAGGGTCATTTTAGTTGGTGCGCATACATGATCCGGCCTATCGGGAGGCGACAAAAGATCTCCCTTCCCTAAATTGGTTGTTGAATATTCACGTAATGTACTATGGGTTATGTGTTGTAAATAGAATCGCTAACAAATGATAATTCGGTGCTTCTCGGACGTTAAGGAATCTGATAAAATCCTTGTGACGTTTTTATCCATTTATCTACATATAATTTCTTTTTGCCAACCTAATTTAATCTACATGTTTATCTCACTCTTAGGGCCTGTTTGGGAAGGCTTCTCCAGCACGGCTCCGGTGTCAGAGCTGGAACCCCCACTATTTTCGGGCTCCTACTCCTCTGGTTGGGAGCTAAAGTGGTCCTCGCTCGCGTGGTGTTTGGTGCGGCTCCGCGCCAGAGCCCGTGGAGGAGTCGGTGTTGGAGCCGCACCAAACAAGCCCTTATAGTCTTATATCAATCCTCACAAACCTCACTAGTTCTTTGTTTGCCAGTCTAATAACTTCCACATTCAGTCTTTGTACAAAAGAGGCATTTTAGTTAGTGTGCATAACTACTTGCTGACTACTCTTTATTAGAATGGAAGGCGCCGTTCGGCTGAAAAACCAACCGGAATTCACTGTAGCTGGCTGAAATTCACTGTTCACGCTTTCACAGATTCATCCAGATTCCTCCAAGCGAACAGGGCCGAAATTGATAACTAACTGCAATCCGACATTTCCCTGGCCGAGAAGGAAATACTAAAGTCCCTTTTTTTAGAACAAAAATACTAAAATCCCTCTGAGTTTTTTCAGATTCATTCGTCTACCTGTACAATTTCTTTTTGCCAACTTAATTTAATTTATGCATACATCTTGCTCCTATATGAATCCTCATAACCACGCTGCCATTTGATCCCACTAACACATGACAAGTGCTTTGTGCTGATTCTGGTGCCAAGCAATGCTATATTTCCGCTTTTCTAGAGAGGTCGTAAAATTAAATGTGTTGTCGAGCATTTTATATTTTCATTAAAATCGTAACACCGTTCCTTAAGTTGATTTTGGCCATACACTCATATTGTCACTACATTACAAAAATATTGGCTCTCAAATTCAATGTAGGAGAAATCATCAAGAGGACTATACTTAGTGGTGATTACACGATTCTTGGTATATGGATAGTAAATCAATGGGAAATTGTGTTCTTACCCTTGTTCAGAACTCCAATTATGATTTTGCCCCTGTTTTTTTAACTTTGTGTTTTTACCCCTGTTATTTTGAAATGAACTGTCTGTTTGCCCCTGCTTTGGATGTCCGTCAAATGGACAGGGAATAAATGAATTAAAAGAATTCCAAAGCAGAAAAGGATAGTAGAAATGACTATACTGCCCCTGACTCTTCCTCATCTAGAACAGCACTCATTGGTAGCGGGCGGCATCGAGAGCGGGCGGCTCCATCGGCGGCGGCGCATCTGGCTTAGGGCACGCGGTGAGGCGGTTGTTGTGGGGCGCGGGGGCGCACGCGCGAGGGGCGGACGCGGCTCTGCTTCGTGCATGGTGTGGCGGCAGTTCCAGGGCGCGGGGGTGACCGCGGCTCTGGTTGTTCGCACGCCGGGTAGCAGCGATGCCCGACCGTGGGTCTCGTCCGGCGCCTAGTCACAGGTCCCTACGGCGCCCGCCCGCCCGCCGTTCTTCCCTTTCGAGCAAGGCTCAGGAGCCCCCGCCGTGCAAGGACGAGGCGTAGCAGCCCAATGCGTCGGCGACGGTGAATGCGTCCACGGCAGGGGACTGCCCTTCGGCTTACATATGGCCAACGGGCTGGCCTGTGCCAGCACGGCCCGATAGCCAATGGGCTAGCATGGCACGCCGTGCCTCACGGGCCGTGCCTCATAGGCCCACGGGCCTGGCCTTCGGCCCAGGCATGGCCCTATGGGCCGATTTCTGTGCCGAGCCGGCCCACGAAGCACGGCCAGAATCACGGGCCGTGCCAGCCCGCGGCCTATTACCCTTTGCATTCACAATTTCACAAACAGATAACAGTTCATAGTTTCATAATTCATACATTCACAGTTCACATCAATACATCATCATAGTTTCTTACATTCACAAAATCAAAGTCCAAAACTTGTCCGATACAGTCACATTTTCATACATTCACAGAATCGAAGTCGAAATATCCGATACATTTACAGATCACAATTTCATACATTCACTGATTCATAGAATCAAAGTCCAAAGCCGACAGACAACATAAATAACCAAAATGAGCTGTTTAGTGCAATGCTGCCTCATTAAAAACCTTTCTAGGTAAAACTCACCCTTGTAAGAAACCCTAGAAAGGAAAAAAGAGTGCAGCTAGCTCTTAATTAACCATTGTTCAAGTGATAGACAAGTCTTTCACAGTCACTGAGTCACACACACCCTTTCACAGTCACAGATCACACACACACTCAGGAGGCAACTCTCAACCTTAGTACCTCACTAAGTACCAGGAGCACCACCAGCAGGTCCATCTTCATCAAGGTACAAGTTCTGGAATGAGTCTTCAAGTTCTTGGATGTCAACAGCATGTTGTTCCCTTTTTTCTCCTAACTCCCAGTCCTTTAAGCAGGTCAGCATCTCCACAGTCTCTGGTGACAAGCGCCGTCGCCGTTCCTCAATTATCCTACCTGTCAAACTGAAACAAGACTTCGAAGAGACAGTAGATACAGGAACTGATAGGATGTCTCTAGCCATTATAGATAGGATTGGAAAGGTTATCTTGTGTCCCTGTCGCCGTCGCCAACGGCGCCGGCTCCGCCCCTCCACCACTGTCGCCACCATCCAGATCGATTGGAGCAGAGCCGCTACCGACATCGATACCCAACAACGCAGCAGCGTCGTCACGGATGTTGTCGTTGTCCTCTAGGAGCAGCCCTACCGCGATCATGTCATCGTTGCCAGTGAGTGGATAGACGACATCATCGTCATCCGCCATGGCAACCTTGACCGTGGACGACTTATCTCCAGCACCGTTCCTCAACGGTGCGCGCGGCCGCCATGCCCGATCTATGCCACAGGAAGAGGACAATGAGGCATCAGCAACCGACCTACACGGAGGAGAAAACATAGTCAGAGAGATAGAGCCGTAGAGGTACAGATCCAGAGTCAGTGGAAGAGACACAAGAAGTGGAGAAGGCAGATCTAGGGTTAGGGTTAGGGTTAGGGTTAGGATTAGCGGAGTGCCTGCGCAACTGGAGCCTGGTGCCGGAGATGACGAGGGCCACCCATAGGAGAGAGACCGATTAGAAACGATGGCGAACGGCGGAGGAGGGACGGACGGGAACACGGTCATGAACTCACATAGTTCACCGAGAGCGAGAGAAGAGAGAGGGAGAAGGGAGGAGAGGCGGATCGTGGTCACCAGAGTTGGAGGCGATGGACGAGATTAGTAGATCATGAGAGAGAGCTCAGATTCACCAGATCGTGGATGCTGTCGATGCGGGTGAGAGAGGGAGCAGAGATTGCGCCGCGGTGAGCCGGCGAGCGAGTGAGGATTAGGGTTAGGGTTGGGAGTGGACTACGGAGCCGGCCACCGGCGAGGCCGAGGCGACTGGGTGAGTGGGGCTCGGCTACGCCGTGGCGAGCGAGTGGGGAATTGGGGATTAGGGTTAGGGTTTGGAGCGAAGAGCGGAGTGGACGAGGAGGCGAGGCGATTGCTGACTGCGGAGCAGGAGAGGAGGGAGAGTGGAGAGGTGAGGACTGAGGAGGCGAGGCGATAGGGGAACTGGGGAGCCGCTTATATGCGGGGGCAGGGTGCGGCGCAGGGCGAGGGGGCGCTGGTAGGCCAGGCCATCACTAGGTCGGCTGCTCTGTAGAAGGCCGTGCCGTGCTGGCCCACGTGTCTGGGGTCAGGCCTAGGCATGGCTTGCTGCTCCGGGCCATGCCAACCCTAGCCCGCTAGCCTCCATGCCGGGTCGTGCTTGGGCCGGGCCAAAAAAACGGGCCTTAGGTCGGGCCGACAGGCTCGGGCTGCATGGCCAACTATGCTAGTCCTGCTTCCGCCATGGTGGTGGCGTCCTCGCCGTCTGGGAAGCTACCGGGCGCCGAGGCGGCAGGCGGTGGCGGCAAGGGGAAGATGAGCCATGCCATCATGGTGGCAATTGCGAAAGGAGCAGCGACGGCGGAGGTGGAGCGGCACAGGTCCACGTAGCCCGGGCGTGCTGTGGACTTGCGCGCTCGCGCACGGTGGTGGTAGAGGAAGCGGCCACGGTGGCACGGAGGAGCAAGGCGAGGCAAACGGCATGGGGGGAACAGCAGGAGCTGGGGCCAGGGCTCCAGCACGGAACCAAGGGAGCCTCGCGCGCGGGGAAGAGCCGGCATCGGCGGAGGCAGCAGTGGCGAAGCGTTGTGGCTCGGTACGGCGAGCGTGGCCACAGCGAGGTGTGGCACACTCGCGCGCGGTGCATGGTGCTCGATGGAGGCAAGGCGGAGCTGTGTGCGGCGGTGGCGCTGGGGACGCAGCGGGGGCTGGGGCGCTGGGCAATGGAGGTGAAGCTGCGATGGGAGCAGAAGGCGCAGTGATGGTGGCCCAGCAACGGCGCTCCCGGGGCGCATAGCGGGACGGCGCATGGGGCAACGACGGCTCCGGAGGGGCAGCGTCATGGGCTTCGGTCCAGCGCATCCGCAGGGGCAGGGTGACGGCAGGCGTGAGATGCTACGATGGCGGGCGCGGCCATGGCGATTTTCTACAGAGCAGCGGGCATGGTGTGCGCCAACGACCGAGGCAGCAGCTCGGGCGGCTACGCAGCGACAGAGGAGCAAGGAGGGAGTCGTGCGCGGGCGCCATCAAGGTGCGGCGCGCAGAGGCAGCGAGGACGTATCGGGGTTGGCGTCACGAGGAGCAGGTCAAGGCGACGTAGCCACGGCAAGCAGCAGCCAGAGAGGGAGAACAGGGCGAGGACGAGCGGAGAGCACGCGAGAGTGTGTGAGCAGGGCGAGAGCAGCTCAGCGTCCTCAAGAAGAGAGGAAGGGCAGTAGCATGTGCGGCTGTGGGACAGGAGCAGCAGCCTACTGGAGCCACGGCAGCAGGGCAGGTGCCGGTTCCTCACTGGGACAGGAGCAGCAGCCTATTTGAGGATAAATTAATTTGAAATCATTGTAAATTGTGACAAATATATTTGGTAAAATATAACCAATTTTTGTTAAAATACAATATAAATGTCTTATTCCTAACCAGGGGTAAAATCACAAACAACCATAAAAACTAGGGGCAAAATCACATGGGCATAGTTGTCATTTGTATAAAAGTTAACATCGTTAGGTGAGGATGACGTAATAGGAGCAAAATAGTGCTTCGTTTTGAAAACGCAGGGGCAAATTCACAAAGTTAAAAAAACAGGGGCAAAATCACAATTTTGAAACAAAACAAGGGTACAAATGTAAGAATCCCTAAAATCAAACGGGGCAATATATATACGCACAACAGCAACATGCCATTTATCAATCTAACACATATATTCTTCTTGTTCATACTAGATGAGTGCCCGTGCGTTGTAACGGGTGCAACATAAATTGAATGAGATGTTTGTTAGCCAAGTCAAAATCAAGAATATATCAATTCAATTTTTCACGTGTATTATACCGTGATAATGTCTAGAAACACATTCATTATCGTAATGAATCTGAAATAAAAGCTAGGTTTGGAGCTTGTTGTCTGAAAGTTACGACAAACATAAGTTACTTCAAAGGCTGAAAATTTATTACTAGATATCGAATTGAATTTATCCATGCTCTGCCTTGCCAAAACATGTATACTCGGACTTACAATATCCTAGCTCGCATGAGACATGACAATAATTCATTTTTTAGGAAAAAAAGTATTTGTTGTCAACACGCGACGCAAAGGACGACGAAAGAGATTTGGATCACGATCATGATCATTGCGTGGTGATATTCCAATAAATTCCTTTCTCTTCCCATAATTCTTTTTCCGTTTTATTCCATTTTATTTACTTTCCTTCTAGTGTTTCCATGCGATGATTATTTGCCTACCGGTGATTCCATGAGTTTTATTCTATTTTATTTACTTGCCTTCCAGTGTCTCCATAAGGTGATTATTTGCCTGCCGGATATGGATCGCATGAGATGCGGTAATTATTTGTCTGCCGGATATAGATCGTATGAGTGTTTTGGTTCTACCGGGTAGTATGTTTTAGTTGTAGAGATTTCAATATCTTTCCCAACAAAAGCCTCCTGTCACAATAAGTGACATTTTTGTTGTTTATTTGACCTCTACCATACGAAACTTCGACTACAAATTAGTGTTTACGTGTTATTAGTTTTGATGTTTGGCAATGGCACAAATAGACATGCGCTAAAAAACAAAAGTATACATCACTATATTTTATAGATAATAAATATATAAAAATAGTATAGTTGAAGTTTGAAATCGTTGAGTTTACACAATCTCAAACGTCACATATTTGTGGTCGTTGGGGAGGAAGTAATGGACAGTGCAATATTTCCAAAGAAATATGAATGGTCCTTCACCTGGTCAATTATTGCTATTTTAAATAGCAAATCATTGTGCCTTAATTAACAAGCGCTAGCAATTCTACTCCTTTTCGGACAAAACAAGAGCAAATTCAGCGATAGCGACAGTCCAATAAAGGAGATGGTCATACATGACACCAAAAGGCAAAACACCTACCACGTACCTTTTTTCTTTGCTTAATATATGCAGAATCTTGTATGTATGCAAATAATTAGTAGAAAAAGAATACAAGCATATCTTCCACACGTCAGTGACTTGAACATGAGTGGACATAGGTTCCATGTATCACACAACAAAACGGAGCTACGCTCGGTTCACACCTACAATATATTATTAAATGTTTTAAAAAAAACATCATCATCCTCAAATATACGTGAAATGTCAAATGTATTGATAAAAAAATTAATACTTTAAACACATATACTTTGTCTAGTTACCATTTAGATTTTTGGAATTTTGATCGTATCAAATTGTAATATTCCCTTAAAAAAAGAAAGAAAAGGGAATATGTATTAGTTAGGTTAAAAACAAGCAAAACAAAATTACTCTGATCTATGCATGGTAATGGTAAAGGCAGCAACTGTCTTTTCTCTTTGCATCTACTATATATCTACAAAAAGCTGTAACAACGGTAGGGGCACTAAGCAGCGGCGGATTCGGGAAAAAAAATTGGGAGGGGGGTGAACAAAAGTACGACAGCAACATATCTCTAACTGCTCGATCTTAAGTCATACCTCTGACTACTGCTCGATCTTAAGTCTCAGTCCCACCTACACGATAGAACTTTACATAAAAATTCACGGGAGCTCCACTGCTTACAAAAAGGTAGGTAGATCGATCGAGAAGAACCAGAAAATTTAATCCAGATCGTTGCATGCATGCATGTCATCCAGTACTGGTCCTACTCCTGTATGTTTGATCGTGGCATTATTACTGCGCTCATCGATAGCGTGTCATACATAACATGCATGATATTCCGCAGTGGATCCATCGATCGATCGATCGGATGTGTGTTGTTTGTCTTTGTTGGCCACGACAGCATGCATGCACACTGGAAATGGCAAAGGGGATCGGAATCGGAATCGTTGCTACAGTTAGCAGCACTTCTTCAAGCTCCAGGCAGCCACGTCAGGCGTTTGATTTCGAATGTCTGAGATTGGATGTGCTTCTTGTCTGATATCGACTTTCAAAGAAGGCTGCAAACCAAACACCCCTCAGCCCTTGTTTAGTTGCTACCCAATTTCCAAAAAGTTGCTATAGTACCTGTCACATCGAATGTTTACGGTCCATGCATGGAGCATTAAATGTAGATGAAAAGAAAAACTAATTGCACAGTTTGGTGGGAAATTGCGAGACAAACGTTTTAAGCATAATTAGTCAATGTTTGGACACTATTTGCCAAATAAAAACGAAAGTGCTACGGTAAACTCAAAATCCAAATTTCGCGAACTAAACGAGGGCTCACTGTCCTCGGCCGGCGACAGCCCCTCGCTAGCCGTGCCATCACCTGCCGACTACTTCCCCTGCTTCTTCCCCACTCTTCCCTGATGAACACATCACCTTCTACCTATAAGTCTATAACTACTAATCAAGTTAAGTTCACTTCCTACATGTTTTTAAGGAATAGAGTGTGATATAGTAAAATTCCTTGTAAACATATATGCTAACCATATATTTCATTGTAATTAAATACTCCTTCCATTTTGGTTTTCTAGTTATATATATATATATATATATATATATATATATATATATATATATATATATATATATATATATATATATATATATATATATATATATATATAGTATATTCAGTAGTCAGCTATAAAATAAGTTATTCTATAGCCACCTCTATTTATGATAATTTTATATACTAATTTACGATAATGTCAATACATATTTATGATAGTTGGGTTACTATAACACATGGGATATTTACCATAACGTTATAGTAAACCACTTAGTAAGGAGTTACTATAATCTTGTAAATTAACATAGTAATTATCGTAACTCAAAGTGGCTACAGAATAAGTTATTTTGTAGCCAGCTACAGGATAGTAGTTATATATATATATATATATATATATATATATATATATATATATATATATATATATATATATATATATATATATATATATATATATATATATATATATATATATATATATATATATATATAAGTCTTGCTATACAATTAAATGTGTGTGTATGTTATGTCAAAATTCATGTACAATATCTATAATTTAAAAGGATGTACTAATACGCGCGCATATGCAGGTGATGCAACGGCCATGTACACGTAGTAATTGACCGGCGACGACCACCGTACCAGAGCGCATATGCAGGTGATGCAACGGCCATGTACACGTAGTAATTGACGCGCGCATATGCAGGTCCGCTGGCATGCATGGCTTGCAACGGCAATTAAAGATATGAAGGCACGCCGAATCGGCGGCCTCTCAGGTGTCCACGTATGCTTTTTTTATTTGGTGCGTTAGATAGAGATTCCACGGCACAGATGAGGCGTGTCAGAACCGGCCTTTCTCCCTGCATGGACGCATTTAATGAAGCAGGCCTTCCCTGATGATTGTACGTGACATGTACGATAACGCGGAGCAGGGAAGATGAATTCTCGACATGGCCGATGCCTAATTAGGTACGACGGTCGACACGCATGCCAGTACGATTCACCGACCATGCACTTACACATGCATCCATCGTTTTGTTTCGTTCTTTCCACGTTCCAGTCCCGGGAATCCCGTCCCCAATCCTCGCCATCCGGTGCCTTTTGTATTCTTCACGCTACGGACTTCCCCGGCTGCAACGCCGACAGCGGCTCTGCCCCCACGCCACCGGCGTCACTGCCCCCTCCCCTCCTTCCGGTGCTGGCGCCGACGAGGGCCCCCTGCATCCGGCGGCGGCCACCCTCCCCGTCCCTCCCTCCGGTGATGAGGAGGATCCGTGCAAGGGCGCCGTGGATTGATCCTCTTCGAGCTCCGGCCTTCATCCTCCACCCCATCGATGGCGTCAGTAGCCCTCACGCTGCCGGTGGCGTCTCTGCGTCTGCGTGCCGTGGTTGGTGGCGGCACTGACGGGCGGATCCTCCGGCTTCCCCCGTAGGAGGCCGGACGCATCGGCGGCGGGTGGCCAGCGCTCCGAGGCTGCTCCTCCTCTTCTGCGATGGCGTGCCCAGGACCGCGCGCTCGGCGTTCCCTGGTGGCGTGGTCTCCTCCGGCGGCGGTGTCATCGAATCGCGTTCTCAACCAGGACGGCAGGTGGTTATCCGTCTGGGGCTGAAGCCCGACGGGCGAGGGCAGTCGTCCGGCGGCGGCCAGGTCGCCAGACTGGTGGAGGCTGGAGTGGCCGAGGGGCGGCGGCAGCCAGCAGCCAGGACATCGGGCGGCCAGCGGGCAGGGGCAGCGGACTGCAGCCAGCACAGCAAAGGTGAGGCTTCACTGATTCAGGAACGTGAATTTGTGTGACGTGATGTCTGATTCATAGCATTATTATTGCTATTTGCTATTGATTTTTAGTTGGTAGCGTCCATATATTTTTCCCATAGATTTCTTTTGGTTTGCAAAAATGTAGAACAAAACAGTTTATTTGTGAATTTAAAACAAAATGTAGTTATTTTGTAATTTCCCTAATTCGTTTGTTTCATGTCAATCTCAGAGTTGAACAATTTGTGTCAGTAATTATCAGCAAAATACCACTATGAACTATATTTTGGACATTTGCATTGAACCTGTTCTTTTAGTAGGAAATAGCCTAGCATGGGGAAGAGGCAGAGGAAGACTCCAGGGTGCGCGGCGTCACGGGGCCTTCCAAAGTCCAAGCGGATCGATGAGCTAGCGGCAATGTCTGATTCCGACGACGACGAAATTGATGCCTGTAAGATGGATGGAGGAGCTGTGAGGCCCCCTCCCTTCGTTTCTGAAGAGCATGCATTTGGTTGTTCCTGTTGGCTCATGTGTGCTTTGTCGTTGTTTTGTCTCTGATTTCCGTTTCGCAGTCCACAAGCAGCGGGACATGATCCCTTTCGACACTGATGATGGTTAGTGCTCTAGTTTTGGTGCTATTGGTAATTTCGATTTGCTTCGTCCATCTGCGTGCAGTTTACTAAGATGTTTCCATTCTCTTTCTTTTTTTTTTTTTGCTGTGTTTCAGTAAGGGAGTCGGAGGATGACGACGTGGAGCAGCCTGTGTTTGAGCTCGAGGTAATTTTTACCCACTGAATCAGTTCTCCGTGAGTTCACATTGTACGTAGAAAGCTACAAATTATATAGGTGGTAACTTTCAAGGGTTTTTGATGATTAAATGCAGGTATTGATGTTTGGCTCCCTGGCGACCGGCAGTGGCCCTGCATGGCTGCACCACAACAGCAATGGCGGCGTCGTCCTGGTTCTCCTCCGGTAGCAAGATCCGGCATCCGGGGTCTCTGGTGCCCAACGGAGGAGCAGATTCTGTCTTTTCTTTTTGCGAATAGCATCTCCCATCCTGGATCTGAAGAGCATCGGCTCTCTCTCTCTCTCTGTCTCTCTCTCAACTGCTACTGATGTGCTTGATTTCAGAATTTTTCTTTTCACGGTGAATCTGATTGTTTTTTGTGCAAATGTGATGAATCTGATTGTTTTTTGTGCAAATGGCAGGGGAGGAGGAGAGGAAGCGGGTGCTGGTGGTGGGCGGCAGCGGCTACCTGGGCCAGCACCTCCTCGCGGCGTCCTCCGCCGCCGACTACCTCGACGTCGCTTTCAACCGCCACAGCCCTGCCCCGCCGCAGCAGCTCCTCGACGCGCTCCCCTCCGTCCGCGCCGACCTCCGCTCCGGAGACGGCCTCGAGGCGATCTCCGCGTCCTTCGGCCAGGTACAATACGCGTCCGCATTTCCCACCGTGCGCAACTCTCTACTTCATACGAACTTCTGCTCTCGCTGATTCGGTGATTAACTGATTGGCGATTACTTGGCTAGACGTTACATGAATCACGAGATCACTACTACATTTCTCCGATAACAGAGCATACTAACCTGTACCTATTATGTTCAGCCACACGTAGTTGTCAATTGTGCTGCGATGTCAGTTCCTCGGGCATGTGAAATGGATCCACCTGCTGCTATGGCTACCAATGTGCCTTCTTCACTTGTGAATTGGTTGCTGAGTTTTGGGAATGACGACTCACTTTTGATTCATCTGTCAACTGATCAAGGTACAGCACTCACAATCCTTGGTGCCATACTCTGCTACTCAGACATTTTTATCTGTGGTGCATACTGCATGTATGTTCATCCTAGACTCAAGTGTACAATGAAATATGCCTCTCTTGTACTGACAGTTTATGAGGGGGTGAAATCCTTCTACAAAGAAGAGGATGAGACAGTGCCGGTGAACATGTATGGAAAATCTAAAGTTGCTGCAGAGAAACTCATTGTTGAGAAATGCTCAAACTATGCGATCTTGACAAGCAGCATTATCTATGGGCCACAAACAATCTCTCCTGTGGCAAAATCCATTCCCGTTCAGGTAAAATGCACTGCTCAGCACTCATAAATAGTGTTATGTTCTTCTCCCCAACTATAAGTAAGTAGAGTCGTGTTGCTAATGTTTCAGAATTGAAACTGACTCTACAGGACCAGAGAAGTGTCTAACTAAGAAAGGTACTTGCCATTTGGATGCAGTTGATGGATGGTGTTCTTTCACAAGGCCAGCAGGTTGAGTTCTTCAATGATGAATTCTGGTGCCCTGTCTATGTCAAAGATATGGTGGACGTAATTTTGTCATTGACAAAAACTTGGTTATCAGGTATGAGTTTGACTTGTGCATTTGTGGAACTCAATCAGTAGCAATAATTTTTCTTGTGTTCACTCTATAAACAATTTTAACATGTTCCAGTTCATATATTATAACGCTTCAATATTAGTGTTTTCCTATTAGCAATTGTTTTGCATTGTGCCATGGTGACTGACATCAAAGTGCATGCTGCAGATGGCAAAAAAGTCTAGGTCCTCCTGAATGTTGGTGGTCCAGATAGGGTATCAAGACGGTAGATGGCTGAGTTTGTTGCTGTTGTTCGTGGATATAACCCCAGTATAATCAAGTCTGTGTCTGCATCATCGGTATTATCTTTCCTCTGGAATGTAGCATTGAAGCATCCATATGATATCTGCCTATTTAGTGTTAACATGAGTACTATTAGAACACATTTATTCAACAAGCATGATGTTTTAGATACAAGTTGGTCTTAACTTTACAACTGAAATAGTATCCAACATTCAGCATTGAGGTCCCTTTAAACATTTTGCTTCCATATGCTTATTTTTCCATCATAATATCTTGCAATGCCCGCATCTACCTGTTGCCCAGGTTAATCGAGGGGTACCTCCAAAAAATTATCAACTTAAGCAATCTTGAACATTTTAGTGCCATATCTAAATTATCTCTGTCAGGCTGATC
The DNA here is from genome assembly GCF_019320115.1 of Miscanthus floridulus. Taxonomy (NCBI): domain Eukaryota; kingdom Viridiplantae; phylum Streptophyta; class Magnoliopsida; order Poales; family Poaceae; genus Miscanthus; species Miscanthus floridulus. The sequence continues at coordinate 2,765,719 of NC_089589.1, forward strand.
AAGGAGATCCGGTCTGATGTTTCTGAAGTAGTTGTAGCTGACGAGTTTGAGTACAAGGATCCTGTTGATGGCTCTGTGTCCAAGCACCAGGGCATCCGATACCTCTTCGGAGATGGTTCACGACTGGTATGTAGACCTGTGTTGTTTCAGATATCTTCTATTTTATGTCTTGAACCAAAACAAAGGGAGTGGTGTGAAAACCTTGTTCCAGTCAACAATACATTTCCTTTTTTGCAATATTATCAGTCGGTACATGATAAGTCTGAGTTGGATTCATCCTTGGTCAGATGGATATATTTGAGATCTCTGACTATATCATGCTGGTGAGCTAACATGGATTTTCGGCATTCTAGGTGTTCCGCCTCTCTGGAACCGGTTCTGTTGGTGCCACCACCCAAGACAGGAGGAGAGAGGAAGATGACTCTTGCCCAAACACCAAAAAATTGTGATTCAGAGGAGGCCAGCAGGAAAAAGCTACACACACTACTCTAGCTACTTTGGAACATCCAACCAGAGGAGCAGATCATGCAGCATCTTCATCTTTATATAAGGCTGCCCCCCTCCTCTCCTTTGCTTCTTCATCACAGGCACTGATGACATAAACCATCTCACTCATTCTCTGTAGAAGTGTAGCCAGGTAGCTGCAGCTAGCTAGCTAGATAGACATAAACACATCTCGATCACTCATTTCTCTGTACAAGTGTAGGAGAGGCCATGGATGCCACCAGCAAGAAAGCCTATGGGGTTGCCATCATCATACAGCTCATCTACACCGGCATGTATGTTGTCTCCAAGGCAGCATTCAACCATGGCATGAGCACCTACGTGTTCATCTTTTACCAACAGGCGGCGGCCGCTGCTCTATTGCTTCCCCTAGCCATTGTTCTTGAAAGGTAACTGAACTTATCTAAGGCTAAGTAGTTGCAGTCTGTATAATTAAAACTGGAAATTGCTTTTTCCTTCAATTTTTTTCTTCTAATAATATATATGATTGGTGAAACAATTGATTGATATATCTGTGATTGATTTGATGGTAGGAGGAATGCACCACCCATGTCGTTCAGGTTGTTTCTGAAGCTGTTCTTCTATGCATTGCTTGGGTATGTAACTAACACTTGATCCATCAGTGGTACTAGCAGCTAAGCTTCATGTACTGAATACAACTACTGATGATTAACACCATATATATGACATGTGGTGTCTTTGATGAACTTAATTTGTAGCAACACATTGAGCATGAATCTGTACAACATAAGCCTCAAGTACACCTCTGCAACCGTAGCATCGGCAACGAGCAACTCTGTCCCTGTGGTCACCTTCTTCCTGGCAGTCCTGTTAAGGTAATAAGCCCCTGGCCAGCGCTAATTACCAAATTCAGTTAATTAGTCTCCAACTAAGCATGCGCCTTCCTTAGATTAATCTATAATTAACTGTACTTACCATTGCTGATTTGCCTGGTGGCAATAATATAAAGCAGAACATGAAGTCATCATTATCAAACCTGAACATTATAATAGTTTTATTTATATACACGTGTGTGCATGCAGGCTGGAAGTGGTTCGGCTGAGAAGCCCGTCAGGCATGGCGAAGGCGGCGGGCGTGGCGCTGTGCCTGGCTGGGGTCCTGACCATCGCCATGTACACGGGTCCCTCGATGAGCCCGGTGAACCACCACCGCGCCTTCGCCGCGCACCATCCTCATCCTCAAGTTCATGCTGATGGTGGCGGCAAGGGGACATGGATGAAGGGCACGTTCCTGATGCTGCTGTCCAACACGACGTGGTCCCTCTGGATCGTCATGCAGGCGTCGCTGCTCAAGGAGTACCCCAACAAGCTGCTGTCCACGCTGGTGCAGTGCGGCCTCAGCACCGCTCAATCCTTCCTCCTCGCCATCGCCGTCGAGCGGGACCCGGCCGCCTGGAAGCTGCAGCTCGACGTCGGCCTCCTCGCCGTCGCCTACTCCGTGAGTAGTAGTATTATGAGCAACGACGACGACGAAGAGATTATCAAGCAGATAGACAACTAACGTCGACGACAATGCGTGCATGCAGGGTCTTGTGGTGACGGGCGTGTCGTTCTACCTGTAGGTGTGGTGCATCGAGAAGCGCGTGCCCATGTTCCTGGCCATGTCCAACCCACTGGGCCTCCTGCTCACCATCTTTTGCTCCTCCTTCTTCCTCAGCGAGATAGTGCAAAGAATCAAAGACTAAAGATTGCTCGGCAAGTTTGCCCATGAGCCCATGAACCAAACAAGTCCATTTAGGGGCTCCAAAACTCTTATCCAATTATTTTACTTGTAGAAAACGAAGAGAGAACATCCAACCGTGCAACCCAAATGTTAAATGACTACTAGAATTGCTCAAAAAGAGTTGACCACTGCTCCCTCCAATCCAAATTATAGTTTATTTTGCTTTTTTCCTAAGTCAAACTTCTCTACCGTGAACAAATTTATTTTGCTTTTTTCTAAGTCAAACTTCTCTACCGCTACAAATAGTTATGCATGCATAGGTTCATGCAGCGGGCGAGGTGATTGATGGCAGCGAGTGACCTGGTCTAGTCTACCACACCACAGCGCACCATGCATGCACCTGCAACTGGTCGGTGCAGAGGCGGACCAGACCATGCACCTCGGGGCGACGCGCGTGGGACTCCGGAGCACACGTCGTGCACAGGCGCGGGCGGTTGTCCATGCTGGATCGGTTCTGGATCGTACCCGTAGAAAATTGAGTGCTCACCGCTCGAGAAACACTCGAGTACGATATAGTTTTACCGAAAAAGGTAAAAAAAAGATGTGGGTATCAGGGTGTGGTATAGATAGACAACAGAGCAAAGCAAAGGGAGCCATGCCTGAACAGAGGTCACTGGCATCCTCATGGTTCAGATAATTCTAAAAAGATGTTGCGATCTCACTTCATACAAAGGTTGGCGCATATTGTGGACAAAGAAGGGAAGGAAAGAAGAACGCCTAAGAAAAGTTAGCCTTGGGTAGTAGGGAGTGCTTAGAAAAGCCTGAGTGGATGTCAAGTCCCAAGCACTGTACCTAGCTCGACCACACTACGCACGTCGGGTCACTGTCACCGCGTGCCCCGCGGACGCCGTCGGTGTCGGGCCCTTAGCACCTTGTCCTCGCATGGCCACGACATCATGCCGCACTCGCCGTCCTCGTGCGTTGTGCGCCTCTACTTTTCTTGTCCTTCGGTCTGCTTTTGATACTCGCCCTTGTCCCCGTACTGGACCCCCCTCCCTTCTTTCTTCTTTTGGGGACAAGGCCGCCTGCACGCCTTCCTCATCGAGCGAACCCTCTCTCCTCTCCTCTATCCCCCCCTCCGCTCGCTTGCGCAGGCAGCATGCCATGGCCAGCTATATCCCCACAGCGTGAACCAACAGTGTATCCCATCCATGCCATCTCCACTTTTGGTGCGCTGCGCCCTATCTATGTTCGCCACTATAAGATGCCCTTGGTCCTTCCTCTTCTCCTTCATCCTCGTCCCTCTCGAATCCGAAGCAGAGCTAAGAGATCCAGTCGTCATTGTGGAACTAGGTTCGTCTGACAGAGGTGATGGTGTAATCTGAGAAGAAAGGATCTGGTTTTCAAAGAAGTTCAAGTCTACCGTTGGTTAGTTTGGTCTTAGGGTTAACGATGTTTTACTTCTCAGTCTCCTGTTTCTGGATCTGTTGGTCATACGCCATGTTTAGGATAATCATTATCTTGTTGTTTCTCCATTGCCCTCGTCTATCCTGACTTCTGGACTAAGCCTTGGTTGTACTAGGTTGCTCTTAACCATGTAACTTTAAATCCCGGTGTAATTAAGTGTTCGACGCCGTGTAGTCTTTCGTGTGATTCCAGATTTACGAAACGTGTTGTAGTTTCGCCTAAGGGGAGTGATCCTAATTCACTCTTTTGTAAACCCTCACGTTAAGAGACATACTTGTGTTGTAGTTTTTACCCTTTCCACCTATAATGCAATCCTAGCCAATGTTGTGCTTTGAATCTAAGTGTCTTAGTTGATTGAGCCTAACTCCATCAAATACTTCTTTCCACTAACATGTCATTGATTTGCTGGCCTACAATAAGCACCATGTAATGACAACCAACCTCTATGTTCGTTTACAACATTGTAATGAAAAAAGTCATGTTACATTTCCTTCCCATATTTACCCGTTTAATGTACCAAATAGACCAACCTTTCGTACCAACGCGATGAGGAACATATTAAACATATGGGCCACCTATACCAAGCACATCACCCGCAGCGAAGCGCGGGCAGCAGTGGCTAGTATATATGTACGTATGTCATACTCCCTTAGGTGAGAGGCTAGTATGTACACCCGATTACTACGTATGACGTACGTATGGGACTTGACGATCGATACGGTTTGAAAATGAGTATCCATGACGTGTCCTTCTCGGCTCTTATAGCCAACGCCTCACGTATGTGGTCAACGGATCGGATCTTCAATCAACAAAAAGAAGATATTCGTGGCACACTCCATTCTAAAAATCATAGAGGTTACTTCAATTTGTCTTTAAGTCAATTTTTCTTTAATTTTAACTAAATGTATACATGAACACATCCATTTCTTCAATATCAGACTATTTTTATTGAATCATTTATGTAATTTGTCTCCATAATGCATTTATTTGAATTTGCAGGCACTAATATATTTTTTCTAAAATTTTGATAAAGTTAGAGAAGTTTGACTTAGAACAAAATTGATAAAGCTAGAGAAGTTTGACAAAAACAAACACCCTCTAATTGTTGAAACCGAGTAAATTTAATCCTTTGGCTGATTTATTTTCTAAAAATAATAAAAAATTGACTTGATCTCTTAAAGATCATAAAATGAGATTATTTTAACGGAAGGGCTAGCGCCAGGACATTCAAACGGACGGCGCGTCCGGACGCAGCTCCCATGCGTTATCCCGCACCGCATCCCACCATCCGAGTCCGCATCCCATCCAGCGCCCGCGTCCGGACGTCGCACCGTGCCCCCCCCCACGCCCATCCCGCACCCACGCACAATTCCCAGGCCCCACGTGGTCCCATCACCTGCCCTGCCTATGGATGCGCGCCGCGGAGGCATCTATTGGCCATAAGTGCCCGCATGGTGACTCACGACGGCGCCCCCAGCACTAGCAGACAGCTGTCCGCCAACCACCGGCGTCATTAAAACATGTCCTCTCCCAAATCTACTTTTGAAACATTAAGATGAAACACTTGCAACATACGTCTGAAACAGATGAAACACTAGAAATATACGCTTGAAACATGCGTGTATGACCATAGCAACATATGCAACATCGAGATCTACTTTTGCAACATCCAATTGAAACACTTGCAACATGAGTATGAAACATCTGAAACACTTAAAACACACTTGAAACATGCGTATAGAGCCATAGCAAACATATGCAACATCCAGATAAAACACTTGAAATATACATTTGAAACACTTGAAATATAGGCTTGCAACATGCATATATTGTCATTGTAACATATGCAACATCGTAGATCTACTTTTGCAACATCTAGATGAAACATTTGAAACACAAAGTCTGAAACACATGAAACACTTGAAATACAGAACATCGTCGGCGTCCATGACCTATCTGGTGTGGAACTCCGATAGCCAGCAAGTTCGGGTCATGGGGACGTCGAGAGCAATAGCAGGTGCCCTCCTCCTGGTGGCGCGGTCCACGCCGTAGCTGTGAAAGCCGAGGTGGATGGGGGCACGGCAGGGGACGCCCCACGCAGCGCGAGATCGAGCCACGGCGCGGCGCGAGATTGTGGCGGGGCGCGGCGCGGGATGGGGCACGATGGGGATGGTCGCGACAGAGTGGGGCCGGTGGACGGCCGTCGCAGGTGCGGCAGGCGAATGGCACGGCGAACGCATCTGCTGCGAGCTGACAGCGCGGTGAAAACTACCGCTGCGGTCGGGAGTGGGGGATGTTCGCAATAGGCAGATGAGTTGGGGAGGCCGGGGGGAGGGAAATGTTCGCAACAATAAGGTGAGTTGGGGAGGCCATAGGCCCGTTGTCTGTTTAGGCCCAATCGTTGCGTAGAAAACTGGGTGTCTGGACAGATACGCCCAGACGGACGGCCTACCCGCAATATTATCGCTATTTTAAACTAGAAAAACATGAAACTAGTAGTACTAAAATATACGATAGTGCTAAATGCATTCCGATATATATAACTAGCCCATGGACCCATGCACACTCACTGCATAATAAGTTAGCAATTTCAAGAGTCATAATTAATTTACAGGAGAAAAAACTATCGGAACCAGCTGGCCCTCCGATCCTGCACGTACGTGATTTTTTTTTCTTTTTCCTTTTTGCTTTTGATTTTGCTGAAGAGTGAAGGAAGCTTGCGCATAGCGCTACTCTTTTTTTTTTAGGGTTAAGTTCAATTTACACCCTTTAACTTGCAGCAAAGTTCGGATTTCAACCTCGAACTTCAAAACCGGACAACTTTGGCCCTCCAACTCTAAAAAAAGTTCAACTTTCAACCTTCTGAGCGGTTTTGCGGGTGAACAGTAACTTTTGATATTTTCGGGAGCGCCGAAATTTTATATTATTTTTTCGAGCATCTTAACGTCCTCAAATGAAAAACTCAAAACTACAAAGTTGTAGATCTCATCGAGGTCTACAATTTACATATAAAAATTATCTTCATCCGACATCGTATTGAAGGGTTTTCTATTTTTTGAAATTTGAGTCTTATCACACGATAAAATATGGTGCTGAAATTTTATATTATTTTTTCGAGCATCTTACTGTCCTCAAATGAAAAAACTCAAAACTACAAAGTTGTAGATCTCATCGAGGTATACAATTTACATATAAAAATTGTCTTCATCCGACATCGTATTGAAGGGTTTTCTATTTTTTTAAATTTGAGTCTCATCACGCGTGAAACAATTTTGTCGCGTGACGAGACTCAAATTTCAAAAAATAGAAAACCCTTTGATATGATGTCGGATGAAGATAATTTTTATATATAAATTATAGACCTCGATGAGATCTACAACTTTGTGGTTTTGAGTTTTTTCATTTGAGGACAGTAAGATGCTCGAAAAAATAATATGAAATTTCAGCACCATATTTTATCGCGTGATGAGACTCAAATTTTAAAAAATAGAAAACCCTTTAATACGATGTCGGATGAAGATAATTTTTATATGTAAATTGTAGACCTCGATGAGATCTACAACTTTGTAGTTTTGAGTTTTTTCATTTAAGGACGTTAAGATGCTCGAAAAAATAATATAAAATTTCGGTGCTCCCGAAAATATCAAAAGTTACTGTTCACCCGCGAAACCGTCCAGAAGGTTGAAAGTTGAACTTTTTCGAGAGTTGGAGGGCCAAAGTTGTCCGGTTTTAAATTTCGAGGTTGAAATCCGAACTTTGCTGCAAGTTGGAGAGTGTAAATTGGACTTAACCCTTTTTTTTTTATCATGACGTGATGATGTTTTGGCCGTGACGTACGTACGCAACATAGTTGGCACTTGATAACTCTATCGGCTTTGTTTCGTAGCATATGTTAGTTCATAGCCTTTTTTAATATCATCATTAGTACTCTTAATACAAGATTTTGTAACATTTCATGCGCAGCTTTAATATTTATGCCAGCCTATAAAACTTGCATTATCTTGAATAATATTTGCATCAAGCAGTGGATTTGTTCAGAATTGAGAATGGATCGAGACAAATATTTTTATATGAGATAAATACTTTTGGATATAATATTATGGTGGCACAATTAATCATATTGCCCCATAAATAAATTGTGTCCGTGAATACAAATTATATATGGGCTGACTTTGGACCCCCAATGAAACATGACTCAGTAAGACTTACAAGCCATGTTAATGATTTGGAAGATAAAAATATTTAACCCAGTGATCACCACAGTCATTAGCTCTCAAGGGATTCAAAGCACGTGCAACAGTGTGTGTGATTATTGCACCATTATATAGGCTAATTAACCGTTATAGAAGGTATATGCGCTTGGGCTATTCAACCAATTAGTTATGCACGTATGTATTGCCAAGATAATTAAGCAAAGTGCATGCAAGGGAGTGACACATATATATTATACATTTATTGGGCTAAAGGTGATCAGCAGCCCATGTGGCATCATTCATCCGGCATCGTGTGGTCATGCATTGGCCCAATATATACACACGTAGTACGTATACGAAATACGCGGCCGTATAGACATGCATGACAGCATGCACTTTGATCCCAACGGCAAGTGCACAGGAATCGGTAAACGCCATCTCCGATTCAGATGCATGAAGGAGCCTCAAAACGACAGGCCAGAAAGAAATATCAGCCACAGCCGCAGCTTGCTCGGTCATCCCTCATCCTCGGACGAAGCGCTCCCCACGACGCGAGAAGTGCTCTCCACGACGAGTGGAGCAGCAGCGCTCGCCTTGGATTCCTTGGCCACCGCTCGACTTATAAACAGAGCTGGTTCTCTTCTGTGTGGGGGGAGGGAAGGCACACACGGTCACACGCACAGCCGTCAGGCTGCTGCCACCAGGCACCAGCTTCCACCATCTTCATCACAATACACCACGCCGGAGCTCACGCAGACGGCGGCCGCCAGGCTGCCACCAGGAGGCGATCCTATCTGCACACACCACCATCAGGCTGCCGCACTCACGTCCAGCTGCTGCCCACACATCCTGAGAGATTCATTCAGGTGAGAGAGAAAAGCCGTCAGCAATGGTGAGCACCAGCTGCCGTTGATAGCATTCTTTCCCCTCCCTCTGCTGTTGTTGCCTCGGAATTGATTGGTTTACCAATCTTATGTTGCCTCGGAATCAATTGGCTTGCCGATCTCGTGTTGCCTCGGGATTGATTGGTTTACCAATCTTATGCTGCCCCGGAATCGATCGGCTTGCCGATCTCGTGTTGCCTCGGTATCGATTGGTTCGCCAATCTTGTGTTACCTCAGAACTGATTTGGTTTGCCGATCTATTTATGTTGCCTCGAGAAACGATCGGCTTGCCGATCTACTTGTGTTACGAACTTACGATATGATGATAAAAGAAACAAGAGGCTGCCGGAGATGAGAATGCAGTAGTGTCGTGTGTCATCCATCAATCCAGTGCAGAGGCCAGCCAAACAGAGCAGGCCGCCCTCTGTAGTTTGATGCATGTGAAGAAGAAGCAGGGTAGTAGCAGGTGTGTTGGTTTGGCCGGCGTGATGTAGAGAAGGCTGCCGTGGTGTTAGTTGTGCGCATGCATGCAGATGTATGTAGATGCAGATCAGCAGAGGAGAAGTAGTAGATGCCATGCTCATGCAGTCACAAGATTAGGCGGCTGGTGTTGTCGTCACAAGATTAAGGTCCAGGAGTAGGTTAGAACAGCTAGTCTTGAAACAGAAGTAGTTGTGCTGTTGGAATTTGATGGGAAAGTATGTTGTTGATGATCAGAGTAGCAGATGGTTGTGCAGATGGAGATCAATATGCAGTAGAAGGGAGAGAGCCCCAATTGCCGTGGCAGTATAGAAAAGAAGAATGGGTGGTAGTAGGTTGGAGGCAAGCTGGTGATTAACAATGAAGCTTTCGTAGCAGAAGTGCATGCAAAGAGCTGCGGGTGTGGTGATGCAGCACTTGTCCGCCTGTCTGTGAGAATATGCAGTGTTGGGCAGAGCCGGCAGATCAGAAACTAGATTATGAGATGTGTGGGTAGATGGTGCTTAGTAGTGATGCAGTTCACACATGTTGATGAAACATTGATAAGGTGGCTGATTAGTTAGCGAGGAGCATAGAATTAGCATGCTCGTTTAGAGGTGAGGGGTAGTCACTTGCAAGCAGTACTGGGCGTGAGTGAATGTAGACAGTTCGCCGGCCGTGTAAATTACAGTGCGAACATGGGAGGCTCAGCGTTGCAGTTTGGTGCAAGCCGCAGGAGTAGTGCAGCCTGTGGAAAGGAGATGCTGGCCGTGTAGTTTAGATAATCAAGTCTGAATAAGGGCAGCAGTAGGTTGCAAGCGAGGTAGCACGAGATCAGTGTCCAGAGGCTTTGATTTAAGCCCTGATCTAGAAGAGAAGATGCATTTGTGTAGTTATAGATTATAGATCAGAGAGTAACATCATGATAAGTGTGAAGATCAGATAAGCAAGAAAAATAGCAGAGTAGTGTTTGAGCTGTTTACAGATTTGTGTGTTCAGTAAAGCAAGAAAGTCTGAATTTTTATGTAAGATCACAGGCACATGCAGTGGCGAGTTACAGATAGTGCCAAGCATGAGAGTGATGTCCAGTAAAGAAGAGTGCCTAAATTGACAGTACCGTATGCGATGCAAAGTTGTAGGCTCACTCGATCAGTGCAATACTAAAGCTATAGATTTTGCTAGGCAATGAGGCTCAGATCAGAAGGTAATGCAGCTCACCTAACAATTTGTTGGATCCTCAGAAGCTGGCTGATTAGATTTAGCGTACCGGCCGCAAGATGAATCCAAGATCAGTGTTAGAACAGGCAAGCATGCCCAGTCGTGATGGCAGCCACAAAATACAAGGAACCTGCGAATGAAACACAAAGGTTGTTAACATGTGGTGGTGTTGATCAGCATGTTGCAAATACAGTTGTGGGTAATATTAGAAATAATAGTGCCCAGCAGTATATTCTGCTGCAATACTAGAAATAATAGTGCAAGCATTATGTTCTGCTGCTGTTCGTGTTTGTTGAGTAAAACTGCAGTGCCGACTGATTAGCTTATTAGTAGCTCCAAGATGCATATGGTGGCAGCAAATTCAGATTGTCAGTTAAAGGTTCTGTATCTGACTTTCAGAGATTTAAGGGAAGAGCTCTGGTGGTGAGCAAACCCTATTGACAAAGCTGGTAAACAGAGGCAAGTAGCAGCCATTCATCACCTTCGAGTAGTAGTCCAACGGAGGCAGAGATATGCAGATAAGAGCCATTGGTGATGCAGCCCACGCTAAAGAGAAAGGCCGTGATGCTGGCTATTGAGTTTGATTATGTCAATACTATGAAATAAATGATAACAAGTGCATCAGTCGAGCATGCTAGGAGCACTAGCACATATCAGCATGAAGATGAGCCCTGCTTGCCACGTGAAGATTAAGAAGAGATGTAATGTATATTTGCTAGAAATGTATAATGTATATTTGCTAGAAATGTCCTGTACAAGATGCCTATCTCTTGCTGTCACTATTGTGTGAAATGTAGGCTGATTAGCTAGCAATCAGATCAGCTTCAAGATGTATGGCAGCAGTTGAGTCCCTTGTGTGAACACTTGAGATGTAACATGAATATGGGCAATGCTTGTTAGTGTGCCCTTGGTCACAATTATTTGAGATTTCATCTATGCCTAAACTAGCAGCCATGTATGCATGATCTATGCTTATTGATTTGGAGTTTTGGTCTCCTATATTTACGGAACAAGTTGGAGTTGTGAGTTACAATTTACATGTCTATTTGTAAAGTTAAGCTTCAGATACCTGTGAGACTCTCCAGAAGTCAGCAAGTGCGGCAGCACACCAGATTACTCTAGCTGTATGTTTGGCGTGCATTAGTAGGAGTTGAGTTATCCTAATCTTGTTTAAGGCATTTGAGAGTTGTCCATACATGTTTTGCACAAGTTTCAGACATGTGAATATACATTGGACATCCCAAACAATTAATTAGTACGTACAAGAAGCTGAACATGCACATGCTCCTAGAGGCACAGGTCCTCTTTGCTGCCGAGCTTGACACACGCCAGCGCGGTCACGTAGTCTGACATTAGAGTTGGCTCTTTGAGCCCCTCTTTAGTGTTTTGGTACAAACGCCGCCTCGATGATGCCAGCAAGTTAAGGAAACGAGCAGATCAATGTGGATCTTTGATATGCAGGGTATGCATCTATCACGCCATCACATATTTGTGAGCTTATTTGAGTTTATTTAGTATACGCTGGGATGAATCACGCAACAAAAGGTGTATAAATAAATGAATATTAAGACCTTCACTGTTAAGTGTTGTGCCATGCAGACTCCAGATAGCGCCATGCAGACTCCAGATGGCCCGCCAATTCATTTTCATATTTCTCAGGCCATTGCACATTTCATGCAGAGCCTTTCACAACTATGAGAATTCATTCACCAATGTTAAAGCTATGTGCTGACAGTGTCGTTTATTTGGCCTAAGAAAATTTATGGTACACTCTCAAGGCGACTTGCTTGTGACGCCTGAGTTCAAATATTTGTCTGCACTACCGTTATACTATTCGCTCAGCTTAAAGATTTATCCGTGTCTGACATAATGACCGGAGTCTCATTATAAAGTCTCTCAAATAACCAACCTCATCTCACGACCGACGAGGCTGAGAACACATACGTTGGACATATTTCTCTCCTTGACCGACGAGGCTTGATATCATCATCATTCCGCGATCGACAAGGCCGGAAACACTCAGTCTAGACCGACGATGCTAGACCCCTTTTGTTCACGACCGACGAGGCCGAGCATACATTTGAGACTTTATCATGAATTCCGCGACCGACGAGGCTTTTTTCATGTTATATGGCAATTCTTGCCACCCATTTATACTTGGAGGATATTTATGCAGATTACAAGACGACGACCATCTGCGACCGACGAGGCCAAGCATACATTTGAGACTTTATCATGAATTCCGCGACCGACGAGGCTTTTTTCATGTTATATGGCAATTCTTGCCACCCATTTATACTTGGAGGATATTTATGCAGATTACAAGACGACGACCATCTGTGCAGCTTAATCGGAGGTTTTCCACAGTCCAACACCGTGGATGTAATTAACCGGCAGCTTCACGAGGCCCCGGGAACCAAGAACCTTTCAATCAATAATCGACTGTTTAGTCAGATGTATTAGGCGCAACTCAATGTAATCCAGTGGGAACGTGTACTTTGTAATTCTCGAAAGAATTAATAAAGATCCGAGTTCCCTGAATTGTTGTTGTCTCCTTTACTATTTATTTTTTATACTCATGTATACTGGCACGTCCGCGCATATTTATTTATTTTCCTACGTATTAGGACCTACCTTCCTAGTTGGGAGCATGTTTCCTTTTGGCGAAACAACTCTCTTAGTGTTTTTTTTATAAGAGTACTCTTTTAGTGTCGAATGGATGAAAAGATGACATAGCACTACCACCTATCTAGAAGAAATAATGGAAGGAGCATATATAGGGATGCAAAGAGCATTTATGAATGCCATTTCTCTCCTTGTAGACATGGCTGATGAGAACTCTCCACGATCCCTCAAGCTAGCTCTTTGCTTGTTTTCTACGGCGTGTTTGGTGGTATCTACCTATCGGTGCTTTGGTGGTTTAGCGGGTTGTTTTGTTGTGGTATTGTCGAGCTGTCGCTTATACCGTGAGCTTTTTTTGGGTGTATGTTGTTGCTGCTCTTCCTCTCTATTAATATATGCCCGGTGATTCTCTCGTCCGTGGATTTTCAAAAAAAAAAGGAGCATATATATGTATGCAGTGATGATGCATGGCACTAGTAGAGAACAGACCTTTGATTCTCAGTCAAAATGGGCTCTAGTCCCGGAATTTTTTGCGCCCGGAACTAGAAATACCTTTAGTCCCGGTTGGTGGCTCCAACCGGGACTAAAGGTCCCTGCCCAACGGCTACTGCGCCAGACAGAGGTGGCAGGGACCTTTAGTCCCGGTTGGAGCCATCAACCGGGACTAAAGGTATACTTTTACTCCCGGTTGGTGGCTCCAACCGGGAGTAAAGGTCTACTCCCGGGCCGTGGCTACGCCCGGGGTTGGAAAGTTACCTTTAGTCCCGGTTGGAGCCACCAACCGGGACTAAAGGTCCCCCCTTTATATTCCAGCCGTCTCCTTCCTACCCGAGCCCGAGCTCAGCACATTTTGAAGCTCACTGCAGTAGTGTTCTTGCTTCCTCCCTCCCTCCATTGTTCCTCCATCCATTCTTCGATTCCTCCGTTGATTTCTTCGATTTCTTCGTCGATTCTTCAGTTGTAAAGGTTACCAATCTCATACTCTCATTTTTCACCATTGTCTTATCTCATTTTGTTCACTATATATATATGGTTCTTTATTGTGGTTTTTTTCATTTGTAAGCAATTTGAGCTTAAAATCACTTCAAGCTTGCATATTTACATGAAAGAAGGTTAAAGTAGCTAGTTGAACTTGCAGACCGTGTTCATCTCGGCGACCATGTTCTCTGCCGAGCGGTAACGGACGTCAAGGAGGAGCTTTGATTCTACGAGGGAGAGCGGCAACGGTCGTGGAAGACCGTGTTCCCTTCCTCGTAGAATCGGAGCTCTTCCGTGGCAAGTACGGTGCCGTCCGGTGGAGAAATGCTCGCCGAGATGATCACGTAAGCAAGTTCAACTAGTACGGATGGTTATTTATTCATATGTCTTGATATCGTCGCAGTAGTCTGTCAATCACCGTACTTTTTGTTTTAAGTTTTTATGAAATAAAAACTTAGAAAATAGTTAGAAAATTATAGAAAATCCGTACTAGTTGAACTAGCGGACCGTGTTCATGTCAGCGAGCATGTTCTCTGCCGAACGGTAACGAACGTCAAGGAGGAGCTTTGATTCTACGAGGGAGAGCGACAACGGTCGTGGAAGACCGTGTTCCCTTCCTCGTAGAATCGGAGCTCTTCCTTGACCAAGTACGGTGCCGTCTGGTGGAGAAATGCTCGCCAAGATGATCACATAAGCAAGTTCAACTAGTACGGATGGTTATTTATTCACATGTCCCGATATCGTCGTAGTAGTCTGTCAATCACCGTACTTTTTATTTTAACTTTTTATGAAATAAAAAACTTAGAAAATAGTTAGAAAATTATAGAAAATCCGTACTAGTTGAACTAGCGGACCGTGTTCATTTCGGCGAACATGTTCTCTGCGGAGCGGTAACGGACGTCAAGGAGGAGCTTTGATTCTACGAGGGAGAGCGACAACGGTCGTGGAAGACCGTGTTCCCTTCCTCGTAGAATTGGAGCTCTTCCGTGGCCAAGTACGGTGCCATCCGGTGGAGAAATGCTCGCCGAGATGATCACGTAAGCAAGGTCAACTAGTACGGATGGTTATTTATTCACACGTCCCGATATCGTCGCAGTAGTCTGTCAATCACCGTACCCAAACATAGTATATATATAAATATAAACGATAATCGATTGTTATGTGTGTACACTCCCATTCTTCTGTTAATTTGCGGAAATATCATGTGAATTACTTACCTACCGCAGTAAAAGACGAGAACACAATGACCATTAAAAATATCATTGTTTAGAGATCTAGATAATTTTATAGTTTCTTAATTTTATTTGTTTATAAAAAAAGAAATTTATAGTGTATTAAAAAATGAGTATAGAGAGTAGATGACAACTGCTTCCGAGTCCTCGGCCTCTCATGGGTTTCCAAAGCGACTTAGGCTGGGCCTCCCTCTCATTCCATGCGGCAAGTGTCGTGATGAGACGAAGATTGTGATGGAGTACCGAGTGAAGAATGAGGGTCCCAACAAGGATCGTATCTTCTACAAGTGTCCGGATCGCAATGTGAGTTATTTTATTGTATTTAATGATTATGGTTAGTTTATACCTATTTTCATGATGGTTGTGATTAAAGTTCTAATTTTTTGTTTTAATTTCAGTGGGATGGCAGTGGACGATGTTCAGGCTTCTACTGGGAGGAAGAGTATGTTGAACTCGTGCAAAAATATCTTGCACAACAGGCAGATACAGCGGCTAATGAGGCAGTGATCCAGCCGAAGAAGCCCAAAGATGTTGCATAATTGGGGGATCTGTCTGTTTTAGTTGAGATTGGTCGCGAAATCCTAGTGCTACTGAAATGTATTTTAGCTTTAGTTCTTTTAGTGGTAGTTGGGATTGTCTACATTGTAGCGATGCTTTCATAAATTTGTATCTTTTGTGGTGGCACGCATGTTGTATAAATAATTAATTATGATCTAGGTTTTAATATGGTATTTATGTCATGTAATGCAGATGAGCCGTCATTGGATGTATAATGCTGATCGCTGCTCCCAAAAGTTCATTGATGGCGTGCATTCTTTGTTACGTGCGGCCGAGGCAAACAAACGCGACGGTTTCATGTGCTGCCCATGTGCCATATGTAAGAATACGGTGGAATATCCTTGCTCAAGGACTCTTCATTCACACTTGTTCAAGTCGGGTTTCATACCAAACTATATTTGTTGGACAAAGCACGGAGAAACCGGTGTTGTAATGGAAGAAGGTGAAGAAGAACAATGGGACGATAATGATATTATTCCCGATGGTGCATGCTTCAATGATACTGTAATGGGAGAAGCTGAAGAAGAGGTAGCCGCAGAAGATGAGCTGGCTGATGATCTTTCTCAGGTCATTCGTGACGCACAAAGAGAATGTGAAAGTGAAAAGGAGAAGATCAAGTTCGAGCGGATGCTAGAAGATCACAAGAAATTGTTGTACCCAACTTGTGATGCAGGGCAGAAAAAGTTGGGAACCACACTAGAATTGCTGCAATGGAAGGCAAAGAATGGTGTATCTGACAAGGGATTTGGAGAGTTACTAAAAATCCAAAAGAAGATGTTTCCGAAGGACAATGAATTGCCCGCCACTACCTACGAAGCAAAACAAGTTGTCTGTCCTATGGGGCTAGAAATAGAGAAGATACATGCATGTCCTAATGACTGCATCCTGTACTGTGGCAAAGAGTACGAGAAATTGGATGCATGCCCGGTATGCCATACGTCGCGGTATAAGATCAGGCGAAATGACCCTGGTGATGTTGAGGGCGAACGTCCATGGAAGAAAATCCCTACCAAGGTTATGTGGTATGCTCCTATAATACCACGCTTGAAACGTCTGTTCAGAAACAAAGAACATGCAAAATTGTTGCGATGGCACAAAGAAGACCGTAAGGTAGACAATATGTTAAGACACCCTACTGATGGGTCCTAGTGGAGAGCAATTGACAGAGAATTCTCGGAGTTTGCAAATGACGCAAGAAACTTAAGGTTTACTTTAAGTACAGATGGTATCAATCCTTTTGGAGAGCAGAACAGTAGTCATAGCACTTGGCCTGTTACTCTAAGTATCTACAACATTCCTCCTTGGTTATGCATGAAGCGGAAGTTCATTATGATGCCTGTGCTCATCCAAGGCCCGAAGCAACCTGGCAATGACATCGATGTGTACCTGAGACCACTTATTGACGAACTTCTCATTTTGTGGAATAAAGAAGGTGTACGTGTGTGGGATGAGTACAAACAGGAACACTTTGATCTGCGAGCATTGTTGTTCGTAACAATCAATGATTGGCCTGCTCTAAGTAATCTTTTAGGACAGTCAAACAAGGGATATAATGCTTGCACACACTGCTTCGGTGATATTAGAGGTGTATTCTTGAAAAAATATCGAAAGGTCGTGTACCTTGGCCATCGTCGATTTCTTCCTGCAAATCACCCCGTAAGAAAGAAAGGCAAGCATTTTAAAGGAAGGCAGACCACCTGACCAAGCCTCGCAACCGAACCGGTGAGGATGTACTCGATATGGTCAATGATGTGAAAGTCATCTTTGGAAAAGGACATGGAAGCCAACCTGTTCCGAACGATGCTAACGGTCACACACCCATGTGGAAGAAGAAGTCCATATTTTGGGACCTACCCTATTGGCAAGTCCTAGAGGTCCACAGCTCGATTGACGTGATGCACCTGACGAAGAATCTTTGTGTGAACCTGCTAGGCTTTATGGGTGTGTATAGAAAGCCTAAGGACATATTTGAAGCACGACAGGACCTGCGTTGTTTGAGAGAAAGAGACAACCTGCATCTAGAGAAGACAGATGATGGACGCCATTACTTACGTCCTGCTAGCTACACTCTAAGCAAAGAGGAGAAGGAAATCATGTTTGAATGCTTAAACAACATCAAGGTACCATCTGGATTCTCCTCGAATATAAAGGGTATTATAAATGTGCCAGAAAAGAAATTCTGTAACTTAAAGTTCCATGACTGTCATGTTCTCATGACGCAATTACTTCCAGTTGCATTAAGAGGAATTCTACCTCCAAATGTACGTCTAGCCACCGTGAAGCTATGTGCATTCCTCAATGCAATTTCTCAGAAGGCAATTGATCCAACTGATCTAGCTAAACTACAGAATGATGTGGTTTAATGTCTCGTCAGCTTTGAGTTGGTGTTCTCTCCTTCCTTCTTTGATATTATGACACACCTCCTAATTCACCTAGTCAAGGAGATTTTCACTCTCGGTCCTGTATTCCTACACAACATGTTCCCCTTAGAGAGATTCATGGGAGTCCTGAAGAAATATGTTCACAACCGTGCTCGCCCAGAAGGAAGCATCGCCAAGGGCTATGGAACAGAAGAGGTCATTGAGTTTCGTGTTGACTTTATTCCCGACCTTGACTCGATTGGTGTTCCTGAATCGAGACATGAGGGGAGACTAAGCGGAAAGGGGACACTAGGGAGGAAAACATATATTGGTACGGATGATGATTATTTCAATAAAGTGCACTACACAGTTCTACAGAACTCCTCTTTGGTAGATCCGTATATTGAGACACACAAGGATCTCTTACGATCCGAGTTTCTAGGGAAGACTGAAGCTTGGATTACGCGTAAGCACATGGAAACTATCGGCGGTTGGTTGCGAAAAAAATGTCAAGGTGATGAGAGCATCCATGAGCAACTGTATTTATTGACTATGCAACCATCATGGCATATCGTCACATACAAAGGGTACGAGATAAATGGGAACATATTCTACACAGTAGCCCAAGATAAAAGGAGTACCAACCAAAACAGTGATGTCCACATAGATGCCATAGACCCGAATGGGAATAAGCAGACATATTATGGACGCATAGATGAAATATGGGAACTAGAATATGCACCTACTTTGAAGATCCCATTGTTCAAGTGCCAATGGGTCAAGGTGACCGGAGGCAGGGTAACAGTAGACAACGAGTATGGAATGACAACAGTATACCTTAGTAATATTGGGTACAAAGACGAACCATTCGTCCTTGCCAAGGATGTGAATCAGGTGTTCTATGTCAATGATATGTCTACCAAACCAAAAAGAGGGAAAAACAATAATGACTCAATCAAAGAGCCAAAGCGCCACATAGTTCTTTCAGGGAAAAGAGTCATCGTGGGAATTGAGGACAAGTCGGACATGTCAGAAGATTATAAAAATGATGACCGAATTCCACCATTCAAAGTGAACAAAGACCCTAGCATCTTGGTAAATGATGAGGACACTCTATGGTTACGACGCGATCATAACCAAGGGACATACGTAAAGAAGAAGTTCACTACTGTGCCCACTTGATGATATAGTGATTTAATGTAGTGTGTGTTTGAGATATTATGTAATAATTGTGAATTCAGATGTTTATTATGTCATGTTTCAAATTAAATCAATGTTTGATTTGGTGTGATTTCTCTCTCAAAAAGGTAAATTAGGATATTGAGTGATGAAAAATTAAAATATTAACGTTAAAATGATGTGAAAACAAATTTTCTGTCCAAAACCAATAGTTTTAATAATTTTAATTAAACACTACATTTTTGCATTAACGAAATAATAAATATTAGTTACATTATGTTTTATAATTGTAACAAAAAATAAAAAAAGTTAGGTTATAGATTTTTCCTATGTGCAATAAAGAAAAAGAAAATCCATATTTTTGACAAAATAATTTTATGCCTTTTATTTAATTTACTATGTATTTAACAAAAACTATTGCATTTCTATTGTATTTAACAAGACTATTGCTTAAAACAGGCAGGAAACGAAACTGCAGGCCACCTTTACTCCCGGGTGGGAAGCCCACCCGGGAGTAAAGATGGGCTGCAGTTTCGTGGCCCGCCAAAAAAACCCTTTACTCCCGGTGCGTGTTACCAACCGGGAGTAATGGTATACCTTTACTCCCGGTTGGTAACACGCACCGGGAGTAAAGGTACCTTTACTCCCGGTTGGTAACTCGCACCGGGAGTAAAGACACTTTACTCCTGGTTGGTGGCTGGCACCGGGAGTAATTCTCTCTGGTATATAACCGCCAGCGCCTGGCGCAGATCGATCCGCTCGTCTTCTTCCTCATCGAACACCGCTGCCCTCTTCTTCCTCGCGCCGCCGTCCGTTCGCCTTCCGTGACACCGCCGGCCTCTTCTTCCTCATGCGGCCTCCACCGCGCGCGCCCGTGCCCCTCCACCGCGCCCTCCTCCGCGCGCGTCCGAGGCCCTCCACTGCCGACCTCGAGGTGATCAGTTCGTCTCTCTGTACATTCTCAGACGGTGGCCGGAAAACTTCAAAAAATGTTATATTTTGCTGTGAATAGATCTGAAACGTAGAAATTTGTTCTCCTGAACTGAAAACATTTCTCTTTTGAAAGTAGAACATTGTTTCATGAATCTAGAACATTGCCTTTGCTCAATACAAGAATTTTTTCTATCTTCATAGATCAATGTTTGTTAACGAAATTTTATCCAAATATATTCATGTAGGGTCTTTTTTTTGAAGGATTTGTTGTAGGATATATAATGGTCAAATAGGAACTCAATTTGGATACCCAGTTTGTAAACTAAGCGTTTTTTAGTTTATAAAAAATATCACATGTGATGATGTAAGCAGTTTTGGTTGGACTTGCATGCATGGCTACAGACAATTTGGGGCACAAGAAAGAAAAGTCCAAAAAGAAGATAAATTCTTATCATTTCGGAAATAGTAATGGTTATATTAGCAATAAGACACATATACTTACATTTCATAATGACTTATACTTACATTATCAGCATAGAATTTTCTCATATGATGAATGACTACATGGTTCACATGGTACATAGGATCACAACATCACGCACCGACACCGCCCTGGCCCGCCTCACGTCGTCGTCGTCAGCACGCCGGCCCGCCTCACGTCGTCGTCGTCAGCACACCGGCCACCGCGCCGACACATATATATACGTCATTTGTATTCATATGCATGTATATATACGTCGCGGAGCACCGCCGCCCTCGTTCGCCCATGTGTTTCTATGTATACGGCGGAGCACCGCCGCCCTCGTTCACCCATGTGTACAGACATATATACGGCGGAGTGGAGCACCGCCACTCTTGTCACACCGCCCTCTCTCGCGGCCTAGTCGATCAACATTCGTATTATCGTTATCGTTAACGCTAAACAATCACACCAGGGCGAACCGCGCTGTTGATGTCACCGACGTGGTTCGCCCTAGTCACTAACGCAATTCGCCCTCGGCCGTTTATGTATAGCCCTAATTCACCCTAGTACCGACGCAGTTCGCCCTAGTGTGGCGAATTGCGTCTGTGACCGAGGGGCAAGATTTAATAATGCATATTGTTCGTAGATTTTACGCATGTAAGCAAAGATTTGACGTACTATATATTGGTTTTGTTTTTTGAAGCTAGATGGCCGACCCGAGAAACATGGATGAGGAGGAGTTGATGATGAATTTGATCAACACTGGCACTCAAGTTGCCGGCGATGATGGTGCTAAAAATAACATGCAAGAGGATGCAGATGACAGGAGTCAGTACTTAGCTCTTGAACAAAATGAGCAACAACATATTGGCCAAGTATATATTTTTTATTATTAGCTATATATATTATCATATGTCTTATGTGTGCTCATGACATTAAAAATAATGTTTATGTTTTGTAGCCCTCTGGATCGACATCAACAACTACAACGAAGAGTAAAAATGTTCGAGGTCCCAAAAAGCCATTGGAGGGCCGCTTCATCATCTCGGAGTTCAATGTGGATACAGGCGAACCGGGGGGGGGGCAAATAAAACGAAATTCGTCCACCACTGTGGTTACCTTGTAAGGGACCGGCTCCTGATCAGTACCCGCGAATGGAAGAAGAAGACCAATGCTCCGCATATTAGTTTTGTCTCCGATCGTGACAAGACGTTAATTTGGAAAGATGTCTTGGAACATTTCACGCTCCAAACAGATGGTTATGATGATATAATAGATGGTGATGAATTGAAGGAGCGAGTTAGGGATTGGGCAATGAAGATGGCCACCCAGTTTCAGACTTGGAAGAAACACCTATATACGACGTATGTCAAGAAGACCATAGCACCAGATTTCACTGTCCCAAGCCCGATCTCAAAGCAGAGGCCCTATTGGGATGAGTTTGTACAGTACAAGACGTAGGAAGAGGGTGCGAGTCGGGTGATAAAGAACCAACGTAATGCCCAACAGAAGACATACCACCATAACTTGGGATTAGGTGGCTACCCGAGTGCCATTAAGAAGTGGAACAAAATGGAAGCAGACCTTCTTGCCAAGGGTATCACACCAGAATCACTCGAGTGGGGAGAGCGTGCAAAGAATTGGTTTTTCGCTCATGGGGGAACACTGGACTAGGAGATAGGGAAGTGCGTTTATGGCGCAAGACTGCAAGAAGCAGTAGAAAGATTGTTTTATGCTCAGAGAGCTACTGCTAGTGGTGCGTTCAGGCCCAACAGAGAGAAGGATGAACTGACATACGCCATCGGGACTATTGAACACGGTGGCCGAACTAGAGGCAAAGGAAGTGTCTCGTGGGAGCATGGATTCCCTTAGGACAGACCTTCCTACAGAAGCCGCCAGAGAAAGAAGGAGGAAGAGGCACAGCGGCTCCAGAGGTTGGAGGAAGTGGAGCGTGAAGCATAGGAGCGGGAAAAAACCTTGAAGCGAGAATGCAGGAGGAAATCAGAAGGCAAGTGCAAATAGCAGTGAGTGCAAGCAAGCAGGCATCAGAGCCAGGAAGCAAGCAGGCATCAGTGAGTGCTCAGTTGAAATGCAGCTGCGCTTCCATGGAGGTACCAAATCAAGGGGACACAGGACTGCGCTTCCCTGTGGATGACGTCACTGAACCTTGTACATCGTGTGAGCTACACATTCCGAAGGGGAATTCCACAATCAAGGTGGCTATCGGTCTTGTTAATCCTATCGACCAAACCAAGACACCAAGGATTCATGGGAATATAATCCAAGAAGGATATGCTACCATCTTGGTAGATAAAGGTAAAAAAGGTTTTAGTGATTTGCCTCTTGACATTCCTGGAGGTGCTGGTGAGAAGACTCTAGGAGAAGCAGAGAAGACATTCATTCTATGACGCAAGCACTACATCATCATTCCCAGGATGTCGCCTCCACGTCCTCCTGAACTACCTCACCATAGGTGCAGATGAAAACACTACATCATTAATTTATATTGGCTTAAATAATTAACAATCTGCTCATAATAATATGTCATTCCTTTTTTTGTAGCAGATCCTCCCCCAACCTAAGTCCAATTGTTCAATCACCAGATCATCATAGTGCTCCGTACGATGACAATGTGTTGGAAGGCGAGGCTGCATCCACACTATCTCCAAGGAGGTCTCCAACGCCGTAGCCGCCACCTCCAAGGAGGTCTCCAATGCCGCTGCCACCACCTCCAAGGAGGTCTCCAACGCCTCCCCCGCCCCCGCCTACCAAGAAGCCAAGTACTAGCAAGAGGTCAGCCCCGCAAACGAAGAACCAGTCCCCGCCAGCAAAGAAAGCCACCGTGAAACCAAGGACTATTCCCAAAATAATATCTGAAGAGAAGGAAGAAGTAACTGATGCATATAAAAAAGATATGTCCAGATTCTATGACAAACTTAAAAAGGATCAAGAAGCAAGGAGAAACCCGGAGAAATCGTACTTCTTCGTAGCTCCAGATATTCTAAGAAAAAACGTGGCTTCTTACCAGCAACAACAACGGGAATCTCATAAGCCGTCCAAAGCAATGTTAGCGGACTATGACCGTACTCTCACCAAGTCAATTGAGGCGGCACAGAAAAAGAAGCGGGCAGGGAAAGGAGTTGCACAACTCAGACTACAATTGCACCAATCAGTCCCCCGCTAGTTGTTAGTAATGAATATGGTTTGAATTTAAGATTAATGCATCAGGCAAACATACCTCCAGATGTCGATTTGGATCACCTTGGTGAATTTATTGAAGAGACTGGTCTCGACCTTTACTAGATGTTTGGTGATGGAAACATTGAGAGTGCGGCGGAGGTTGATATTTGGAAGAAAAAATTTGTACTAGGCCAGAGTCTATACAACTCTCAAGCCTTAGGTGATTTGGGGACACAAATGTACCTGCTAAACAAGTGGTACATGCAGGCATCTACCGGTGGAGACTTCTGCGTTGGTGTCAGAATTAGAGACGAACATTGGTTCCGTGGCGATGATGTTATGTATGTTGACTTTGCAGAATTTCATCAACTATGCCACCTGACCTCTCTGGACAAAGTTATCATTAGCTGCTATTGCCTATAAGTAATAATTCTTTCGATCTATTATTAAACTCATCATATGTGTGTATATGCATATAAATTATCCTAACAAGTACTATATATATGCAGATTTACAATGACAGAGCGCAGAAAGGAAGGCTGCAATGAAATTAGTTTTGTTGATCCCCATATAGTATTCAAAGACCTAGTTACTCCAAAGCCTAATTGGAAGTCTGAGTCAGAGAGTAACCTCATGAACTTCTTAGTGAACCAACGCCACAAGAAGGATATACTCTTTCCCTACAACTTCAAGTGAGTGTTAATAATGTCGATCATCCTTAATGGCTCGTATGTTGATTCTAGTTAATTAATGAGTGTTATGTGTTATATCCTATAAACACATGCATCAATCACTGGATATTGATGGACATCGATCTGGTGAAAAGTCACTTGATAATCTATGACTCGATGAGAAAACCACAACAAGACTACCAAGATATGATATATATTATCCAGAGGTAATTTTGGTATCTCTAGCAACTATATATACACACAAACATGATGATTAACTATATCTGATGACGTGGCAAATTTTTTATTGGGCAATGTTTGGAAAACCTTTATTGAGAAGCAACACATGGGAAAATGCAAAGCGCCACTGAATGTAATCCCTTTGAAAGTAAGTCCCCTAAATCGCATCATCTTTATTAATTAAACATATAGCTTTCACCGGATCACCAGATTGGATGACAAATCTTTTTTCTCGTAAAGTGGTGTCTGAGGCAGGAACAGGGGAACAACTATTGTGGTTACTATGTTTGCAAGTTTATCAAGGAGGTCTCCCAAAGAACTCCTACAGAGAGACTCAAAGTACGTTAAAAATACACTATATATTCTTTTAATTATTATTATTGATTGTGTTACTATGTCTTTATATATATATACACACACTGGTAGAGAACAGAGCTTTACTCCCGGTGGGGAACCCCCTCTAGTCCCGGTTCCCCACCCGGGAGCAAGCATCCGGGACTAAAGGGGGGTCCTTTAGTCCCGGGTCAGGAACCGGGACTAAAGGAGGACCTTTAGTCCCGGTTCGTATTACCAACCGGGACTAAAGGTGCCTCCTGACATGCCACGATGGCCGGCACCTTTAGTCCCGGTTAGTAATACGAACCGCGACTAAAGGTTTTATTCCTTTTTTCTTTTCTTTTCAAAATAGGTTTTCGAAGTCGTATTGTACGCTGCTAATTATACATTTATACGCGCGTATAGTATGTTTCGGTTCAAGCACAATGAACGTATTAAATCACACAATTCAAGCATAGAAAAAATATATATATATATGCACACATGCATCATATATATATTTACATGAATGCAAGCATATGTGTATTTTACATTATATTATTTCATGTGCATATATTACAAAAAGATTGTATTACAGTTGTTGTGATATAACAAGTTTCCTCTCATCCTCTAGCTTGGCTTCCATAGCAGTGTTGGGTCGAAGTAGAACTCGCCCTTGGAATCGATGACCTGCTCATTAAAAAATCCGGCTATAGACTCTTGAATTGCTTTGATTTGGTCTTGTCGTATGACCTTTTCCTCCAACCATCGAGTCTACAGGTTTGAATTAAAGGAAAATAAATTAATATATGTACATATATATATATAAAGATATAGTAACACAATCAATAATAATAATTAAATGAATATATAGTGTATTTTTAACGTACTTTGAGTCTCTCTGTAGGAGTTCTTTGGGAGACCACCTTGATAAACTTGCAAACATAGTAACCACAGTAGTTGTTCCCCTGTTCCTACCTCAGACACCACTTTACGAGAAAAAGATTTGTCATCCAATCTGGTGATCCGGTGAAAGCTATATGTTTAATTAATAAAGATGATGCGATTCAGGGGACTTACTTTCAAAGGGATTGGAGGGCCGCTTCATCATCTCGGAGTTCAATGTGGATACAGGAGAACCGGGGGGGGGCCGAATAAAATGAAATTTGTGCACCACTGTG